>NC_056748.1:139686514-140012764 GCF_019279795.1 Protopterus annectens | reverse complement strand
GTGTGTGTGTGTGTATATATTTATATATACTAAATCCCTCCTCCAAACCCAAAAAAATCTCAAGAAGTCTTTACTACTCCAAACTTGTTTTCTGCTTTCTACCTGGATCAAAGCTGAACGTGAACATTCTTGCTCTTGCTCTGGAGAGAGGTGTGTGTGAGTTTGTATGATTGCAGGCGTCTGAGTGCATGTGCATGTATATGTGTGTGTGAGTGCATTTGTGGAGGCATGTATTGTCTGGCAGAGAAACAAGGATCAAAGCTGGAATGGAACCTTCTTGATCTAGAGAGAGGTGTGTCTGTGTGTTTATGTGACTGTATGAATTCTGAGTGCATGTATGTTGGAGTACAGATGGACACCCCTTTGCTGTCCAGCTGTAATGTGTCTGGTGATAGCATCCTTCTATTACCTTGGTTGACAAAAGCATTACAGCAGTGTTTTATAAAGAGTTTGGTACACCTGTTGGCACTGTTGCACAATAATTGTGTCAGCAAGTATGTAAATGCTTGAATTGATTGGGGTGGTGTGATGGTGGATAGAAGGGTAAGAGTGTTGGGTATCAGACCAGCATCTCTCACAAGTGTACCTAGTTTGGGCTTAAATGCCTGAATGGATTGAGGTGGTGTGATGGTGGACAGAAGGGTAAGAGTGTTGGGTGTCAGACCAGCGTCCCTCACAAGTGTACCCAGTTCGGGCTTTCATTTTTGCTTTGACACGGTAGAATCCATAATGATTGTTGAATAAGGTTTTGGATTCTCTTGAACAAACAAATGTATTGCAATATTCATAGGTAGGTACTAGGCTGTTGTCCCTAGGGCCTATATAAGCCTAGCCAAGCAGTACCCTGGCTTTTGCCACCCAAGAAAATTATTTTCCTGTGCCCCTATCAAGCAGAGCCACAGAGGTGATCCCCAGGGTGAATTTCCTATCTCCCATCTAGTCATCAAGATTTTTCTTGAAGAATGCTAATGAGGAGCTTTGTTTGATATAGATAGGTAGTTTGTTCCAGAGTATGGGAAGTCTCTGAGACAGGAATCTATCCCTCCGGCATGTTCTGTTCATTGTGGTGACAAGGTTTAGGTCCCTAGAGCATGTAGCTCGGAGGGATTGGGATTTTTTTATGTGGAGCATGTCCAACATCTCTTGGTTTGACATAGCTTTGTATGTTAGGCAGAGATTACCTTAGAGTAGGCGATATGCAACAGAGTAAAGCTGGAGTTTTTTGAGACGGTCTGTGTAGGGCATCTGTTTGAGGCCGGTAATCCTCTTTGTGAGGTATTTTTCTGGCCTTTCCAGTTGTTGTAGATGTCTTGTTAGGTATATACCAAAAGGGGCATTGTACTCTATAATGGGTCTAATGAGTGATGAGCAAAGAGGAACAGTGACTTTTTTTTTCCTGGATGAGAAACCTTTTGTGATGAGGTGTGCCACGTAGAAGGATTTCCTGACTACTGTGGTGATGTGATTATCAAAGGAGAGACTACTGTCCACCTGTGTCCTAAGGTCTCTTATCACACTTTCAGTATTAAGTAGACTGCTGCATATGTGGTAGTTCATGTTTGCAGAGTTTTTATTCTGTGACCTTAACCAAATTAGTAATACTGCTACTTAGAAAAGGTTTACAATTTGGAAGCTTTCTTCATGAGTCTGTTGCTGAAAGGATAAGAGATATGCTTGAAAGTAGACAACTAAAAAAAGGCTTTGTAAAGCTATAGTAAAAGTAGTGGCTCACATAAGAGGCTAGGGAGGCCATTGTGAAGAATAAACAAAACTATCTAATTGTTAGATAAAGTTTGGCACTACCTAAGATGGTTCATGTTATGCGATGAAAGAATAACTATGCAGAAATTACAATGTGACCAGCCAGAAAGCACTATGCATTCCAAAGCAAATATTTTACTGTGTACATTTGAAAAGATTGTGATATAGTGGCCAAAATGCTGGATTGAGATCAGTGTTTTTTTTCTCAGATTTCCTTCAATAGTGCTAGTCAACAGTAAAGAGAAAAGAGTCATTAGGGAACAGTTTTAGTGGCATACTAGGCTGGTATTTGTTTGATGTCTATTGTCATATAAGTTTGCAAATTAGCTGAACCTAGCCTAGCTGGAAATGTGAGATTGTGGCTCATTGAGGGAGGGGAGATGGGAGGAGTAACTTGGTCAGAAACTGGCAGTAACAAAACTCTTTATGATAAGTCTTTTTTATGTCAGTAATTTCTTGACACTTTTGCATTCTTCTTTCAGAAAAAGTATAATATATCAGTCGGAACAACATATTTAAAACTCAGTGCAGAAAACTCAGTGACACTTCATCTACTGACTGGTAAACTTGCCAATATTTTTCAGATTTTCCATTCTAAGTGAATGGAGGTCTGATCAGATAACAAAGGGTAGGGCAAATTGTTCTCATAACCAGGGCTGTCATACTGGATTTTGGGACAAATTTAGCCTTCCAAAGGAAGAGGGCAGACAGGAGTAAAAAAATAATACATTTAAGAATTAATACTATTTTGGTTGAAAGCAGCTTAGGGAGGTGCAGAAAATCACGACTAGATAAAAAATATGCTTTTTCATTATTTACCTGAAGTGGTCCTTTAAAGATATAGATGCAGCAGTGTACTTTAAACAGCTTATAAAAGTGTGATTATTCAATAAAAGTACTTCACTTTGAATAAATGAGCCAAGAGCCACTCAGTTGTGCAGAATTTATAAAGGCACTAAAAACAAGATAAGCTAATTAATAAGCCCTCCAGATAATAAATCTGCATCTAGAAATCACAAGTGTTTCCCCAATCTAAACAAACCAGGCTACCTCACAGTGCACTAGGTGAAAAAATCCACTGGTCTCTTTTAATGTAAAAACAAGTGTTTGTTAGAGTGTAAAAATATACTGCTTTAGCCAACAACTAGCTAGGCAATGAAATCAGATCAAGTAGAACAGACAGTGGGAGGCAAAATGCACTTGTTCAGTTTAAGCACAAGGAAAGGTAAATAAATAATTCAGGATATCAACTGTAGTGTAGAAAGGGATGAGGTTATTAAGCTCAATTTACACTAGGGGTGAGCAGCTTAAAATCACCAGGTTTAAAAAGTAGATCAGCAAAGGGGAACGTGGGTGGGAAATGCAGCAAGGAAGTTTATGCAGCCTTCATATAATTTCTGACAAAGGCAAAGGCCCAGAATGTCACTAAGTATTTAAGTATAACTCAAGAGACAATTTACCCAATGAAATAAACACATGAAGTATGCAACCTAGATAATTTAAGTGTATACTTCTCAAATAGAACAAAAACACCAGGCCAAGCAGATTTCTTAAAACAGAAAACAAAATTGAGCAGGTATCAGAAAGCAGCTCTATCAGTCATAAAAATATATATATTTCCTCATACAGCAGAGAATCACCAGCAGTGCTTTAGTTTATGCAGGCTTCAAATGTTTTCAGACAAAGACAAAAGACAAAAAGAAAAGTTTAGGTGATGTAATAAAGATCCTGGGCATATGTTTTGCAATGAATGAACTTTCTGTGTAAGGTATAACATTTGGGAGTAAAGATGTAAGTAGAATTCAGTGGGGAAAAACAATGTAAGAAACAAAACAAACGTCTTTTCTGGAGAACTTGTAAATTATCATTCAGAAAAAAGGCTTATTTGATAAATGCATTACTGATGGGAAGAATAGCATACTTAGGAAGTGTATTTATGTTGCTAACAGTATTTGAAAAGGAATTATTGCAGACATTTTATCATTTATATGGGGTTTATATTCAGTCCATTAAATAGAGGAGTTTTATATGTAACTACAGAAGAAGGTTTATGGTTAATTACTTCAGTGGCATATGCTGTGTCACTAAATTTGTACAAAGTGTTAAAGTGGATAAACAAAAAACATGAGATTAGTACTGAAACTATATAAATATAACCGTGACAAATTTTGGAGTATGGTAAAAGAGGAATTAAGTGTATACATTAAGAAACAAAATGTTACCAGGGAAAAATATTTTTGTGGAAAATTAAAACTGATGACATAGAAAAAGGTAGAAAAGTGTGGTATAAAAATGTAATGATAAAATATTACTATGTCAAAGCATGGGAAAATGTAATGGTTGAAAAAAATTAAGTCATGGAGACTAGTACTAGATACATTGGCAGTAAAAAGAAATATTTCATATAAGAAGAAAAGTGATAGAATATGCTTACATTGTCAATGAAAAGAAACTATGGAACATGTTTTCAAAATGTAAAAGAATAAAAACATTATGGGGAAAACTATGTAAAGAAGATTTTTTGAAGATATAAAAAAGTGGATGAAGTAAGCACAGATATGATTAAATATGGATAATATAAGAGTAGAAGTAAAGCATATGTAAAAAGAATAGATACATTATTTTATGTTATATGGAATGAAAGTGTAAATTAAATTACCTTTAATGGTAAATGGAGTTTAGCAACAATGTTAAGAAAAAATAGATGGTAGTTATGAAAAAAGGATTGGGGGTCTAATAAGGTTGAAAATTTAGTTTGATTGTGCAAACAAATTTGTTTCTGTATATGTGTGTACATTTGTAAATATATAAACATTTAATAAATAACTGTTATTTTTGTATATAAGTAAAGACCCCTAGTCTTTTCAGTAGGTGCTGTGGGATTTTTTACATCCACCTCAGCTACCACCAACTCAAGCTGATGGGATCTTGGTTTAACATCTCATCCAAAGGTCACACACTCAGGAGTAGAGCACCCCCCAGTGCAGCAGTGCAATGTCAGCAACCCAATCACTTTGGGTGGGAATAGAACCCACATTCTTCTGGCCTTTCAGCACCAAAGGAAAAGGTACCAGTAGTTTTTGCATTGCTTGAGATATGCTGTTCACACAAAGACTAATTTGTCAAGTATAGGCTTAGCAGTGATTTGTACCATGGCACAAAGATGTCTTCCCTTTATGTTGGTGATATGTTTCTATAGAGATCATATCCTCCCCAGTGAAATAGAGTTTTATTCCATAAGCTATTCCAAACACCTTTCTTCCTGTGCCTTGATATGCTTCTTTTTTCCATGGCGTAAGTGTAAAGTTTTTGTATATCTTTATTTTTCAACTCTGTAAGTTCTGTCTGAGAGTTTCTTTTTGCCGTGTACCACCTAAAATGGATATCTTCCTTATTTGCTGTCTGTCACTCATAGCTGCATCATGTAATGGTGATATAAATAACCTTCACTCAGGTGAATACCTTCCTTTCGAAATGAAGTACCAGTAGTTGTTCCTTTACCAGCCATGGGGACATCAGCACAGATAAATTGAAGACTCATGGCACTAGAATCTGGAAGATTTCAGCTAACTGGGGGAGGGGTGGTCATTTGAGTTGAGTTGACTGTAGTATCTTTTAACAACCTGCACATGAATCAACTGACGTGCTTTCATTTTCATGTCTCACAATAGGCTGATTTTCTACAAAACGTGTCAGTGTAAATGTAATTTCTATATATACATATCTATACCTATTTCTGAATATATGTGTTCGTGAGGTGGTATTCATTCTGTCTAGAGCACCCAGGAATTTCCCCTGCTCTTTGGAGGTGAGGAAGTGAGGTACTCACTGGAGCCAGTAGATAGTGATGGAGGGCTGCTACTACAGTTCTGTGAATTCCAAGTGGGAGAAGCGTGTAACAGAGCTGGAGGCAGGCGCAAGAGAAAAAAATACCGTAGGAAGGAGAAGAAGATGAAATAACTGTTACAGACTTGGAAAATGGAGGACTTGGAGACAGGTGCTGCTAGATTTGGTGAACCAGGCAGAGACAAATGAAGGAGAAGAAGCAAAATGGAGAGACATGGCGGACTGAGGATTATAGGAGAAAGAAACAGAGAAAATGGAAAAACAAACAGCAGCTGGTGAAGGGAAACCACTGGAGGTATTTTTCTTAAGTGGAATAACTAGTTTTCTGGGTTCACCTGTGTAACAGAGGTTTTTGTTTCCAGAAAGAAGAAGCTAGACAGATGCAGCAGGTAAGGCATGGAAGACTGGAAGAAGGGCCTGAGAGATGACAAAAAACGTGCAGTTTCTCAACAGCCAGAGAAGAGGACCAGTGTTAAGAATAAAAAGTAAATGTGATGTCAGTGTGAACAGATATGACATCTTGGAGAGTATCATTTTGCCATTAAGGACATAAGAGGATTAATTCATTTGGGAGCTGAAAATTTTTGTGAAGTGACATTTGAAAGCTTTAACTTACTAGAAAAAATATGACTGAGCCTAAACAAAGAAATGTAGTAGTATTATGAAAAGAATATTTATTTCAGAGCTTTCCCAAGGAAAAAAGATCACTGCTCCGTGAAAAAAAAAAAAATCACAACTTTAAAACAAACTGAAGTGAGGGGGTTTAGTCCCCCACACCCCCCAACATGGGGGGCTGTGCCCTTCACACCTCCCTACTTAAATATACCAACTCCAAAATCCCACTATAGTGGAGGAAATAGCAAAGCCCCGATGATGGCCTACTGATTTTTTTCCCTGGCAAAAAAATTGATGTTCCGTAACTTCGCGGTTTAGGGCTTTCAGACTTTTTGGTTCGAACAAAGGGCATTCAAACTTATCACCATTCCATGTGGTGATATAGACCTGGGGAAGGAGATACTGAAGCAAGGTTAAACAGCGAAGAGGTAGTTTGAGTAGAAATAACAGTTCAGAGCATGGTTATTAATATACAGATTTGCAATTTTAGAAAGTGATGCGGAGGAGGGAGAGATGGAGACAGGTGAAGAACAAGAGCATCCCAGTGAAAATCAATTGATGGGAGACTTAGGAGAAGGAAAATAAAACAAAGATCTGTAAGTAAAACACTTAAAAAAATAAAAAGGGTGAGGTAAGAATTTTAGCATTAGATGTGAATACCATTAGAAATGATATAAGAGGTTTGGTGGTAGTAAATCTGGGTGAAAAATTAATAATGAATGTGTTTTTTGCTTGCTAAGATACAACTCGTTAGAAAGAAAAAAGTAAAATAATACAGGCCGTATGAGCAGGTCAGACTGTTTGGTAGAAGGAAATGAGACGTTCTGAAATAAGAATTCCTATAAAAATGAGGAAGGACCAACGTTTTGTGTAACGTTAGTAGGAGGAGGAACGGTAGTGATGTGAAAATGAAACAAGAATGCATGCGAGTAATAGTGATTTATGCATATAGTAATACAATGGAGAAAAAAATTGTCTGAAGAAATTAAAAATGTGGGCTAGTAAAGAAGCCAATAGTGATGGTAGGAAATTTTAACTATAACCTATGGAAAGAGAGTGGAAAAATAACGCAGGATATTAAAATTTTAACGGAATTAATAAAATGTAGAAATTTAAAAGTGGGAAGGAATAGAGAATGGACTTATAAAAGAGAATTTGTAAGACTGAGGTTGATTGTATAGATTACTCTTAAAGGCATGAGAAAAGTAATGGTGTACAGATGGCAACATTTTCGGATCATAGTGCAGTATGGCCAAGAATAGGGGAAGACAGCAAAATACTAAAGGACGGAAAAGGGATAACGAGATTAACAGCGAAGTTTAAAAAGGAGGAATAAATGATCATATGACATTAAGATCATTTTATAAAAATTGGACGTGTTGATGGGTAATGTTTAAGCAGAAGTATAACAGCAGCTGCCCATTCCCTTCAGCTCATGGTGTATCTCATTTGACCACTGTCCCTGCGAACGGGTTCTCTCTCAGTCCCCCACTTGCTGAATCCTTGACCATTGACCACATCTGCAGTGAAGAAACCAGCCACAAGGACTCAAGGGCTTTAAAAAGAAAATAAGTTACTTGACCATTGTCCCTGCGAACGGGTTCTCTCTCAGTCCCCCACTTGCTGAATCCTTGACCATTGACCACATCTGCAGTGAAGAAACCAGCCACAAGGACTCAGGGGCTTTAAAAAGAAAATAAGTTACTTGACCACTGTCCCTGCGAACGGGTTCTCTCTCAGTCCCCCACTTGCTGAATCCTTGACCATTGACCGCATCTGCAGTGAAGAAACCAGCCACAAGGACTCAAGGGCTTTAAAAAGAAAATAAGTTACTTGACCATTGTCCCTGCGAACGGGTTCTCTCTCAGTCCCCCACTTGCTGAATCCTTGACCATTGACTGCATCTGCAGTGAAGAAACCAGCCACAAGGACTCAAGGGCTTTAAACAGAAAATAAGTTACTGTAGGTGGCCAGCTATGTTTCCCTCTTAGCCTGCTACTATAGAAAGTACTGGTCTAAAGCAGAAATAACTGGCTCTACCCATGGCTAGGGACAGCAGCTGCTCCCCACCCCCATCAGCTGTAAATACATTCCCCAGTTAAACTTTTTCTTTTTAGTTATCCGTAAACCAAAATAAAGCTCTAGGCAAAAAAAAAAGGTAACCCAGTAGATATACTGGAATTGCCCACTTGCAAAATAGAGGCAAAAAGGTACTTAAACTGCTACTTTTTGTCTGCTTCAAACTAGGTATCTACCCAGAAAGGACACAGCTGAAATCAGGTCTATAGATTGTTTTTTGTCTGCTTCAAACTAGGTATCTACCCAGAAAGGACACAGCTGAAATCAGGTCTATAGATGTTTTTTTGTCTGCTTCACACTAGGTATCTACCCAGAAAGGACACAGCTGAAATCAGGTCTATAGATTGTTTTTTGTCTGCTTCAAACTAGGTATCTACCCAGAAAGGACACAGCTGAAATCAGGTCTATAGATTGTTTTTCCCTACTAGATTCTAATAACTCCTAACAATATGGCTATTTAGGCACTTACAGCTATTTAGACACTTACCCTCCAATCTTTAGCCTGGGGTTCTAGCCCACTCTGTTCTCTACACTCACTTCTCTCCCCTCCCTTCCCCCTATTCCCACCTGCCCCCAGTACCTCTACATTTATTCTTAGCCTTAACCCCACCCCTAATTACCACCAATTAGGCTACACCACTAGTCACCCCCTCCCCCATATCCAACAAAATCATGCTACTACCTAATATAATAACAGTCCTAACCTGCATAGTTCTACCTGACATATTACATCTTACCAAGGCTCCACAGTCACATGCCCCAACAACTTCCACTGTACTTTCTCAACACCCTCCCGCAAATATTTACACTATAACTGCACAACCCCTGCCACCAAAAACATCCTCCCAATACACACACTCCATTACCAAACACCTAACAGACTCAAAAATAAAATATCTCTGAGATATCATAAGCAATTTACTATCTATATAAAACATACCCTAAACACCATCTATAAACTAGCCCTCGCTGGAGACATCCATCCAAACCCTAGTCCTTCCAAGTCCAACCCAGCCACAAACCCTAGTCCAAGCAACCCCCTCACAACTCAACTCCTAGCCAACAAAAAAAACAACAGACCTACTTATAATGTCCCTAAACATCAGAAGCATATGCAATAAAATCCAAGAACTACAAGCCAGCATAAGCATATATTACCCAGATATTTTCTTCCTAACTGAAACCTGGCTCAAACCTCACATCAAAAGTAGGGAAATACTTCCACCTGAATACAACATCCTTCACAGAGACAGATTGTCCAATACCCTACCCGAATCAACACAAACCCTAATAATCATACCTTACTTAGGTTCATAGGTTGGTACTAGGCTATCGGCCCTAGGGCCTATACAAGCCTGGCCATAGCAATTCCCTGGCTATTTCTTCCCACACTATTTACTTCCCTGGACCCCTGTCTAGCAGGGCGACTGACATGATCCCCAGGGTGAATTTCCTTTCTCCCATCCAATCGTCAAGGTTCTTTTTGAAGAGGGCCAAGGAGGTGCTCTGCTTGACATGTATGGGCAATCTATTCCAGAGTCTGGGGAGTCTCCGGGTCAGGAACCTATTCCTCCAGCATGTTTTGTTTATTGTGATGACAAGGTTTAGATCCCTGGAGTGTGTGGCTCTGAGGGATTGGGATTTCTTTAAGTGTAGCATGTCCAACAGCTCCGGGTTTGACATGGCCTTATATGTTAAGCAGAGATTGCCTCTGAGTAGATTGACTTGACTGGATCCTAGTCAACAAAGCCCCTCACTCTTACCTAGCAGGCTGCTTACCTGACAGTCTTAGTGACCACTCCCCCACTTTCCTAATTCGGCACCACACAAACAGTCTGAAGCCCATTATCCACAGGCAAATATGGAACAAGTCCAACTTCAACCCCAACTCCTTCATCTCCTCCCTGCAAAAAATTAACTGGTCACCACTAAAATACCTCAACCTAGATGAGGCTGTCCACTTCTTCAACAGTACCTTCCTCTCATTCCTAAACACCCATGCTCCTGTAAGAAATGCCAAAGTCAGATCCAGGCATGCCCCATGGTTACAAAAGACCATCAGAACCCTAATGAAATCCAGAGATAAGGCCTGGGAGCACTGGCGACTAACAAAAAATAACTCAGATAGGCAGTCATTCCTTGAACTGTGCAATAAAGCCAAAAAGGAAATATAATTAGACAAATCCCTCTACTATAAATCCACCCTAAACTCTACCAACCACAACCCTAAGCAATTCTATTCCACTATTAACACTATCCTCCACCCAGGGAAGATTGATACCCCCCAGTCATCCATTCCCCCCTCTTCCAGCAGTACTGCTGAATCCTTCAACAAACACTTCACTGAAACTAGAACATCTCTAAACAAACAACACTTCCCTACAACAGCCCCCCCAACTCCTAACCCTAAACCCCCCACTACTCTTTTCTTCTTCACCTCAGTACCGACCTCCAACATAAAAAGATGTTGTCAAAACTTAAACCCACCAAACTCGCAGCTGACAACCTCCCCTCTGAATACTTGAAAAATGCAGCTGATACACTAGCCTACCCAATTTCAATTCTAATCCAACCGTTCCATAACAGAAGACTATGTTCCTCCGACATGGAAAATATCCCACATCATTCCCCTCCACAAAGGCATCCCCTCCACCAACCTCTCCAATTACCGTCCCATTGCTATCCTCTCCCCTCTCTTCAAGATACTTGAAAAATGTATCAACACCCAGGTCTCCAACTACCTCCTAGCTAATAATCTCCTCTCCAAAACCCAACATGGCTTCAGGCCATATCACAGCACTACCTCCGCTCTGCTCTCCTTCACCAACATTATACTTCATCACAAAAACAATGGCCTCTTCTGTACTGACATATTTCTAGATCTGTCAAAGGCCTTTGATATGGTATCTCATGAGCTACTACTCTCTACTCTCCCCAACCTCTCCTTCTCACAATCAGCCTGCAACTGGTTCCACAGCTATCTACACAGACACCAGCAATCAGTAATCTGGGATGATAACCTATCACCTCGCCTCCCAGTTACTCTTGGAGTTCCCCAAGGGTCTATCCTTGGCCCTCTGCTATTCTCACTTTTCACTAACAACCTACATACTGCCACCACACAAGCATCTCTTATACAGTACACAGATGACTCTACTCATATCTGCTCTGTCCCACTCTACCAGAACTACAACAAATCACACAGGAATCATTCTCTTCTGTAGAAAGCTGGCTATCCATTGCTCAGCTCCTACTCAACCCAAATAAGGCAAAACGTCTCCTGTTCCAACCTTCCAAACCACCCAAAACACCTCCCACTTCAACATTCTCTCCAAAGACAATACCATCATCTCTCCATCAGAACACACAAAATTACTCTGTGTGGAAATAGACAACAAACTTAGATTTGACACCCACATATCTCTCACAATAAAAAAAGTTCACAAGAAACTTGGTGCATTATATCAAAGCCGCCAATTCCTAACCAAGGCAGCCAGAATATCCATAGCCAATTCACAGCTAATTTCCTCCCTACTCTATGCATCCCCCATACTTACCAACCTTAGACAGACAGAAGTACACAAGCTGGATGCTTGTTACAATAAAATTGCTAAATTTACCACTGAAACCTCCTACCGCAGCCATCATTGTATCTCCCTTAAAGAACTAAACTGGCTAGAACTCCTATAACTCCTTCACTTTAATCAACTCACTCTCACTCATAAACTTATTAACCACCCCCATAACATCCCTTTCCTTCAAACCCTTCTCCACCCCTATCACTCCACTAGGCCCCTCAGATCAAGCAACAAAAATCAACTCACTGTTATCCAACCCAAAAACTCAGCAGGAGAAGCCATATTTTCATGTACCATATCTAAACTTTGGAACAATCTTCCACCCTCTGTAACTACTCTACCTTCCAGCAGCCTTTTCAAGACTGCGCTCAAATTCCACTTACATTTGCACTGGCTTTGTCCTTGTTCTAACCCTTACCCCCCCACCTAGACTCTTAACCCAACTATACTACCGCCACTACTAACCACAGTCAGAAATAGCTAGTTGTCTTTACATACTTTAACATCTTGTCTGACAACTTTGTTACCAAAATTATAAACAACAAGAAACTATCTTAACTTGCAACATTTACTGTATATACTGTTGATAATCGATGGGCAGCCACGGTGGTGCAGCGGTTAGTGTTGCCGCCTCACAGCAAGAGGTTCTCCGGTTCGATCCTCGGCTGGGGTGCATTCTATGCGGAGTCTGCATGTCCTCCCTGTGGTTGCATGGGTTTCCTCCGGGTGCTCTGGTTTCCTCCCACATCCCAAAGACATGCTGTAGGTGGATTGGACACTCTAAACTGGCCCTAGGTGTGAGTGTGTGCATGTGTGTATGTGTGCCTTCTGTGGAAGGTTAGGCACCGGGCTGGCAACTTGACACCGTAAATCTCCACTGCGAATCATGAGCAGATAGGTGATCTGCTGTGGCGACCCCTAACCGAGAAAAGCCGAAAGAAGAAGAAGAAGACTGTTGATAACCGATATCTTGTTATTGTATTAAAGCCAACAACCTATAATGTTGTTATTATTGATGCAACTTGTATCTCTATCATGTACATGATGTGGAGCTTTTCTCCCCGGGCATCCGCTGAAAAAGGGCCTGCGTCCAGTCGGAATTTCCTGGTAAAGAAATGTAAATAAAATAAATAAATAAGATAATAAATAACAAAAATATATTTAGAAATGGAAAGAAGAATAAAAATTAAATCGGGTAAAATATAAATAAATGTTACAGAATGTTGAGAAAGATGTAGAAAAAGAAAAATAAGGGAAATAGAAAACAGATGTACGGAAAGAATAGAGAAAAAAATGAACTTACATTGGCAGGAGAGAGAAGATTTCCCCTCATCTGGGAAAAGAACTAAAATGAGAGACGAAAGGATGACTGTTATCCTAGATGGCAAAGGAAATGTAAAATAAAAGCAAGACGTTATGGTACTGGTAGAAAAAAACTTCGTACAAAAAAATGATGAAAAATAGGAAATGGATGGGCCAGAACGATGGAAAGTGAAAACATCGGAAAAAGCATATTTTTTGAACATGATATGACAATAAAAGAAAGAGAGAAAGTGATACAAGAAGGTAAGACTGAATCAACACCAGGATTAGATGGTATTACTTGAGTATTCATAAGGAAATAAAGTCAAAATATTTTGTAAATATTAAATGAATAGATGAACGAAGGTGTGTGTTATGAAGTGATAAAATTTACATAGAAAAAGGATGAAAGAAAAGATATAACAAATGGAAGCCTACAGCAGTGAAGAATAATGGCTTTTCAAGTAGGAATTAAAATACAAAAAAGGGAGAGGGAAAGTATTGTTTGAGGGAGCAGGAGAACGGATGTATGGCATAAAAAAAGAGGTGGAAGCGGTGTTAATTATAGTGAAAGACAGCAGAGATTATTCTGAAAGAAAATAAAGAACTAAGGCTGATAAGATGTGGCATAGAAAAAAAAAACATTTGATAAAGTGGCTCATGAAGCAATGTGGCAGAGTTTAGAGGCATATAGCATAGGAGAAAAATATTGTAAGAAAGGAATGCTATGAATATTCATGGGTACAATTTATGATAAACGGAAGTGGGTAAGACGAATGCTATGAATATTCATGGGTACAATCTATGATAAACGGAAGTGGATAAGACTAAGCATCTTCATTCCTCCCTTCCACCTCTACAGCTCTAAAGATACTCAAACTTCTCGTCAAATCCAGGTCTTAAAGGCCATAAGGCTTTATTCTTCTACTCCATTGGAGCTTGTTAAAGGTATACATTTTTGTGTATTACAGCTACAGGTAAAGAATATTCTGGTAATCTTGAGGAAATGTTATCGAGTCAGCATTAATTCATCAGATGTTTTAAAGTTAGTATTAGAAACTGTTAGCTTTTTGTTTTCCTAGCAGTTTTTCTTCTTCTTCTTCTTTCGGCTGCTCCCATTAGGGGTCACCACAGCGGATCATCTGTTTCCATTTTTTCCTGTCCTCTGCATCTTGCTCTGTCACACCAACCACCTGCATGTCCTCTCTCACCATGCCCATAAACCTTATCTTAGGCCTTCCTCTTTTTCTTTTACCTGGCAGCTTCATCCTTAGCATCTTTTTCCCAATATACTCAGCATCCCTCCTCAGCACATGGTCAAACCAATGTAATCTTGCCTCTCTGGCTTTGTCTACAAACCTTCCAACTTGGGCTTACCCTCTAATATACTTATTCCTAATCCTGTCCACCCTTGTCACACCCAGTGCAAATCTTAACATCTTTAACTCTGCCACATCCAGCTCTGACTCCTGCCTTTTTGTCAGTGCCACTGTCTCCAACCCATATAACATAGCCGGTCTCATTACCCTTTTGTAGACCTTCCCTTTCACTCTTACTGGTACTCATCTGTCACAAATCACTCCTGACACTGTTCTCCACCCACTCCATCCTGCCTGTACTCTCTTCTTCACCTCTCTTCCACACTCACCATTACTCTGAACTGTTGATCCCAAGTATTTAAACTCATCCACCTTCGCCACCTCTACTCCCTGCATCCTCACCATTCCTCTACCCTCCCTCTCATTCTCACACATATATTTTGTCTTAGTCCTGCTGACCTTCATTCCTCTTCTCTCTAGAGCATATATCCACCTCTCCAAGGTCTCCTGTACCTGTTCCCTACTCTCAGTACAGATCACAATGTCATCTGCAAACATCATAGTCCTGGGGGACTCCTGTCTGATCTTGTTTGTCAACCTGTCCATCACCATTACAAATAAGAAAGGGCTCAGAGCAGATCCTTGATATAATCCTACCTCCACCTTAAACGCATCTGTCACTCCCACCACTGACCTCACCGCTGTCACACTACCCTTGTACATATCCTGTACCACTCTTACATACTTGTCTGACACTCCCGACTTCATCATACAATACCACAACTCCTCTCTAGGCACCCTGTCATATGCTTTCGCTAAGTCCACAAAGACACAAGGCAACTCCTTCTGACCTTCTCTGTACTTCTCCATCAACACTCTCAGAGCAAACATTGCATCGGTAGTGCTCTTTCCTGGCATGAAACCATACTGCTGATCACTAATCATCACCTCCCTTCTTAACCTAGCTTCCACTACTCTTTCCCATAACTTCATGCTGTGACTGATTAGTTTAATTCCTCTGTAGTTACTACGGCTCTGTACATCACCCTTATTCTTAAGAATCGGTACCAAAACCCTTTTTCTCCATTCCTCAGGCATCCCCTCACTTTCCAAGATTTCATTAAACAATCTATTTAAAAACTCCACTGCCATTTCACCTAAACACCTCCATGCTTCCACAGGTATGTCATCTGGACCAGCCTTTCCATTCTTCATTCTCTTCATAGTTGTCCATACTTCCTCCTTGATAATCTTTTTCACTTCCTGATTCTCTATCCCCACATCATCCAACCTTCTCTCCCTCTCATTCTCTTCATTCATCAGCTCCTCAAAGTACTCTTTCCATCTGCTCAACACACTCTCCTCACATGTGAGTACGTTTCCCTCATTATCCTTTATCACCCTTAGATGCGGCACATCTTTCCTAGCTCGGTCCCTCTGTCTAGCCAATTGGTACAAGTCCTTTTTCTCCCTCCTTGGTGTCCAACCTTTCATACAACTCTTCATATGTCTTATCCTTAGCCTTTGCCACCTCTCTCTTTGCCATGCACCTCATCTCCTTATACTCTTGTCTACTTTCTTCATCTCTCTGACAATCCCACTTCTTCTTCACCAACCTCTTTCTCTGTATACTCTCCTGTAATTCCTCATTCCACCACCAGGTCTCCTTGTCCTCCTTCCTCTGTCCAGATGTCATATCAAACACCTTTCTAGCAGTCTCCCTTACTAGCTCTGCTGTAGTTACCCAGCTATTCGGTAACTCATCACTGCCACCCAGTGCCTGTCTTAACTCCTCCCTGAACTCCACCTCACAATCACCCTTCTTTAACTTCCACCATTTAATCCTTGGCACTGCTTTCACACTCCTCCTCCACTTCTTGATCACCAATGTCATCCTACAGACCACCACCCTATGCTGCCTAACTACACTTTCCCCGGTCACCACTTTACAGTCTCCAATCCTTCAAACTGGCCCTCCTACATAGGATATAATCCACCTGTGTGCATCTTCCTCCAGTCTTGTGCGTCACCTTATGCTCCTCCCTCTTTTTAAAATACGTATTCACCACAGCCATGTCCATCCTTTTCGCAAAATCTACTACCATCTGACCTTCTGCATTCCTTTGCTTAGCACCATACCTACCCATCACTTCCTCATCCCCTCTGTTCCCTTCAGCAACATACCCATTGAAATCTGCTCCAATCACCAC
Source organism: Protopterus annectens (assembly GCF_019279795.1). Classification (NCBI taxonomy): domain Eukaryota; kingdom Metazoa; phylum Chordata; order Ceratodontiformes; family Protopteridae; genus Protopterus; species Protopterus annectens. The sequence continues at coordinate 139,996,054 of NC_056748.1, read as the reverse complement.
TCTCTCACCCTTGGGTACAGTCATAACCACTTCATCCAACTCACTCCAAAATTTTTCTTTCTCATCCATCGCACACCCAACTTGTGGAGCATATGCACTAACAACATTCACCATTACACCATCAATTTCCAGCTTCATAAACATCACTCTATCCGACTCTCTTTTCACCTCCAAAACACAATTAGCATACTGTTCCTTCAAGATAACCCCTACACCATTTCTCCTCCCATCCACACCATGATAAAACAATTTTAACCCGCCTCTGATACATCTCACCTTGCTCCCCTTCCATCTGGTCTCTTGCACACACAATATACCAACCTTCCTTCTGTCCATTATATCAGCTAGCTCTCTCCCTATACCAGTCATACTGCCAACATTCAAAGTTCCGACCCTCACTACCACAGTCCTAGCCATTACTTGCCTTCGGGTATGCCTTCCCCCTCTTCTCCTCCTTCGGCCAACAGTAGCCCAATTTCTGCCAGTACCCTGTTGGCCAACAGTACTGGTGGCGGTCATTGTTAACCCGGGCCTCGACCGATCCGGTATGTATAGCTGTACTGTTTTCCGCATGTGTGATTTGGCAAAATTTTATGCCGGATGCCCTTCCTGATGCAACCCTCCCCATTTATCCGGGCTTGGGACTGGCACAAAGAAATGCACTGGCTTGTGCATCCCCAGTGGCTGGGTTAGTTTATACATCTCTTAAATGAGGAGCAGTAACAACTCGTACAGTACAAGAATGGCATTTCCTTTATAGCAAAATTAGGCAGGTTGGAAACTTAGCTGTGCTATCAGGACTGTGTCCCTCAGCTTATTAAACTGTTTTACTTATTTGGACAGTCCAGTACAATGACACTGTACTGACCCCATACTTTGGGGGTGGGGTATGCCAGTGCTAATGAACACCCTTCTAAAAACTAAACACCTCTGCATCAGATTTAAAAAGATGTTAACTAGAAATTATTTTCTGCATGTAATATACATGAAAAAGAAAGGGAAGATATTAAACAGACGTAGTCTTTGTAATATAAAAAACTTCCTTTTTTCCAGACTTAAAATATATATAAACATTATGAGAGTCCATGCATATTAGAAAGAATAGAATAGTATTGGTTTAACAATTACCAGGAAATTACATTTCTCAGAGTGTGTGCAAATAATTAGAATCCTGAGACTGAATGCTCTGCTGTTAAGGTCATAATTATTCAAACCCCTCTGGAAGTATAATTTCCTAGTAAACATTGCTACAGTACTTTTTTCCTCTGTAGAATAGCACACAGCTGAATTTTATAAGATGTACTTTTACACCTTATTCTACAAGGTAAAAATCAATTAGCCTAGAAACTTCTTCAAATACATCACAAGGATCTTGCCACAGCCTTTGAACTTCTTCAATGAATTACAGCAAACATTTTTCAGTTTGAAGGAGTATACACAGCACATTCCAAATATTTACCCAAGTATAGATGTTCATAAATCTCCCTTAGGATATGTGTGTGTGACTTTTAATGAAACCAGTTATCACTTTAAGCAGCAATTATAATTTCATATTCAGTAGCAACCAAATGTCAATATTTTTTCAATTAAGAAACCATTACAGTTCTAAACCATATATATTAAGCGCAGCAGATGTTGAAATGTCTTTTAGTTTGCTGGCTTGAGACCATGAATGCCAAAAGAAAAAATGCAGTTAATAAGGGGAAGAGTCAAAGGATGATTGCTAGCAGTGATTAATTAAACTAAACTCTACAAATGTAGTAAGTTTGCAACATGCAGACAAGCAAGAAGGGATGATTAAAATGTAGCATATTATTCCATCTTCATCCTCTTTCAGTATAAATCAGGAAGCGGTAGAGACACACAGTACTGGGAATGAAAAGAGAATGCAGTGGGCTTTAGTGTTTTAAACATTAATGAATGCAGTCTGAATTCTGTTAAAATCCTCATGTGTGCTAGTAATAAAAAAATGTCAGTCAGCCACCCAGTCTTTTACATTTAAAAGCTGCAATGTTTGCCAATGCATGATTAAAGAAAATGAATGTTGTGTTTCTCATCGGTTATTTGTGATAAAGTAGTTTATTCATGAATATGTCAAAAGTGGGAAATGTGAATTTTTAACAAAATGTTTTCAGTTTAATAATAGAGTTATACAGTCATGTTTGGTATGACCCATCCACAGAATCAGCATAGTATCAAGTTTTATAGCCACACCATGTCTGAATACACACTTCTGTTTCCCACTGGCTTTTCATAGGTCTTACCTTTTTCATCTTAAATTGTAGTGCCCATCTAGTCAGTCTTATAATGAATATGTGTTGATTTATCGAAATGCACAAGGCATTGAACTGCTGTCTCCCCCCACACCACTTGATTAACAAGAGCCTGCCATATCCCTGGCCCTGCACCTAACCACATTGTACAAAACCCTTTCTGTAGCATTACCACTATGTAAGGCACTGAGATACATATCAGCAGCACACATGCAAAACCGTACATTTAAATCTAGCTATTTCCCTTGGCCTTAATCTAACCCTAACGTGTATACACTCATCATATTTATATGCATATATGCATATACAAATATATATGTTTTATTTATATATATATATATATATATATATATATATATATATATATATTTTTTTTTTTTTTCCATATGCATGTTACTTTTTCAAGGTGTAACATGCATTATATCCCCACTAAACACCACAGCTGATACTGTTGTCTCTTTTTTTGTCCTTGGCAACGTAGCCATATTATTTACTTTTTTTATGGTTATATTTGTAACATTTTTGTGGATCATTTTTATACTTTATTTCTTTATATAATTCATTATATGGTATGTACTGTTTATTCCTTAATATTAAATAAAATGTATTTTTGCAGGGTTTACAGTTTTTATTTGCATTATATACTATCATATTTATTTGTGCAGTTATGTGTAATTATACTCTGCACATGTTAAGTACTTAGTTTTATTTAGTTAACTTTGCATTCGTAAGGGAGACTCTAAATTTAATAATTTACATAGTATAAGAAGGAACGTCATCAAACAAAGTTCATAAAATTAATATAGGGCGTAAAATTCTTAAAACAGAAAAATGAGAAAATACAAAAAATTGCAGTAAATAATCACTCAGAAATAAAATTAAACAGATGAAAATATCAAAGAAAAAAAATCAAACACTTTAACAGGTAAAAACATTTAATGCATTGGAGCTGTACCACTACACCTTCCAGTGTGGTAGCTTTAACCCTCACACCCCACCAGTCTATTCCTGTGATTCAAAAACCTTGTGGCCATGATCCCAGCTACCCCTCCTGTTTACTATGGCATGTTATGACTCCTACTGCTTATTAATAATGAATCCAGCCTGCCAAGTGTACACCATGAATAGCTCATTATATATCCCACCCACAGTTGCAGCACAGACTGCAGGAAGTGTGTGTAGGATTGAGATGTGTCCACAGGGGAAGTACAAGCAGCAGAGCTTATCCATCATGCACAAGCCTCAAAGGTGCTCTGCACAGTATTAGTTACACACTGAGGCAGCAGGAAAAAGGATTTATGTGGCAGCCTTAAGGCTTCTGTGGTTGATCTATTTTTGACCTAATGATAAACATACTTACTTAAATGTATCTCTTTCTCTATATAGACACACATTATATATATATATATATATATATATATATATATATATATATATATATATATAAAATAGAGAGAGAGCGCTATGTGATGATGTGAGGTATTGCCGGCTATGCCAGGAGAAGTAATGCAGTGGATGTGTAACATATGCCAGCAGAGCTAGCTGAAGTTTTGTAAAGAATTATATGTCATTTGAATATCAAACTTATTTGTACAGATAGGTACTTGTGTTGAAAATGTATTTGTAAAGCTGCTTGTATTAAAATGTACCAACACACAATTGAGTTATTTTTATACAATTGGACAGAAAAGAAATACATGTATATGTCAAACTGTATTGTAATTGTTGAAATGAATATATTGTAACCGACGATGCTGGAAGAGAAGAGGTTAATCTCAGTCCAGCCAGAGACAAGATGTATGTGAAAACCAGAACTAGGAATCCTACTGTATTGTCCTTAGGGGTGAACCAATTGTTGGCCTGGAAGATTTTGAAATGGTTTTATAGCTTCCAGATGCTATAACACATGTTAACCCTGTGTGTGTGTATTATGAAACAATGTGCTAGATTCTGGTTCAGTTTATAGTAAAGAGGGTAGTGTGGGAACAAGAGTTAGATGACCAGATGTATGCAATGACATTCTGTAATCCAGCACTGAAATGATGTTTTAATACTAGATGAGGCAGAGTCTCAGGTCAGTCTGTTTCTAAAACCTGACAAATAAAGATCACTCACCCACTTCATCTTGTCTTGCTTTGGTAAGTAACCAGAGAATAGTAATTCTTTAGATCAGTCAGACAAATATAGTGAGGTTAGTTAAGTATTGTTTTTCTCTATCTGTGTGAATCTATCCATTTGTGTTATTGTTATTATTTCCTGTGACTGAAACTCTGGTGTTTATTGTAAATAGCTATTTCATATTTTCATGTTCTTTTATTATTTAGTAATAAATATATGTAACCTTTTTGTTGTGGCTGGTTTTTAGAGAATATTTTAGTCTTTGAGAGTACTTATATGTATTTGGTGACACTGTGGCCGCTCCTGAAAGCCTTGTTGCATTGGTCAAACACTACTATTTGTATTATATTAATTTTACTCAGTTTAATTGGGTACGCTTGTAAGACCCTTAGAGTAGCTAGCTTTGGAGTATTCTGCTGGTAGTATCAACCTTATAGTCTGGGCAGAGGGGGCATAGCTGGTAAATCTGTGCCAGCCTTTCCCAGGTGTGTGTGTGTGTGTGTGTGTGTGTGTGTGTGTGTGTGTGTGTGTGTGTGTGTGTGTGTGTGTGTGTGTGTGTGTGTGTGTGTGTGTGTGTGTGTGTGTGTGTGTGTGTGTGTGTAAATTAATTCTCAAAGAATGTGTGCATCAGCTACTTGGAGCAGGGAAGCAGAGCACTGGTTTCACGAAGAGGGTGATGGAGAACATGACGTGAAACACTTGGCTGAGGACTCACCTCTACAGCTGTGGTCAGTGTGGAGTCTTATTTGGAGCCTGGGTGAGAGACAGGGAAACCTAGCCACAGGATGGGAGTGTGTTCCCTGTGTGCTCTTAAGGGAAAGTTTGCTTGATGCAGAGAGCTGCATCTGGAAGTACTGTGTGTATCCATTTTTGTTGCAAGTGAACAGCCCTCACAAATAACACAGCACCTAGAAGGGAGATGATGACACAATCAGGATGTCAGTAGGATGGGGGTGTACTGTGATGTTAAGTGAGTGAGTCAGTTTGGGACACCCTGGCTGTGATGTTGCTTGCATCAGAGTCTGACCACTCTGCCTGTATTGTGACACAATAGTAGTGAAACAACCACCCTGCATTAACAATGATGTGCCTCTATGCAGCTCCTGTGGGAACTGAACCCACAATCTTCATTACCTGTAAAGTCAGTGGCACTTTAGATTGATGCCAAACTACAACAGCAATCCATAGAGAATCTTTCATTACCCAAAGCTGTAATGACAGTGCAGTAATTTGCAAAGAGAAGTGCTTAAATTTTTGAAGTCATATTTGACTTCATCTTTGCCAATTGCCATGCAGTGACATTCCACTGATTTGTTTGTCTGCTAGTGAAAAAGGCCACAATAAGTTGTATGTGATAGTGGCTGTACAATGACGTTGGGGGTGCGAAATGTGGCAGATTAGCTCCTTGGTCTACACTGACCAGTAATGGGATGTCTGAGACAAATGTACTTGTATAAAGAAAAAAAATGCTTGCTCAGACATACATCCCCCCTCACTATATCTGAAGGAAATAACTTCCTCTTGGACAGGGATGATGGGGGCTGATTGTGGAAATAAGGATAAAACTTGGCTAGGCTTGTCAGTGCCATAATGTTAGTAGCCTAGAAACCTCCAATGATCCTATGACAAAGTGTATCCATGACGCAAATGTCCGCTCACTCACCAACAACATTTTACATATAAATGCTTTATATTTATAATATTGTAGTTAGTATAATGAGATGGATGCTTCAACATAAAAAATATCAAAACACACAAGGGAGGGAGGTAATTGAACTTACAGGCATAATCACAACATGAGAGCACAAACTTAATGACCTGTGCTACCTGTCTAAGTGTATGGCACACACACATACACTAATAACATAATTGAATTATTATTGTAATACGAGTTAATATTTAATTCATGTATCAGTTTCATGAAGATACTTATAAATGAGGAAAATTTTTGATGAGGAATTTTTTGCTGTGGGCAAGCCCCTTTTGCATGCCACATTTGGGGTGTGTTGTACCCCCACTTCCTTATGTTAAATGTACCAATTCTACAGTTGCACAGTAGTGTCGAAAAGTAGAAAAAAAACCCCTATGTAGTGCACCCCAGTCCTGCAGAGTATTTGGTACTGCCTTTCACAGTGATGAGTGCAACAAAAATGTACTCATTGAAACTGCATTCATGACAGTCTAAGACAGATATCACCTCCCCTCATGTATGCATGTTAGGATGTACAAGAATATCATTCTTGGCACCTTCCAGGTGTTGCCAGTAATCCTTTTGGGGACAAATACTAATGGCTCTGACATTTAGCACAGTGATTCTAGTTTGACTTACTCACAATAGTATGGAAGTATTTCCTTTCTCCTGCAGCATCCAGACTCCTTTAACCTACCGATATAACTGACAAACCACTATTTAATAAAGGCAAAACAGTGGATTCTTTAAAGTCATTGTAGTTTTATGTTTAGTTGCACATTTACAAGTGACATGGTGGTGAGGTTCTAATAGGCTTATGTGACGGCCATCAGAATCATTGTGAGTTCAGTGCAGTCTCTGAAGTCAGCACCACTCAGTGGGTACCCCTGAGACAATTTAAAACAAGCTGTGCTTTTAGCTCAGAAAGATCTGACATTCAAAAAACTCAAAATGCATTAAAAAAAAAAAAAAAAACAGAAGCCGAACTGATATTCTTCTTCAAATTGAATTGCATTTTTCAGTTAATTATATTTAAGTAAAATTAAAGAAGTCTATAGAACACTGTGTATTTTCACCTTTCTTTATGTGTCCATTTGAAGAGAGATAATCCTCCTGTTTTCTACAGTACAGTCTTCTTTTATATATGGATTATATGTGCCCAACCAAAAGCAAAGTAAAAAAAAACATTCCCTTCCATTTTCTGCCCTCAGCTAGTCTATTTGTTGTAAAGAAGTTATACCAATCCTATTCTGAAAATGAAGACACCCCTAACTGTTGATCAGCTGTGTGTTTCCGATGTGGATTCATGTAATTAATTCAGCTTAGTTTTTTTAGTACCTGAAGCTGTTATGTTTACAGGATTCCTATAGAACTAGAGAATCAGTAACAGAAATAATGGATGTTTTCTCCAAAAGCCTCCATTAAAGATTTTGAAGGTTTTAACACCATTTGTTTGGTTATCAGAATGTAAAACACCATTCACTTCTATCATGAGAGACTATACAGTCAGTGGTGTCAGCTGCTGACATTGTTCCTGAAGCAACATTGTTGTAGTTATAGCCACTTTAATTGTTACTAATGAGGTATTTTGGAATGAATGGCTGCTAAGGGACATCATGCTGATATACAGGATATCTTACCTGCAGAACTGCTAGGCAGTCACTGCTATCATTTCTTTTCATCTGAGATGCTCTAAGCAGTAGAAGCTGGACCTAAAACTGCAGTGTGGGGGCTATTTAGATGTCAGCAAATCTTTGCAACAACATGAAGACAGGTATTCCCAGGTACCACAGGAACAAAATTGAAGATAGCTGTCACTAAGGACCAAGCAAATTCTTGCTTAATGTGTTGATCACGTTTTCCAGTTTTACAATCATGTCATCCCTCCCCCACTCAAAAATTGTCACAAATGTGGACAACTTTTCCTTGGAGGCTTTTTATACTGTACTGTCTCTTCCAAATCCCAGACCAGAAGTGTTCTGTCATGTCTAAGTAAAAATACTGTAACAGTTATATTTCTCTTACCTGCAGTACTTTTGGTCTGTTGCATTGTGGTTTGTTTAATCATTCACAGCACAAATATCTTAGTAAACGTTTCCGTAGCAGTTTCTGTTTGAAGATATAGACCTAATTTGCCTACATATTAGATACCCTCGATCTTTTCTTTAAATAGTAACGCTGTTATTATCCTAACTTTCGCTTTGCTTAGGCATATGTATCTTTTCCTCAACTTGGTGTCTGTTTTCTCTTGTAGGTGCTTCATTTAACAAAACAATAGGTGTTTGTAGCTACAGCTGTAAAAACTCTGCTTAATGTGTTTCACTATTGTGTACTTTTTTAGTTATTCAGTAAGTTGATGCCTTTTAGTTATTGATATGTAGCAAAATATATATCTATCTATATATATATATATATATATATATATATATATATATATATATATATATATATATATATATATATATATATATAGTTTACATTCAATATGTCAGGGTAAGGGAAGGATTGTCGAATGACGGTTGGCTGACCCGTGTTGCCGATCCTTCCGTTGTGCAAGTTCCATGACAGCGAATGCTCAGTGCATTCAAAAAGAAGAGGTTGGTCACTTAATTAGAGATTGCACTACAGTGGGGATCATGAAATTTACCCTTTTCCCCACTGCAGTGCAATCTTGGAGTTGGAATATATAGTTTGCAGGGGATGTGGGGGTGCTTGTGGGCTTTCCCCCTCGCAAAAGCATCATGTTACATCTTGTGCAGTGTAGGATTGCATTCTTCTAATGTCGAGCAAGGTCACATTTGCAAACGGAGGTGTTTGCAACATTTTGACCTTGTCGACATTACGTTTTCAAGCTTTTAGTTGACATTTCAGGTGGTTCTTTGTTGTGGCTGTTGACTATATGATAGTAAACCTATATAAAAAATATATATATATATATATATATATATATATATGTATGTGTGTCTGTATCTGTACCATGTGTCTATCTGTCAATGTGGATCTACTTCTAATACTCAAATAGCCATATCATTGAATTTTATTTTTGCGAGAAAAATTGTGACAACAAAATACCCAAATGGCAAATTTTTCCCAGGGCAAGTAAACCCTTGTCCAAACTTCAACAAAACACACACACTGGAGTAAATAAAACCCACCTAGGTGGGGGGCTACACCCTCCACATCCCCCCCAAATGATATGTGCATTTTGTGCAGGTTTGCACTTGCCTTGGGAAAGATTTCCTGTTCGGGTGTTTCATTTTTGCGATTTTCGCCTTACGAAAATGCAATGACATGGCTGTTCGAGTATTAGAAATACATCGGTCTATGTATATATGTTTAGATGTTTACTCAGTAACTTTCTGGAAGATTTCTTTTTGTACCTTCTCTGTAAATGGGTTCTACCCATGAAGCTTAACCCCATTACAAAGATGTATATAAATGTATCCGTTGATATGTACAGTATAATGTGGGTACTATGACATAACAATTACCTCTGATTAGACATTAAGTGGGTACACTGTGTATAAAGAAATGAAGAGGGGCAGGTACCATTGCAGTTTTTTTCTTTCAGAAACACAAATGTCTTAGAAAATATAAAAAAGATGATCAGATGAGATTAGAAGCTTGTAGGAAGTTTCAGTAATGATATGTACCTAACCAAGCATATGCAACAACTGGAACGTCCATAGAGGTCCCTCACTAAAAGCCCTATCCCTGTATTCTGTCCCCTACAGGCTGTTGAGGGGAGATCTGTGCCTGGCATACACGATATTGTCAGACCCCACTGTGGTGGACCTCCTGCATATCTGCATAACACACAGCACCAGAATTACCATAAAGACTTAAACCTTACCTGTGATATAAATAGGACCTGCTACAGAGACAGGTATGTATCCCAGAGACTACCATGTCTCTGGACCAGGCTCCCCATCCATGTGAAGCAGAGTTCCTCCCTAACCCAATTCAAGTGTAACTTGGACAGTTGGATGGAGGAGAGGAAATTCATCCCTTGTTTGGCATCTGTGTCTCTAATGGACACAGGCAGTGTATAAATGGTTAATCTCCCAGGCTTCTGCTTGTAAATGTTTCACCTCAAAGCCTGTGCTTACACTTACCAAGGGTACCAGAACTTGTCAGGGATTTGGGATGCATGGCTAGGCTTGAAAAGGCCCTTGTGGTTGTTAGCCCAGTGAACACCTATGAACCTAAATAAAATAAGATTTGTTGTTCTTTTTAGTGACAGCTTGCTTTCAGATCATAGGCATGTATTAGAAACTTTTGGCTGGTGTTTAACAGAAGTAAGCTGAATGTATTAGACAGAAACATCTTACTTCATTACAGTATTGTCTGGCTGACTCAAATCTTTTGTAAACAGCAGGGGTTAAAGTATTATTGCAAACAGAAAAGAGTTTTGTACTAGAAAAGAAAACATGTACTTGCTTATAAAACAAAGCGTTTGAAAGCCTTGGTCAACATTTAAGCTTGGCAGATATTTGTGTAAATTTCATTAGGGGCACACACAGTTCCCATTAGTTGTGCCTGTCTTCCTGAATTGACAATGTTTGTATTTTTGCCAAGTCAGCATACAAAATGGAGGGGCTGTACATTTCATTTTGGGCCCTGTGTTATCCATGTGCCTTAATTTCTATTCCCAGTTCTTCCCTCCCAGTTTGGTGCTTTAGAGATTTAATGCACTTGTTTCATTCTGTGTTGATTTGTTTACTGCAATAACAGTCATCTTAACAGAAATTACACAACAAAACCCTCAAGCAGACAGCTGCGTATCATCTGGGGGAATATAGTTAAGGTAGCCTTATCAGTGTGGTAGATATTGACGATGAGCTTTATCAGCATTTGTCAGGAACATCTGGACAACTTGAGTCTTTGCAATTACAGCAATGGCAGATTTCAAACACTGAGTACACCCTGCATTCGTGAATTTATTAGGAAGAAATATATATAGGTCATTCTGGGTATTAATGCCACTTTCTCTTTCACTGAGACAAATATGCTCTGAAGTAAATGGGTACACACACTACTAAAAGGAAACCCCCCATCTTCACTTTGCCAGCTGCAAATCCAGCAAAATAAAATCAACCCCCCTGGGCTCTCATGAACAGATATGCACTCGTTTTGCATTCAGGAAACCAAGCTTTCTTTATTTCTTTGTGTACACAATACTGACGGAAAGCTCTGAGTAACAGTGAACCACTTTTTGATTCCCTTTCATGTAACCCTTCTGATATAATTGAAGATGCAGTCATGATGTTGTTCATTTAAATATAAGAAGTAAATATATTCTTAGTAATGCCAACAGCAGCAAGGTCTCTGGGCTGCATTTCACAACTGGTGAACATTCTAATGTTGCTGTTAAAAAACAACAGCCTTTCATCATCTTGGGGTTCATTTACCACCCTCAGATATTATGCCTACATTACAAACATGTACATGAAGCATGACTTAACTCTTTCTCCCTATCTGGGGCATTTCTGTGCTATTCACCTTCCTTAGGGCAACCTTTGGTGACTTCATTTGAAATCTTGTTATAGTTTCTTTATAAATGTCTGCCCTTAATTCTCCCATGGCATTCATCACCAGATTAAAGATGTCATCCATGAAAACACAAAAAAACAAAACAAAACCGCATAAAAAGGTATTTCTAGTTCTCCCTACTTTTCATACCACAATAGCCATGGGAGTTCACAATATTGTTACTAACCAGTATACCCTCACAACTGAGAGACCATCTAGTGTCTGAAACACAAATTAAATATCTGTGTCTTGGGAAATGGGAATTTCTGGTGCAAAACAATACTTAACCTACACAAAATGAGGGGAATTTAAGAACACTTAGTAGCTAATAAGAAAAAGCTAACTTGAGGGTACTTATGGGCATGCCTTTTTTTAAGCTCACCACAGTTCTGTCAGCTGCCATGAGTTCCTTTTCTCTTTCACCAGGCCTACCACCTTAACCTTATGATCCTTGAAGGCGAACTGCCGAGGTACCAGATCGTTTAATAAAAGAAAAGCAAGTTACTGGTGAAGTACTGGCTGGCTGTGTGTTTTTTTTTATTTTTTGAATTGTGAGGTGTTTTTGCTACCACCTTAACCTTCTGATGGCTCTGTTGGACCCATGTCTGGGGTTGGTGAAGACATCTCAATCAGTGGTTTATTTATTTATTGACATCTGATTATTTGGAAAGTCTGGCTGGGTTGGAGCCTATTTTCAGTTGAGGCCCAGAGAGAAAAGCTCTAAAGTATTACAAAACATTTTAAGAACAATAATTTTACAATCTTCAAAAATAATGCAAAATACATCTGCAGTTTAAATAATTATACCAAATTAGCCATAATATAAAAACATTGGTTAGGAACAGATAGAAGTTATATGACAATGATTTAATATTTTGAGAAATTGTAGCCAGTTTATAGAGAAATTAAAGGTAAGTTAGTATAATGCAAACAGGAATTGCAATATGAAGTGAGAGAAAAGCAGGTTTATGGTATATTTGGAGAGAAAGCTAGGGAAGAGAAATTGATAGAAATAAGGAAGCGAGTGAAGAAGGGAGAGTAAGGAGATGTGAGTATGTGAATTTTCAAATTTAGGGATATAGTTTATCCTAGTGTTGAACAAAAACAGAGCCAGCTTTTGGCTAGGAAGTCTTTTAAGAGTGATTTTGATGGATGGGAGGGAGGGTATTGACCTGATGGATACAGGTAAAGACATACAGCCCTTAACAACATGGTACGAGTACAGACAATGCCCAGATTTAATAGGTTTATGGACAGGCAAGAGTTTTTGGTCACTGGATTGTAATGACTGACTTGGAGCATAGTTGTGTTCAATGTTATTTAGTGCTAAACATGCAGATGGATGCTGGATAAATTTATAGTGCGGTAAGAAGCTGTGTGTATCTTAGCTGATGAGATAGTTCTAACCAATTTTTCCTACAAATTTAGCAACTCACGTGACATAATGCAGTGACTATGCAGTTCTCCATTCTGCATTTTAAGTATTTTGTGAAGATCTGTGATATGCTTAAGGTTATGGTTTTCTTTTAGCATTATCCTGTAGATGAATTTGATTCTCATGTATCTATTTGCCTGCTGTGCAATTCTAAACAAGTCACTTAGCAAGACAGTTCACCTGGGTCACCTCTGAAGATACATTTGTGCCTGGTAAGGTTAATGTGGTTGATAAATAAAATAAAATAAAATAACTGTTGGTGACTGGCATCTGAATGTGTCAGTCAGTACAAATTCCATCCTTCAAGGATTTATTGTGATGAAAAATGTGGGCTAAGTCCGGAGGGCGGTGACATTGACACTGCCTTTTGCCAGAGTTAGTAGTCCACTTTTTAGGAGTTTCTAATTTATCATTTTTTCAAGAAAATCTTCAGATCTTTAAAGAGGCTTAGAGAAAATGTTATGTACTATATTTCTGACATGAACAAGTTTACAACTGCTAAAGCTGTTCATGTTAAAGTAGATTTGGGGATATTTTCATACTCTTGTTATATGTCTATGATTACTGATGTATGGACTAGTTTTGTTTTGTGTTGTCGACATCTAATACCTGTGTCTAATGACTATACTATATCTTTGTCATCTGCTACTGCTGTAAATGTAACTAAACTGACAAGGTTAACAGTTTATTTTATTGGCATTTGAATACTTGGAAAGGCTGACTGGGTAGGTGCCCATTTTCAGCAGGGTCCCTGGGAGAAAAGCTCCAAAGTATTACAAAAACATTTTAAGAACAATAATTTTACAATCTTCAAACATAATACAAAAACATATGCACTTTAAATAGTTATACTAAATTAGATATAATTGGTTAAGAATAGATGTAACTTATATCACAGTGATTTAATATTTACAGGCATTTTATCTAGTTGGTAAGCTAGTATAACACAAATAGGAATTATAGTATGAAGTAGGAGAAAAAACAGGGTTATGGCATATTTAGGTGGAGAGTCAGAGGAGAGAAATTGATTGCGCTAAGAAAGTGATTGATGAAATGAGTAAGAAGTGTAAGGTATGAATAAGTACGTGTTTATATTTAGGGATATTTTTTATCCTGCGTTGAACACCACCCAATTTTGGATAGGAAGTCTTTCAAAATGGTTTTCAAGGATTGGAGGGTATTGACCCAGTAGGTACAGGTAACGAGTTCCAGGCCTTAGCAACATTGTATGAGTACAGACCATGCCCAACAGATTTGATAGGTTTATGGACAGAGAGGAGTTTTCTGGTCACTGGATCCTAATGACCAAGTGGGAACATCGTTGTGTAGAATGATATTTAGTGCTAGACAACCTGGATACTGGATACTTGTATAGTTGGTAAGAAACTGTGTATATGTTAGTTGATGGTTCATTTCAAACTAGTTTAGCCTTTTCAGTGCTGTACAGTGTGGGTTGTTTTACTGCAAAATTAGGCACTTTATAACAATTGTTCAAGTTCTGCTTTTCGTGTTGCCTGGAGGTTAATAATGATGGGATCCCCATGACCTAGTGAGGAGAGGAGGTAAGGAATGGCAAGTCTACTTGTAGTTGCATCTGTGATTTTGGCTCTATAAAGCATCCTTATTTTTCTGGTAAGTTTTTAATGCAGTTTTGTACATGCAGGTCTAATAATTTGTTATGAGAAGTTACTTCACTGGCTTTATTATTTAAAAAAATCATTTTAGATTTAGTTTTTCATGAGAGGAATTTGGGAGAATAAAAAGAAGTAGCTTGATTTTTTTTTGGGGGGGGGGGTTCAGAATGAATTGTGACTTACAGTGCCGTGTTTTAGTGGCTGTTACAGATTCCTGAGTAATTGTTTTGGGGAGGTGTGCCATATTATCTGGTGCGCATATCAGTGTAGAGTCATCATCATATTGTATTATGGAGGCCTGTTGTGTGGATGGTGTTGGCACAAATGTTAAAGAGGAGGGGACCACGGAGAGAGTCTTGTGGTACACTGGTAGTGACTGGGAGGTAAGGAGACAGCATGGAGTGCCATTTTACTGACTGATACCTATTGCACAGGTAGCTTTTGAACCACAAAAGGGTGGGCAGAGATAGACCTAGTGAGGACATTTGAAGCAGATGTTTGCTGTGACAAACTGTGTTGAAGGCTTTAGACAAGTCTGTAAATAAGGAGAAGGACTGGTGTGCCATTATCTCTAGCTTCATTGGCAGTGTCTGTAAAGGTTAAATGTGCAGTCTTAGTATTATAGGAAGGATGGAAACCGTGTTGGGTGCGGAATGGAAATTCTTCCTGCAGGAGTTACTTTAGCAATTGTTTTTGATTACATTTTTACAAGTATTTTTGAGAGAAAGGATAAGATTGTTATACGTCTAAAGTTAGTGATATCTGATGATTTTTTTCATTTATGTAGAGGGTTATTGTTTGATTTATTCCAGAGAGAGGGAACGTGGGATTCCTGGATTGACCTGTTTGTAAGAATTGAGGCAGGATAGACAATGTTATTTGCTACTATTCTAAGGTACTCACTGGAAGGTCATCAGCCGAAGAAGAGCACGGTTTTAGTTTGTTTGCGTAGTTTTATATGGGATGTGGGCACAGGTTTGAAGGTGAAAGTGAATGTTGTGATATGTGGCTTTTGGGCAGGGCTGGGATTGGATGTTGGGGAATCCTTTGTTAGGAAAGCTGTAGTATCTAAAATAACAGTTGAATTGTATTGCGGTTTCAAGTGAAGAGTTATTGGGACAGGGGTTATGGTTGAATTTTTGGTTGGGATGCCAGATTTCTTGAATGCCTGTCCAGAATTTTTGGGGGTTATGTTTACTGTTGTTCAGCATGTTGTTACGGTATAATTTTTTGTCTTCATTTATTTTAGTACATTTGTGGAGCATTCTGAAGTGTGTAAGATATTGTGCTGATTTATATTTCTGCTATTCTTTCCATGCCTTTTCTCTGTCCTGCAGTAGCATGCCACTCTTTTTGGACAGCCAGATGGCATTATGTGTTTTCGGTCTCTTCCTTCTTGGAGGTGCAAGGCTATTTAGGATATTTTGGAAGGTTGTATTGAATTCATTTACATCATCATCTAAGGGGAGGATGTTTAGGATGCTTCCCACCCTCAGGTCAGTTATTAAGGAGATTTTTAAAGAGTAATGTAATGACCTTAACTGGACAGATATGTATCAGTATGAAGTATGTTGTATGTCCACAATGACAAAGATGTTATTGCAGTCAGAACATCTTGTGTTTAGCCAGGAACACTAAACTTCCATTGCATCTGTGCATTATCCATTGACTCTAATGTTGAGACAGCCGTCTGTCATTCTCAGTGAAGGTCTGTTATAAGCAAAAAGCAAATATAAAATATTATGAGAAATGATCTGTTATGAAAGTGTAAGCCCTTTCTGTAATGTTTTGAAAGTAAGAAACAGAGAGTCCCATGTAGCAGCTCAGAACATTGAAATGGAAGACTTTCCTGCACTTGGCCCACAGTGTTAGACTGGCCCCTGTAGAACAGTCATGGGTTTTCAGCCCGTGCTGCAGGCTGTGCATTCTTCTAATGGTTTTGTCATCCACATTGCTGTTGCCATTTGAGAAGCTGTTTTACTGTGTCATGGCTGGTGAGGTATTGTAAAGAGGAATTCTTTTGAATGGCTGGCCTCTGGAAAGGAATCTGCAGTGCCCTGGTCATGTGCTGGTGTTGCGTAACTTGTGCTGTTCTGGAGTGAGTGGATGATATGACCAAACTGGAAGCCTGGTTGGCTTTCATCAGTAAGGACTTCAGTATGAAATCAGGTGTTTACAGAAGTACAGAAGTATTAGCAAAAATCTGCAGGGCATGAACAAGAAAAGATGATTACCCAGTAGTTTTCGTATTAATCAGGGTAAACAAAGCTTAGAATAGCAGTGTCTTGCTTTGAACAGTAAGGTGTAGGTATGCACATTTAGCTAACAAAAATAGATACTACATTGATGTGTAAGGTGCTTATGGCTTTAACATTAAACATGTATTTAACTAATGAGTCGATATGCGAGGTAAGACCTGTATTGTTAGAGAGAGGTGGGTTGTAGGAAGTGTGCAACCAGTTTGATGCTGAATGTTGTAGAAAGTATTATTTACAAGTAAAGCTGATATGAATGTGGGGGAAGCGAGCATTGTGGAGTGTGATAATATAGTTATGTATAGACTGACTGAAGTAATATAAGGTGGTACCGTTAACTGGGTTCATTCTGATTACAGCGGTAGCCTTTGTGGCAATTAGTGTATTAGATAAAATTTGAGTGGGAGAGAGGTTGTATTATAAATGAATGCATTTGAGGCAAGACCTATATGGAGTGGGAAATTAATTTATTTTTATGTATTTATATTTGTTTATAAGGGTAGTGCACGTATCTTAATGGACCATTTGCAGGCACAACCTGGGTGAAAGCGATCACATAAGAAATGAACAAAACATATTTACAAGTACAATGATATGCTAAAAACAAATATATGTACACATTCACAGATGCAAGAATATGGTGCAACATTTAGTTTGAGAAGAAATTTATAAAGTCAAAGTAAGGGTGAAAAAATGGAATTTTTCTTAGCAGAGCTTGTTGGATAACATGTAGCCATGATGGCTGAGATGGAAATATGTGTTTAGGACAATAGATAAAGTGTTAAAGTAAAGTATGGTTCTAAGGTAATGCATTGAGATATGTGATTGACTGGTAGGTGGGTTTGTTACATTCAAATATAGTGTAGTAGTGGGTAGGTGGAGGTATTGGGTGGAGTATGGGAGTGGGTGGATGAGTATGGGGTAGAGTAGAGGAGCAAAGTGAGTCTGAGCGTAGTGAGGCCCAGACAAACAGGATGGTATGTCAGGGCATTGTCAAATGTCACTCTGATAGACCTCCTGCTTATCCACAAAACAAACAGCACCATTAATGAATTACCCATTCTAAAGACAAACCTTGCCTGTGATATAAATAGGACCTGCTGGAGAGACAGGTATGTATCACAGAGATGACTCTGTCTGTGGAACAGCCTCCCCATCCATGTGAAGCAGAGTTCCACCCTAACCCAATTCAAGTGCAACTTGGACAATTGGATGGGGAACAGGAATTTCATCCCTGGTTTGGCACCTATGTCTCTAATGGATGCAGGAAACCTGTAAATGGTTCATCTCCCAGACCCCTGCTTCCAAATGTTTCATCTCCCAAGCCTCTGCTTATACTTATCAAGGGTATCAGAACTCGTCAGAGATTCGGGATGCATGACTAGGCTTAAAAAGTCCCTTGTGGTCGTTAGCTTAGTAAACACCTGTGAACACGGTCATAGCAGCATATATTAACCACAAAGTCCTAAAAAGGTGATTAATGGACAAGAGAAATAAGTTTCAGTACAGTCATAATTTGTTTATTTAACATTTGTTTACCGGGAAAGACCAACTGTGACAGAGCCCATTGTCAGCCGAGGTCCAACGAGAACCACTCCAGGTGCATGTCTTTGGAAATAAGATGATTTATGATGGAAAAGGTTTATCTGGAGAAAAGTATCTTTGCCAAGAAGTTGGAAGAAAAGTTGTGCAGAGATTCATGAGCACTGAGATTCAGAGAGAGAGAGAGAGATGGCAGTAGTAATGGGACAGCAAAATATGAAAGGTCCGGGGTGATGTAGGCAGTTAAGGGGTGAAAACCTGGTCTTGCACTGTTTAACATGCCATCCTCCATCTGGGCATGTTCCACACACTAAATAGCTGCAGTGTCAGTGGCACAACAGGTAGCATACTCACCTTTTGTGCAGAACACTGTGGGTTCTATTCACACACCAGATAGATCTATTACTGACACTGAGTGCAGCAAAAGGGAGGGGTGCCACACCCCTGAGTTTGTTGTCTTTCAGATGAGATTTTAAACCAAGGCCCCATCTGCTTGACTTGCTGATAGCTCTCGTGGATGTAAAAGATCCCAGGGCGCCTACTGAAAAGAGGAGGGGAATATGTTCACTGTGTTTCACTGTTGGAGTCATCAGACTTGGGTTATCTGTTTTGCAGGTAGCCCTCAGTCTGCCTGAATACCAGAGACTTAGTATTTCTGCATCGGATGCTGTCATGCCTGGAGTGATGTCAGGTCATCAGGGGTATAAAAACAGGCAGCCAACATCATTACATCAGTCTTTCTTGCCAAGGAGGACCCCAAAGCAGAAGCAGTTTGCAAGTGCCGGTCAGCCGCTACCTGAAGTTTTTTGTTTTTGTTGAATAATCCTGAAGTCTTCAAAAGCTAAGTACCCCAATGGAGATCCTTTTTTCTTGCTCTAACCGATGTCATAAATAGTTAACAATTGTCTTACCTGTGGAAAGAAAATACCTCACAGAGATTTTCACTCTTACTGTGTCACCTGTTTAGGCCAGACCACAACATCACTGGCTGTCAGTTTTGTTCCTTGTTTAAAGCCTGAACCATTCATTGTTGGGCTCTTTTTGTTGCTAAATTCTTTCACTCTTGATCTCCATATTCTGAAATGGCTTTTGTAAGCCATCCGACTACCGATTTTCCAAAAAAAACGTAAGGATAAAAATAGAAACAGACCGCATAGGTCAAAAACTGCCGACAACGCTTCCGTTAAGCTAGTCACCAGTCTGCTTGTACTCAGTGAGGTGCCTTTGCAGCCCCTGATGCCCACTTTATTGGATTTGCAGGCCTCTGCTGAGACCCATTCAGAGTCTGGTATGCCGCAAGATGCTTCTTCGACTATGGAACCTGTGGATCTCTCTACCTTGGATGGGTCCGGAGCCTCTGTGCAGGCACCGGCTTCTGAGGCAATTATTCGCTCTACTGATGTTCAAGTTAAACCAACAACTTCATTTCTAACTAAAACTACTGAGTTTCTGTGGCCCAGAGTATGCAATATGCCTAGAAAACTGATGACCAAAGCACATGCTCAGGCCCCCATGCCACAGAAACAAATGATTAGAATGGCTGAAGACCTTGTTACACTGATTAGGGGAAGTCAGCCTTAACCCTGCAAAGAGACAAAGAACCCAGTCCCCTTCAGGTTCTACAGACCAGGAGTCTGATGACTGACATTTCTGATTATGAAGACATGCCCTTATCCACCTATGAGGATTCAGGTGCAAAATAATCCATTCCCTCTGCCTCTCCTCTAGAGGATTTTTCTTTTGGTGAAACCATGCATACTTTAAGAGAGCATTTCCATTGGGAATGCCAAGACTATCCTCAGTCCAAAAAGAGACTCAGAGAATTTTTAGAGTTGCCTCAGCAGTGACCTTTAGCTATACCCCCTGTCCTGGATGTTGTGGATGATGTTTTCATGGAATCCAGTCTTACTCCTGACACTTTACCTCCTGCCCCTAGGAAACCTGACAGGTACTACAGAGTACATGATACTCACAAGTTTCTGTTCAAGAATCCTACTGCTGACCCAGAGATCAGTTCCCAGGGGCCTAAAGGTATCAAAGCTACTACAGCCAAGAATCCCACCCCTTTGGACAGGGATGCCAGAGCTTTGGACTGATGGGGTAAGAAGGTATATACCTCTGCAACTCTTGCTGTCAGGGCTTTGAATTGCCAGTTTCACTTGCTAAAGTACCAGCAACATATTATGGAACTTATTAAACAAAAAGTAAGCAGAAAATAAAGAATTGCAGGAGCTTATGCACTCTGCAAACCAAGTTAGTAAGCATACATTGCTGTGTGGCTTTGATGCCCTAGACGCATCTTGCAGGGCAGCAGTCACTGGCTCTATACTGAGAAGACATGCTTGGCTGAAGGAGCAGACCTTGCCAGATCATGTCAAATCTAAATGACTAGATGCTTCTTTAAATAAGGACTCTTTGTTTGGCACCAAAGCAGAAGAGGTTCTTAAAAAGATGTAAGAAAAAGCTAAATTTATGCAGACTGTTAAAGAATTCTTACAACTGCAAACCCCTAGATTCAGTAGGCATTGCCATTCAAATCACTGGTCCTTTCCATCCCCCTCCAGGCATTCTCAAACAAGACCCAGGGGAAACAGACCACCCAGACTACAGTCTCAGGGTATGCAGAGATCTAAGTAATGGAGTGCCCCCACACCTAAAGCATTGAGTGGTAAGCCACCTCCTTGCAGATAAAGCTCACAACAATTTCTTTAATCCACTTCCCAGCCCTGTCCAACTGTTTGTGCCCCTAGGAGGAAAATTTGCCCTTCATGCAAAAAACTGGATGTCCATCACCCAGGACCGATGGGTCCTCAACATTGTATCCCAGGAGTACAAATTTTATTTCTATTCTCTGCCAACCCCAAGCGGGTTTCCAGACCTTCCTATAAACCAGTGGGCAGAGGCTCAAAGCCAAGAACTTTCCCTGCTCAATATCAGAGCTATTCATCCTGTTCCAGTAGAACAGGGGGTCAAGTATTCTACTCCAGACTCTTCCTGGTACCCAGGAAAGAGGGCTCTTGGCACCCAATCCCAGATCTTTCAATTCTAAACACCTTCCTGGTGGTACCAAAGTTCATAAAATAAAACACAAATCGTTAAGCAAAAACTTTATATAATAACACATAATACAAAGCTTTCGGGTAAAACCCTTCTTCAGCCCGAAAGCTTTGTATTGTGCATTATTATATAAAGTTTTTGCTTAACGATTTGTGTTTTATTTGACATTCTTGGATTCCAGCTTTGTAGTGTGGGTACCAAAGTTCAAAATGCTTACCCTGCCACAGCTTCTTCCTATGTTAGCCAAGGATACCTGGTTAGTCACCCTTGACTTAAAAGAAACCTATCTGCACATCCCTTTAAGGGAGTCATGCAGGACGTATCTACGTTTCAGGGCAGGATCTATGCATTATCAGTTCTCTGCACTTCCCTTTGGCTTATCTACTACACCCAGGGTATTCACAAAATGCCAGGCTCCAGCCATTGCATACTGCAGGCAGAGAAATCTACAAATTTACCCATACTTGGACGACTGCCTGATTCAGGCAGACAGTCAGAAATTGCTGCTTCAGCACCTGGCATTTGTAATAAACCTTCTCACTTTCTTGGGGTACACCATCAACGAAAATAAATCACAACTGGTATCCAGTCAAAAGATTGTATTCCTTAGAGCAAGCTTGGACACAACTTCCCAGATGGCATTCCTCACTTCAGAAAAACAAGTTTATCTGACAGATTACTTCAAACAAATGGCCACCAGAACCCAGATATCTGCAAGAAAAATACTGCAAGTCCTAGAGTTCATGGCCTCATGTATACTGCTAATTCCATATGCAAGACTGCATATGAGGAAACTTCAGTGGTACTTAAATAGTCTTTGGTGCCAACATTCTCAGGACCTGAAAACAGTCATTCCTATCATACCCTGTCTAAGGACAGAGTTCCTTTGGTGGACAGAAGCATGCAACCACAACAAGGGACTGACATTCACTCTACCCCCATGCTGCACACACCCTGACCACAGATGCATCAGACTATGCATGGGGGGCTCAAATGGCTGGCAAATGTATTCAGGGCCACTGGAGCCCAAGTCAAATTCATCTGCACATCAGCCAAAAAGAGATGCTGGCTGTACAGAATGCCCTGAAAACTTTCAGATCCCTACTCCTTCCAGGACAACTGCTGATAAAAACAGACAACACCACAGTTATGTGGTACATCAACAAGCAGGAGAAAACCCATTCCTACCCACTCTGCAGGTTAGCAATTGCCCTGTGGACCACAGCCTTGGACATCCAAGTCCATCTACAAGCTCAATTCCTGCCAGGCAAACAAAACTCACTGGCAGACAACTTAAGCAGAAATCTCCTAGATCCACACAAGTGGAAAATGGAGCCCAGCACCTTCAACCTTCTGAATTAGAAATGGGGGACCCCAGAGGTGGATCTCTTTGCCTTCCCCTACAATCACCAGCTCAGCAAATTCTGTACCAGGAATCCTCACAACAGGGCCTGGAAAGTAGATGCCCTATCCTTTCAATGGGAAAACCTATCAATCTATGGCTTTCCCCCTCTGCCCTTTCTCTTAAGAGTATTACTCAAGGTAAAACAGGACAGGCTAAGGACAATTCTGATTACCCTGGACTGGCCACGCCAGCACTGGTACCCACTCCAGTGCAGCATGACAACGGTGCCACCCTGGCACCTACACCAGACCCCAACCCTGCTCTCACGGCAGGAGGAACAGATCATGCATCCACAATTGCAAACCCTAAATCTTGCAGCCTGGCTTATTCCTTGAATACCCCACCAGCAACCCTAAGCAAACAGGTGCTGGACGTCATCCTTGAAGCCGGAAGGCCCAGTACAAGGAAATCCTATGCTGCTAAGTGGAAAAGGTATTGTTCTTGGATTCAATCAAAAAGAGAGGACACAGCACTGCCCTCCTTACCTCTAATCCTGAATTACCTAGCAGAACTACTCCACAGAGGCCTATCCTTCTCCACCATTAAATCCATGCCTCTGCCATCTCGGCGCATTACAACACTGAGCCACCTCTCTTCTCGCACCCTCTTATCAAACAGTTCCTGAGAGGGACAAACAACTTAAGGCCACCAAGGAGAGCACCCACTCTTGATTGGGACCTTAACTTTGTACTGGAAAAGCTCACACTTCCCCACTTAGAAACTGCTGCTTCAGCAGAGTTAAAATTTCTCTCCTGAAAAACAGCCTTACTTCTAGCCATCACTTCAGCTAGAAGAGTATCTGAGCTGTAAGCCCTGATGGCTGTGGAACCCTTCATTATTTTCCATGGTGATGGGGTTTCCCCTCGATACTAACCCTTCATTTATGCCTAAAGTGGTGTCCAGTGTGGCTCTCAACCAATCCATCCATTTGCCAACCTTCTTCCCTAATCCTCAAAATAAATGGGAAGGGATCCTGCACTCTTTGGATGTACACAGACAGCTCAGATTCGGCCTTGATAGGACTAAACCCTTCAAAAAAAACTGACCAGTTACTAGTCAGCTTTGCAACAGGGGAAGAGGGCAAGGCCATTTTAAAACAAACCATTTCCAAATGAATAGCGCACTGCATCCATTTCTGCTGCAAGCACCATGGAAAACCAACCCCTCATGGGGTTAGAACACATTCCACTAGGGCAACATCTACCTCTGCAGCATTTCTGAGGGAAGTCCCTACCAGAGACATCCTGGAAGCTGCTACCTAGAGTTCTGTACACATCTTCACCAAGCATTACCACTTGCCTATCTTTTCCAAATCCAGGGCAGGTTTTGCTACAGCAGTCTTGCAAGGCCTACTAGCCAGCCCTAACTCTTCTTGACTGCCTCCATCCTTCCTCAGCTTTAGGAACCCACCCAAGTATGATGACTGCAACAGTGAAACACGAAGAACATAGTACAGTTGTGTACACTTACCATAAATGTAAATCTTCGAGTGTATTCACTGTTGCAGTTCTGGTTTTTCTCCCACCACCCCCCTGGTTTTCTCTCTCTCTCCTCTCTAGGGCTATTTCTACTGGTATTGGTATTTACTTTTTACTGGCGGTGTTTCCCCACCATAACCTAGCTCCCTATTTGGGGGCTCCTGACATTTGGGGCAAGAAAAACTGATGTAATGGCATCGGCTACCTGTTTTATACCCCTGACGTCACTCCAGCAGTGACAGCATTTGATTCAAAAATACTGGTATTTGGGCCGACTGAGGGCTACCTGCAGGCAGATAACCCAAGTGTGATGACTGCAACAGTGAATACACTCGAACATCTACATTTATGGTAAGTGTACACAACTGTACTTTCTCCAGTGCCCTGACCATATTTCCCCTAATAGTATAAGTAAGACCGCAGGTCTCCCCTGAAGAGGCTATTAGCCTAGTGGGACTAACTCAGTCAACAAAGGATAAATGACAAAAAAAATAATAATAATTTCAGACTCAGACTGGGTGAAATATAAAGTAATTCACAAATAAAAAAATACAGAAATGTAAGCAGTAATAGAGTAGTTCAGTAACTGCTTTTGTTGCTTGACTATTTGCTAACCACACACATGGAATACCATTAAATGCAGTTAGATCACCCAAAAGATTATGCACTGGGCAGCATTTTATATCTGCTAGTGTTTGAATATTACAGTAAGCAATCAAATCTTCCACACCAAAGGCTAGCACTTCATATAAAATGGCAACCATGTACAAGAACTGTGCAGCTGGCAGGAGACTGCTTCCTGCGAGGAGCTATACCACTGGAGGATGAATGCACAGTGCCTACTGAAATCACTGGTTTGAAAATGATGCCTGGTATGGTAAATCCTGGTGTCCATTACACTGCCCTTAATAGGAGCAGGAGAGGGAGGAGAGAGAGAAGCAGGGACTGCGAACAGATAGCCATGTTTTTTTTGGCCATAGAAGCTAGGCAGTATGTCACAAACAGAAACCGTCTATGGAGGTCTATTCATGAAGGAGAGAAGTTAGTTCAGTATTATCTTTAAAGATAAAATAAAAAGAGATAGCGAGAATGTTATAGCAGCATATATATTAGTGTAGCCAAGAATGCATATCAATATCACACAGAACTAAATGTATTTTATGACTTGCTTCAAAGGTTGCATCTCAAGCCCAGTGTTAGAAATATGGAGGTGATTCACAAAGCAACATTCTTATCACAGTTTGTGCAAGACAACATGTATGAAACAGAACTGTTTATACACTACAGAATTGTGAAGCCAGCTCTATACCCTAAAGCCGCAGTGAAAAATATGCATTTCTAAAAATGTCATGTGCCAGAATTCTACCACCTGTCACATGTGAGCTAGCTTTTGCATTTGCCATCAAAATGCATTCATTGGTGACACTGAAGTCCTTGACATTGCAGAATAGTGGGTAGTTGTACAGCATGCCCCCCAAGGGAGACAAGTCAGAAGAGCAAAAGCACACCACAGAATGAGATAAGGTAGAGTTAGAGTGTAAGGAAATAATCTGCCGTGGAGGCAGTGTGCAGCAAAGCATGGCCATAATGAACTCCGGTATGTATTTGCTCAGCTGGTGATAATGGACATGTATCTGACAGCATGCGTGTCCTGTGAGGATTAGAGGTATAGAAATGTGGGAGCAAGCAGGCAGGGGTATCTACAGTTAGGATGCACAGATGCCACAGTGATCATGCAAAATGTGAGATGACAGCATATTGAATGCATAAGTATGCAGACAACATACAGTACAAATGCATGGACTATGCCACAACACAAAACAAGAAAAGTGGAATAAGAACCTAGACATTAAACAATATCCACATAGGCCTTAGACTTAGTGGAAGTTCATGCAAACAGGCACAAGCAGATGACACATACTAAAAACCCACTCTACAACAACTGTGTGGGCATTAACTGTCAAAAGCATAGCATTGTGAGAAGGATGTCTAAATGGAGTACTGCATTTGAGCAAACAGTACATGCATCACGGCATAGCATTGTGAGAAGGATGTCTAAATGGAGTACTGCATTTGAGCAAACAGTACATGCATCACGGCATAGCACTGTGAGAAGGATGTCTAGATGGAGTACTGCATTTGAGCAAACAGTACATGCATCATGACGTAGCACTGCACATATTGTTATGATGTGCATGCTGCACAATAAGCATGAGGCAACCCACAGTCAGGCAGCATTCAGAAGCATCTTATCAGCACCTGTCAGCAGTGCAGCAACTGTGATTGGTGACATGATGGGGGTTGAGATTCTTTGTATGAGAGACCCACCCCCAGGTGGCTTCACCAATAAAATGGACCAGGTTGAGACATGACTGTATCCATCACATATTGTTTCGGTGTCCGGTGCAGAATGTGGAAACTGTCATGCACAGCTGCATGACAAGGCAGCAGACCACTGAAACAACACATCCGTGGTTTGGCAGCACAGGAGTCCATGGGTGGCTGGTGATGTGGCAGTGACTCCAACAGCACAGGGATCCATGGGAGGCTGGTGATGTGCCAGTGACTCCACCAGCACAGGGATCCATGGGTGGCTGGTGACATGCCAGTGACTGCAGCAGCACTGGGATCCATGGGTGGCTGGTGATGTGGCAGTGACTCCAGCAGCACAGGGCTCCATGGGAGGCTGGTGATGTGGCAGTGACTCCAACAGCACAGGAATCCATGGCAGGCTGGTGATGTGCCAGTGACTCCAACAGCACAGGAATCCATGGCAAGCTGGTGATGTGCCAGTGACTCCAGCAGCACATGGATCCATGGGTGGTGGTGATGTGCCAGTGACTCCAGCAGCACAGGGATCCATGGGTGGCTGGTGATGTGCCAGTGACTCCAGCAGCACAGGGATCCATGGGAGGCTGGTGATGTGGTAGTGACTCCAGCAGCACAGGGATCCATGGGAGGCTGGTGATGTGGCAGTGACTCCAGCAGCACAGGGATCCATGGGAGGCTGGTGATGTGGCAGTGACTCCAGCAGCACAGGGATCCATGGGAGGCTGGTGATGTGCCAGTGACTCCAGCAGCACAGGGATCCATGGGAGGCTGGTGATGTGGCAGTGACTCCAGCAGCACAGGGATCCATGGGAGGCTGGTGATGTGGCAGTGACTCCAGCAGCACAGGGATCCATGGGAGGCTGGTGATGTGGCAGTGACTCCAGCAGCACAGGGATCCATGGGAGGATGGTGACATGGCAGTGACTCCAGCAGGGAATCATTAGTGCTGCACTGCAGACGTTTCTCTAACATTGCAGTGGCTGCAGGTTTATGTTCATCAGTGTCTGTGCAGCATGTTCAGAACAGGTGTATGTATGCTTCCTCAGTAGGTTACTGCTGTTTTGGTGCTGTTTCTTACTGCACATATAAGGAATGCTGTGCCTTAGGATGGAATGCCAAGTGATATTGGTGCTGGTCTTCTCATCACTTATGAATGTTGACATATGGGATAGATACACACTGTTGGACATGTCTCAGCATAGCCCCTTCACATTATTGTGGGAGCATCACATTCTGCTGATGTTTTCAACAGCTGTGTCTTTGCTTCCTACCAATATGTACAGGTCACCTGTCCACAGAGGAGCATGTCAGCAGACCAGTTATATAGGGTCTGCACTACTGTGTATGCAGTCACTTGTAGCTTCTGAAATATAATAGCTGTCCACCATGAAGGATGAAAAGTAGCTGCTGCCAGACATTAGAGCTGTAGTGCGATGCTGATATAATTTAATACATAGCTGTGAGGCTAGCAGGTTGCACTTTTCTCCACCTAGTGGAATAAGTTTGAAAATCATCTACTGTGATTTGCCTCTAGAAACATTGTATCACGCACTGACTATTCATTTGGTTCAAAGTGAGAGATGCATGTTTGGCCTCCCTGTCAACTACATTTATTCCATCCTTGCCCATGAGTAATGAACACCGTATTGTACGTCATCTTATCTCTGTGGTACTTAAGCTTGTGTGTCAGTGGCTCAAAGCCTTGAAGGTGGCTCATATACACTCCTGCACACTGTGTGTAGTTGGGAAAATGGGCTGGTCCTGTTGAGATGATGTAACATCCCAATATGGATTGCAAGCAGGAATCTGCATTGTTCATAATCAGTTTTACATCCCCTCCTCATTGTCCCTGAACAGGAATTCAGAAATCTGCTTTGTTAATGTGGACTCCAGTTGTAGTAGAGGTGCAAGTACTTTCAGCAGTGCTGCAGGCTGCTGTGTCTTCTGATACTATGGCTGTCCCTTTGTGTGAACTGACAGTGCACCTACCACCTCTTGCATTATATTTACAAATTGTGGTGTCGTCTGACTTGCATGGTTGGAAGTATAGTTGTAGACTGTGGATCTCATCAGCCTTGCTTCACTGTTATCTCCAATAAGATATCCGTAGGCTTGCACCACTCAAAATGTGTTCACTACAAACACACAAAAACATACTCGGAGGCGCTGATTAAAAATCTACCAAAACAACAGAGGCCTCTAAAGCAGACACCCAAGCAACCGCCACCTCAAGACATAGCACATGCAACACATAGTTCACAAAGTCATTGTGCTAAACAGTCACAGCCCTTAAGGCCAAACAACATGCCAGACACACTTGTAATAGGTGACTCCATAGTCAGACACACTGATGTCCCGCTCACCAGACTGAACAAGGAAAAGGTCACAGTAAGCTGCCTGTCGGGAGCTAGAATCCACCACATAACACAAGCACTCAGGTCACTCCACAGCGAGTACAAATATGACTCAGTCATTGTACATACCGGTGTGAACGACCTGAGACGTACCTCCCTGGACTACATGAAAAGAGACATAGAGGAGCTCTCTGATTATGTAGCCCAGGCTGGTATGACCCTGACCCTGAGCAGCATCTTACCCTCACCAAGAATGATGCCACAGTACAAAGACAAAATGATCAGTTTTAACAATTGGCTTAATTATTGGTGTCATTCTAAGGGGATCCAATGTCTGTCTGCTTGGGATGACATGCTCGACAAGCCACGCTGCTTTGCAAGGGATGGCTTGCACCTGTCACCCCTGGGCTTCTGGATATTGGCCAAGGCTCTTGCCACCCCCATAGTGCCTTTTTAGGCAAGGCTCAAATGACAAACCTACCTCCTAGAAAACACAAGTGGAAAAAAACTAAGGGTAATGCTGCTCAATGCCAGAAGTCTAAACCTCAAGATGCACGCCCTCGAAGCCCTCCTCAGTATGGAGAACATCAATGTCTGTGCAGTGACTGAAACCTGGTTCAAGGCTCCTGAGAGCACCCCAGCACTATCAGGTTTTACCTCATATCGTGCTTTCCGGCCCCAAAACTTGGACCGAACCACAAAAGGAGGGGGAGTATCCATATTCATCAAAGATACCCATACCTCCAGGTTAGTGGCAATGCACAAAGCATCGAGACCATCCAGGTACAACTAACCATAGGCAAAACTGCCTTACAATTTGTAGCATGCTACAGACCACCCTCTCAAACTCAGGAACCCCACACAGCCTTCCTGAAGACACTGGAGAGTATGAATGTCTCTCCAAATACCATCATATTGGGAGACTTCAACTACCCAAACATAGACTGGGAACATTACTCAAGCCCAAACACCCTAGCCCAAATGTTCCTAGAATTCATAAACTCAAATGCGATGGAACAACTAGTCACCATTCCCACAAGAGGAGACAATATACTAGATCTGATCATCACAAACATGGGGACAAAATGCTCCACACCGGAAGTATATCCGTCATTGGTAAGATCAGACCATAAATTAATATCACTGGAAATCCACATCCTGCCCCCACCCCCTGCACAAAAGACCACAGTGAAGAACTTCTCAAAATCCAACTTCACACTTCTTAAGACTGAAGTGGTATCCTTCAAGGTCCCTGGGCCAGTGGAAACCACAACCTACACTGCTGAATCCTTTACAAATGCCTTCTACGGGCACCTTCAGGAATGCATGGATCATGCAATCCCAAATAAAACCAAGACCCATTCCCCCAAAGGCAGGCACCCAGTCTGGTGGACCCCAGCCATAAACAAACTTTACAGCAGAAAGAGGAAGCTACTACATGACAGAGCAAAATCCCTAAATGGAAAGGCATCTCTGATCAGTACTAGCAAAAAACTACGATCACTCATAAAATCATCCAAGGCCAACTTTGAGAGAAAAATCTCAAAAGACACAAAAGACAATCAGAAGGCCTTCTTTAGCTATGTTAGAAACCTGGGTGGAAACTCCCAGATATGCTCAGAGTTAGTCCAAAATGACACAAAATACACTGAACCTACTGACATTGCCAACATTCTGGCAGACAGGTTCAGTGCAAATTTCTCTCCCCCCCCCCTCCCCCAAAGGAGAAATAACTATCCCAGCAGAGTGTAGCCTTCCTAACATCTCAGATGCCCAGGTGAGAGCCGCCCTCTCTAAAGCTAAAACACAGCATCAATGGGACTGGACGGTGTATAGAGAATAAGTGTAAGAGAAGGTTGTGAGGAGAGGGAGTGTTAGTTAAAGAGAGGATTAGGGCAGATAAAGTGGATTGTAGACTTAAGAAATGGGTTAAAGTTAATTATAGAGAGTGAGAGTGAGGTTGTAAGATTAAGGTAATTTTAATGGGTTGTGATAAGAAGGTAATTGTAAGTCTATAAGAATTGGTGTAAATATTTTATAGCCTTGGCTGAGAGAGGGCCACTGATAGAGGTTATGTTAGAGTTGGTCCATCATGAAGGAATTTTCATGGCTTCAAGAAGATCACTGTTCAAGTAATTTGATTTAATTATTTGGGAGTTTGGTTTGTTTTGGTTTTATTTTAGAATTAAATGTAAGTAAGCTTAATTTAGTTTGGTTAGATTTGGTAAGATTAGGGTTTTCTAACCATTTTAGCTTGTTATGGTTATGGTAGTAATTGAGACAGTGTTGAGTAATTAAGGAGATTTTAGCGAAGGGGTTATAATATGGTGAAGTGCAAGAGAGAGGAGAAACAATAGGAGCGATTGGATTAGGATTGGTACAAGGAGTTTGAAATAGTTATAGTTCTATAAGGATAGGACCAGTTCTTAATACTGTGATAAAGAGCTAGAGTTAATTTACTAGTGTCTTTAATACTGAGTTAATAGTTGTACAATTGTGAACATAGTTTGTAAGTGGTTGAATGATAGCTTGTGTTAGTAGTTAAAATGAACATAGAATTTCAATAGAGAAGCCATTAAGATGCCTGAGGGTGATGTGTCTAATGGAGGCTTAATATTGGTATTGGCCTGGGGGATTCCTATGTGGTGGGAAGATTAGAAGTAGCTTAGTTTTTATAGGATTCATTATGAGTTTCCGTTCTGAAAACCATTTTCCCTCGTGACAGGTGTTGGAGTGCTTCTGTTGGAATTATGGAGGGGAGACATCAGAACAAATCCTGGGGTGCAGAGTCATCTGCACATATTGGATGCAGGTGGCTTTAGGGATGACGCTAGATGGAAGTCGTTTATGAATGCAAGAGAGAAGGGACCAAGTATGAGCCTTGGGAACTCCTATGGTATTTGGTAGCAAGGATAGTTTGCTTTATGGACTGTATTTGTCTACAGAAAGGTAATAAACCACCGTGAGAGCTAGGTTATCAAGGTGAAGGTTTAAGGGTGTGGCACAATAGTTGGTGATTGACATGTCAAAGGCTTTTGACAAGTCAAAGAAAGAGAGGCAAGTTATAAATTTATTTGTTGTTCCGATTATTTATTTTACTGGATCACAAAGGAAAGGAGGGCAGTGGTAGTGCTATGATGGGGGCGAAACCCATGTTGGGTTTTAGAGAAGGTGTTAAGAATGAGTAGTGTGGGGAGTTGCTTGTGAGCACACCTTTCCATAATTTTTGCTATGGGTGACAAAATTGCTATAGGTCTATAGTTCGATGTTTCTGTAGAGTGGCCTCCTTTGTGAAGTGGGATGACATATGATATTTTCCAGATTGAGGGGATGGTGGCCTCTGTAATGGTTCTATTAATCAGGATTGAGGTGGGATAGGCTATAACATCAGCTGCTAACTGTAGGTATTCGGCTGGGAGACGATCAGCCGATAGGGTGGATGGTTTGAGTTTCTTTAATAGAGTTCTAATATAGGAGGTGGAAATAGGTTGAAGACTAAAGGCAGGTAGATTTTTGCCAATAGGACTGGCTAAGGAGGTGGAAGTAGTAGGTAACTGACTGGCTAGTGCCTGAACGGTCTCAGTGAAGAAAGAGTTAAATGAGTTAGCTATTACTTCAGGATCTTTACCTATAAGTTTTTCAGGGTAGGGGTAGTTGATTTCCCAGAATATGAAGGTTATTAAAACATGACCAAAACTTCTTTGGTTATTTTGGTGTTTGTCTTGGAGATGACAGAAGTAATTCTTTTTATCGGGTAGTATCTGTTTTTGTAGAATTTCTGAGCTGCTGAAATTTGATACGATCTAGGGGTTCTTTGGTGGTACGCCATTTTAACCAGGCCTGGTCTCTGAGCTTAATTTTAGATCTGATTTCTTTAGTTAGCCAAGGTGCAGTTTGGACTTTGGCTCTGATGGATCGGTTGGGTGCATGAGAGTCCAGTATATTTAGGAATGTATCATTAAAGTATGTAACACTCTCATCTATGGGGAGTGTTTTTAGCATGGACCAGTTACAGGATTTAAGTTCTGCTAGGAATTGTTCAAGAACAAATTTCTTCTTGTTTCTAACTACTTTATATATGGGACCCATTCCCCCAAAGGCAGGCACCCAGTCTGGTGGACCCCAGCCATAAACAAACTTTACAACAGAAGGAGGAAGCTACTACATGACAGAGCAAAATCCCTAAATGGAAAGGCATCTCTGATCAGTACTAGCAAAAAACTACGATCACTCATAAAATCATCCAAGGCCAACTTTGAGAGAAAATCAAAAAAGACACAAAAGACAATCAGAAGGCCTTCTTTAGCTATGTTAGAAACCTGGGTGGAAACTCCCAGATATGCTCAGAGTTAGTCCAAAATGACACAAAATACACTGAACCCACTGACATTGCCAACATTCTGGCAGACAGGTTCAGTGCAAATTTCTCCTCCCCTCCCCAAAGGAGAAATAACTATCCCAGCAGAGTGTAGCCTCCCTAACATCTCAGATGCCCAGGTGAGAGCCGCCCTCTCTAAAGCTAAAACACAGCATCAATGGGACTGGATGGTGTCCTGGGCTGTGTGCTACATGAACTCCAAGAGGAACTAAACCCACACATAAGGCTGCTGTTTAATCTTAGCCTTACTACAGGATATGTACCCAAAGAGTGGCGTACGGCAACAGTGGTCCCACTTCACAAAGGTGGTGCTTCTATGGACCCTGGAAATTACCGCCCCATAAGCTTGATGAGCCTGGTCTGTAAAGCTATGGAGAGGATCATTATGGAACTCATAAACAAAGACATTGGGGACCTACAGACATTGGATCCTACCCAATTTGGCTTTGTCAAGGGCAGATCCTGCCTTTTGAACTTGGTCGACTTTTTTGAAACAGTCACTAAGGCCATTGATGAGGGTAAGGCAGTTCACACAGCCTACCTTGACCTTGCAAAAGCCTTTGACACAATACCCCATTCGAGCATCATAGACAAACTCACCAGCTTAAATGTAAACCCATATGTCACGAGATGGGTTGCAAACTGGCTCAAGGACAGAACCCACAGGGTCAGAGTTGCTGGAGCTATGTCAGACTCTAAACCAGTCACAAGCGGTGTCCCACAGGGCTCAGTCCTGGGATCCCTCTTGTTCGGCATTTATTTTTCCGAGGTATAGGCAAACATAGGAGGATTGTGGCTGACAAATTTCGCAGATGACTGCAAACTGGGCGCCATAATTGATACTCCAGCAGACACAAACATCCTTCAGAGAGGCCTCATAGAAACGGATAATTGGTGCCAGAGCCATGGCCTTAAGCTGAACGCCAAAAAATGTATAGTCATACCCTTTGGGAAAAACAAGGTACCCACAAATTACCACATAGGTGGTAATCCATTAAGTACGGAAGAGGTAATCAGGGACCTAGGGACCCAGGTTGACAGTAACCTCTCATTTGACACTCACATTGCCAAAGTGGTTAGGAAGACCTTCTATATTGCCCACCTTATCATGAAGGGTTTCACATCTAGATCAAGAGAGGTCATTGTGCCCCTGTACTCTTCTCTTATCAGGCCAATGATTGAGTACAATGCCCCATTTGGGATGTATCTTACCTGACACCTGCAGCCATTGGAAAGACCCCAAAAGTTCCTCACCAAGAGGATAAAGGGTCCTAAACATATGTCATATGCTGCCCAGCTGAAAAAACTCCAGCTCTATTCAGTCGCATACCGCCTACTAAGAGTTGACCTGTGCCTAACGTACAAGGCCATGTCCAATCCGGAATTAATGGACATGCTCCACCTCAGAAAATCCAAATCCATCAGAGCCACAAGAGCAAGAGACTTAAACCTCAACACAGAAATAAATAGGACGTGCTGGAGGGACAGATTCATAACCCAGTGGCTCCCTACACTCTGGAACAGAATCCCAATCCATATTAGGCAGAGCCCCTCACTAACCCTATTCAAGAGAAGTCTTGACGAGTGGATGGGAGATCGTAGGTTTACCCCGGGGGTCATCTCTGTGTCACTACTAGACAGAGGCACAGTAAATTAAACCCTAAATGGGCGTAGTATTCTCATCCTAAGGGGTGGTGAAAGCCACACACATTCTGGCTAGGCTTATAAATGCCCTCGGGCAGATAGCCTAGTACGAACTTATGAACCTATGAACTAGCAGCACCAGCTGAACTTACACTTTATGGTGGCTGTAGTACACAGTCCCATTCACTTACAGCAGTTATTTCCCCCTCCTTCACAAGGTTAAATAGATTTGGTGAAGCACGTAAAGAACAAAATGTTGCTTCTGCCACCTTAAGCACCTCTGGTACATTCTGCAGGGTGGTGATAGCTTGTTACTCATCGTACCTACAGGTGTCATTGTAGACAGTAGTGCTGGCTGTATGCTTTTGTCATTTATCATCTTTGCCTTCTGTCATTTCCTTGGCTTAATATTCCATGAGTGGCCTTGTTCTACAGGCCTTTTTGGCCTTCATTCCTCATTTATGCATTCCTGTTAGTTGTACATGCACCGGTGCACATAAGTGCCTTTCTAGTCTCACTGGCTCCATCTGGTTGTGGTGCTTGCACACACTTTTGTGTTTTTTCTCCACTCTTGCAGTCTTTGCTACTGTTTGTTGTTGGACTCACTGGTCTTCTGCTGTGTATTTGCTACACATATTCACTACAGCGTCATACAATTTTTCTTTATAGAGCTCACTCATACCTGTGATGCCTGCATTGTTCATTGTGTCAGTCCTGTATGGCATGCAGGTAGGGAAGTGTTGATATCCACAGATAAAATCTAAACAGTTAAGGCATTTTGGCATTCACTGCTTGCAATCTGCAGCCATGCAAAGTGACACTGAGGGCAGTTCTTTTTTGTTCTTCGCACAGTTTACTTTATGCTGCTCACATTCATAGACTGCAGCATCAAACTCCTAACCTAAACACTTGAGGTGCTCACATTCATAGACTGCAGCATCAAACTCCTAACCTAGACACATGAGCACAGTAATTATGTTCTTTCATGTAAGTCCTTCCACTTTCAGCCTGCTACACATCACCTGATGTTTTATGTCAACCTGGTGTATGCATTACCTGATGTCTTAGGATCTTTATTGTAAACTTGTCTTTTGGGCCTAGGCCATGGCTTAAAAGGGTCTGCTGACCAGCCCACCTTACTGACTAAATATTATGCTTCATAGCTTAACCTCAAAGTCCAGCCTGTCAGCACTGCAGGCCAGCTCTTATGTCACAAGATAAGAGAAACACTTAAAATCTTTAAAACAAATGATTGTAAGATGCTTATTTTACTGTTAAAACAGGACAGGCATTGCAATGTCACTCACACATAACTGGTGTACCTCTGAGATTGCGATGTTAGAATTTTAAATTTAACAGTGTTTAGAGTTCTCTTCTACCCCCTGAACTAATGATGAAGAGGACTAAGTTTAATTTTCAGGTGGTGATATTGTAATAGTGCAGTTGGAAAATTAGTAGTTTTAAACGTATTATATAAATATCACAAGATAACATACCTATATTTGTGCGGGTGTTTATGTGTGTGTGTGTATGTGTGTGTGTGTGTGTGTGTTTGTTATGGGGAGAGGGAGATGCGTGGTAATAATTTGTCAATTCTCTTTAAAAAGGCAATTAATCTTTTACTATAGATGTTGTTCCCAGGTTATACGGAATACATGCTAATCGGCCTAAGAGGAAATTAACTTCTCAAAAGTTTAATAGCAAACACTGTATTGAGGCTTAGATGGACAGCTGTACATCTGGTCAGGTGGACTAGAGCTGGTACCATCATTCTATTGAAAACTGACCTTGAAATACCCGATTTGAGAGAGAAATATACCCAGAACCCTTTTTTGTAGTTTTAAAGTCAGCCGGTACAGCTTGTATGGTTTAACTCTAAAATATACAAGAAATACACTGCAATGCCTTATTTTACTAATATCATGCTATGTTAATGACTGAAACCTTTTTCTGTAAACACTATATGATAAAAATTGTAACTGTGCCTATGTGTGTAGAATGCATCTACCAGTGCTTTTCTAATTTATTTATTGTTAATTGAGTACATGAACTGACTGTTCTCAAACACTTTTCAGCATAACCCTGGCCAGAAAGAAAAAGAAAAATACAGTGTATATGGGCAAATTTTAGAACAACCATTGCTTTTAGGATGAGAAAGAGTCTCATCTGAACATACTGTACAAATAATGTATAAAACTCGGTACAAATAATAACTGTTGGTCAGATTTAAACACCGTATAGTGGAGTTAAGAGTCAGCAACTTAACTGCTTGGCTTCCTGGGCACACAGCAAAAAAATATATCTCTTGTTCAGATAGCATGGTAGGTCTGTAAACTTAAAAAAAGCATGTTTAATAGGTCAGTAAATTCAGCTGATTTACGAAGGAACTGATTATTGTCACGTTTGAAATAATGAATAGCGTGAAGTAATGATATAACTTTCTGTAGAAAATTGTAACATTTTGTAGACTGCTGCATGCTTAGCAATGACCTGTTAACAGTAAAGAAAATGCATATGCAAGCAGACCATAATATTTAATATGAATATTTGCCTTCCTGATAATTGCCTGCATTCTAAAACAGCATGGGGAAAATTCAAGATAATTCTGTGAATTTTTGTGTGTGTGTGTGTGTGTGTGTGTGTGTGTGTGTGTGTGTATATATATATATATATATATATATATATATATATATATATATATATATATATATATATATATATATATACATATATATATACACATACACACACACATACATACATAATAACAACTCAACTGGTCATGAATAGTGGTTGAGAATATTTTGGCTTTAGCTTATATCTTGATTTGCTTGGAGTTGTCCTTGTTATGGATTTGCATGCACTTTCTCAACTTGCATTTCACTTGTTGCATTTGTACCCTTAATTTCATCATATAAACAAAAAAATAATGTAGAATACACATTGCTTTAATACATTTTTTCATCTAAGATAGTCTGACACTGTAACAAGTCAACTGTGTCAATATGTCGGAAAGTTTTCCTTTCTTTCTTTGTGCATAATATTTAAAGAGCCCTACACTTTCAGACACATATCCATTTTTTTCAGTTTTTTTTGCTTCCCTTAGACAACATGTCAGCTCAGTGTTTAGAGTTTCTGTTTCACAGATTGCTGGTCTGGAATTCTGTTGTTGGCCTTCGTTGAGTCTCTGTGTGTAGTCTGCATGTTTTTCATGTGTCTGCGTGGATTTTCTCTGCTTCATTTTTCTCCCAAAAATCAGCTGCTTCATCCGTTGCTGTAAACTTTCCATACATATTGCATTTGCCATCCCCATGTCTCTCAACTTCTTAGCACAACAGTTCTGGTCAAAGGCCCAAAGTAATAGTGGGACAAAGGCCCAGAATCAGGGACTGGCTTAGAAAGTTGATAGAGTAACAGATGTTGCATTAATGTGCATTTTTCTAAAGGATGTGAATTCTAAAGCTTAGCTGTATCTCTTTCTTTAGTGACTTCAGTTCTCAGTGACTTGCCAGAAAAAAAATGTGGAGAACAGATCAAAAATATGAGACAAAGTTCTGACAGCTGAGAAGTATGTCAATCTTTCTGATGGCACAGCATAGCTGACACAGCTCCACTGTTACTAGTAAAAATATATAGATAAATCAAACTGTAGGCTTTCTTCTGTATTGTTAAAACTGAAACGTATCTACAATTCACTTAAAGTAGTTAAATAGGCACTAAAATAAGGCACATATTGAACTGAAGTACAAATTTGGTATCTGAATTGATGAGGGTATACTTTGATAGTATGATGTTGAATGTAGCAGGCAGATAAACTCCTAATAGGAGAAAACATTGAGAGATGCGATGGTGCACATTTTGAGGTGCTGTTGAAAGGCTAGACTGGCTCCTTTTCTTCTTACTAAATGCAAAATAAACAAACAACTCAAAATATTGCTTTTACTGAATTAAAGCTTTGTCACTGAATGTTTATCTGCTTGTAGTAAAGCAATAACTTTCTGCTAAAGCAAACATGTCTTGGTCATTTTAGTAAATGTTTAATATCTTTTTATATGAAAATAATACATTTTTGGCAGCTACTTTAAAGGTGTATATAGATTGCTGACTGACACACAGCCATTTGTTCCTTTGTACTTGACATGATGTAGATGTAGTTTCTTTTGTTATTGTTGTGAAAATGTTTTAAAAATATAAATCTGCTTTTGCTAACTGTACCCTTAGCTTTGTACATATACAGACAAAGTAAATCTTAATAAGAAGTTGCATCATGTAATAGTGGCACACACAAAATATTTCAAATGCAAGTATTTCAGCTGAGAGCACTCCAAAAGAGCTGCAGTTCTTTTATACCTGCATGCAGCTATATTTAATCTCTGAAGTTTAACTTTAACAGTTGCTAAGTAAACTTTAAAAGAATATTGATTTTTGTACTGCGAATGACATTTCCTCTTTTTATACTAAGTCCATCTTATGAGATTTTAAAATGTCACTGGATTTCAAATACCATTTTGGCTTTTTCTTCTTTCTTTCTTTTTTTTTCCATTTGGGTCAATCTGAGCTCCTTGAAGTAAACCTAGGAACCAACTACTTTGCAACACAAGTTAATGGTCTAAGAGGAAGGACTTCTGAATGTCGCCAAATAACATAAAGATGGGAATCACAGTAGGATTTGCAGCTGTAATAAACAGTTGGAAATAGATAGCTCCAGTTTCCTTTTTGTTGTACACCACAGTATGTTACAGACAAAGAAATGGTATCATAAGTTGAGAAGTATGCCTACATCCTGCAAAGAAAGTACTCTTACTGGCCTGCATTTTAATTTTTTTCACAAAAGTGAATCCCTGATACATTACTATTACTAACATAAATGCTCTTGCAGCCTCTGGTGTTAGGATGTTGTATAAACTGATTACAAGACATTTTTCTTGTGTTTTACATTTCTTAATTCTAAAAGTAAACGTTGTTAGTAAATACAGTGAGATAGATTTTTCTTGGAAACAATAAAGCATGACTCTTGCTTTTTTCTTCTGCACCCAAGTCAGAAATTGTTATGAAAGTATCTACTTCTTCACAAAAAAGTTATACTTACGAGGAGATCGCTCTTGTTACAATATTTGACTTTGGTAAGTTGTCAATTAATTAGTTATCGGGTTATGATGACAAACCATAGGAGTAGATTTTGGAAAGTACAAATGTCTGAATTTAACTTCCAATGCCCTATGCTGATTTATTTATTTATTTTAGGAGGGCCAGTGGTCAGTCCTGCCCATTTATTTACTGTTAAGTTGCTTCGGATGGCAGATAATTAGTTATAGTCCCTTGTTCCTACCACTAGAACTGATTTCACAATTTTTCAAGCGTAGAAGCATCTGACAGTTGTTGGCAAGATATTGATCAGTGCATTTGCTCTGCTCTGCTCTGACAGCATGTTGGGGAAAGTGCAAGTTAGGTTTTCCTTCACCAGTCAGAGAATGCTTTTTCATTCGAGTGCAGTGAACGTGGGGTGAAAGTAATAAAGTAAGAGGGGCACCCAAATGGAGAGCAGTGCTGTTGACTCCAACAAAGAAAGTTTGGCTTCACAGTTTGTGTTATTTGCTCATAACTTATGCTTAAGCACACATGACAAGTGTTTGTGTACTTGACTGTCAGTTATGACATGAGCCCTGATATTCTGACAACTCATAGTAGCCAAAAATGTAATTCTTTTCAGTTTGAACACATTTGTTATAAGTATTAAGTTATTAGTTTAAAACAAGTATAGGTTCGCTGAACATGTTGTATTATAAAATCTTAGTTACACTAGCAAGACATACCTGCTTAGCTATTGTGGAGGTAGCCGTGGAAGGAAAATCATGCCATAGGATTTTTCTTATGAGTATACGTATTCCAAGATATAGATTTTAAGTGATGTATCTTTGCAACAACAGTTACTTCATTGATGTCTCTGATGCAAAATGTTTGCAACTAAAGTGGTATCAGTGTTTGTTTTACATATATATAAAAGTAAGACTGCCTATGTCACATGTGATAATTTAATAAAGATTTTTTTTTGTTTGTTAGAAAATTAGTATATTCCCAGAAATGTCCAGTTGCAGTTGTGTTTGAATGCAGAAATATTTGAGACAGAAATGTTTATTCTCTCTCCTTTCAGCAGCTGTCATTGTTTTGCTGCTGCAGAAATCAGTTCATAGTTTAACTTTAAGGAAAATAAATTAATGCTAAATGGTTTCCTAAATGTTAAAGGTGTACCATTCCTTATTTAAATATAAAGTGGAACTTAAAATTCTTTGCAGAGCTGTTGCAAACGCCTCTACAAATTTGAGCAGAAAATAATTGAGCAGTAAGTCAAGAGAAGAATTACCTTTCTGCCATTATGTCTGCTATGTACTTGAGGCCATTGTTAATGATCTAAGAACAGAGCAAATATACTGTAGGGCAGGACTTAGGAAGGCTTTTCTTCAAGATTATGTTTACGGTCATTGTGATATTATTATCGTCAAATATAAAATCTTTTAATTTATTTGGCTTTGATCTGCATTGCTAAAATTCACTGGTGTGTCTAGTTGGTTCTAGGTCATAAGATCGACAGCCACTTTCACCGACAACAGAAACATCGACACCACATTATCGACAAACCATAAACACGACACCTCACATGCCCGACAAACAAGTAACCGACGGTCCACAAACACGAAACCCCATACACTGCACACACCACAATAACAACAATCAACTAACAAAACACATCCCCTTATCCAAAATCCTCACACACACAACTGTGTACAACCCTAACCCAAACCCTTACCCTAAGGTCCGTCACTATCGCACACTCAGCTAACCCGCGCCCTAACCTTAACTCACTTAATCCACCCCTAACCCAAAAATACCACTACCGACACTTACATAACCCGCGCCTAACCCTAACTCACTTAACCCACCCTAACCCAAAAACTGCCACTACCGCACACTTACCTAACCCGCGCCCTAACCCTAACTCACTTAACCCGCCCCTAACCCAAAAAATACCACTACCGCACACTTACCTAACCCGCGCCCTAACCCTAACTCACTAAACCCACCCCTATCCCCACAGACTGTCACTATCCACACTTACCTTACTCGCACCCTAACGTCCGTCACCACCGCATACTCACATAGCCTTCTTCCCAAGTCACTATCCCTGGCATCGGCGTTTTCATCCGTAGCGTCGGTCTTCCGAATGTCGATCATCTGGCGCCCGCTAATCCGTTGTCGGTGATGTCGGCTGTCGATCTTCTAACCTAGACCCATCTAGTTATGTCAGGGAGCTTTAACTATTATCACATAATACAGTACAGTACTTCTGCTGTCCGAAAAGATTAAGGCTGTTATCTAATAATAGAGTAATAAGAACCTCCTATGGGGTTCCTAGTTAGAAGTACAAGACCCATTAATGTGAGCCCATTTATTTGAAAAATAAACATGTGATTGTAATAAAAAAATGTGGGGAGGCTGCATTCCAACAGCAGTGCTGTTTATTTATAGTGACGCAGTGTAAGGAAAATACTGCGAGATAAAATATCTGAATTAGTACATCGTCTGTTATTTGCACTTAAAATTTTACTCTTCAGAGAATTGATTATAGTCCTTCGACTTTCAATGGGAGAGCTGTGATAAGTGATCTATCTTCCTCCCAAATAGACATCAAACCATTTTTTAAATGTATAGAATACAAAGTCATTGTATATTATATGCTTAAAGGGACTATCTAGATACTCATTTATTAAATTAGCATTGGATGTGACAGTATCAGGCAGCAACTGATACTGAAAAGTAATTTTTACATAATAAATTTACGTTGCTTTCCTTTTATGGCTTCTGTAAATGTTTTACTTAAGGGAAAAATTGAAAGAAATTTCATTCACATAAATTGACCATGTGACACTTTTGCTCAAGTTTTATATTACTGTAAAAGTAAACACTTCCAGTAAATGCTCTGGGTGGATTCTGCTTCATAATGGTGAAAAGCCATGATTGTTTTGCTGTTTTTATAGTTTTATAAATGTAGTTCCAGTAAATTAAAAACAGATGAAGAGCCTATGGAATACATCATGGGCTAAAGGCCGAAGTAATAAATACAGCATATTGTTTCAGATATTTGTAAAGATGAGCTTATTATCAGATTATAATAAATTT
Source organism: Protopterus annectens (assembly GCF_019279795.1). Taxonomy (NCBI): domain Eukaryota; kingdom Metazoa; phylum Chordata; order Ceratodontiformes; family Protopteridae; genus Protopterus; species Protopterus annectens. The sequence continues at coordinate 139,952,753 of NC_056748.1, read as the reverse complement.
GTACAACAAAGAAACAGCTGTAGGAATTTTGTCTCATTGGCATCAGCATCTTTGGCATCAATTTGGTCATATAATTTGTCATAATTTATGGCAGCTGCACAAAGCTTTCTTTTGGTAAAATTGACTAAATTATCCTTCAGCTTTACTTGGTCCAAATGGCATCATTACCTCTGTGGAATATGGCCCAGCTAAAGGTTTTGTACTAGTCATGTGACTGCTGCAAATCCTAGACCCAAGGCCATTATGCCAGAGGCTCTTGTCAAGGGAGATTTATTTTCGTTTTCGCTGTTTGATGTCATACGTGGAAGGAGAAAATGCTGTTTGACGTCATACGTGGAAGGAGAAAATGCTGCCCTCTACTCACAAAATTCAGGCTGAACTGGAGGGTATTCGTTTCAAATTTTGCATTTGATATACAAAGTTTTATTGCTTTATATTTGGCAAGTTTTTAATGTTTTTGATCAAAAGGAAGTTTTCTTAATGTTTGAAAAGCAGGGAATCTTGTTCACCATTTGTTAAAGACATCTTAAAGTTCCCTTTCTGATTATTTCATGGTAGGTTTGCTGTCAATGCAAACAAAATCATTCAGAAGTGTTTTTTAAGCAACATTTCCAATTTTAGCATGACCGGAAGTACCCTGTAAGCACCTTTATGGCTTTATTTTGGCACTGAAACAGCAATTATTAATTCTCAGATGTTAGTTTGGCAAAGGAAAAGTCATAGCTGTCATTTCTGTAAATCTGAAAAGTCATTTGGCATGGTTAGCCATGATGGAGGTGTACATGCAGTTACATATACTAGGACAAATGGTATGTGTTGAGATACTGTTCTCTTGGTTAAACTGACAAAAGTAATTCAGGTAGGTAGGTAGAACATATTGCATCTTCCACGCTAAAGATTTTAAGGTTCCACTTATATGTCTGCTTGGTCAAATCATGTTTATGAAGTCTGGTAGCACTGCATGTAAATAATATGTTAGCATGTTGACTTTTCTGCATTATATAATCATCTATATATGTGAGCAGTGTATCTGATAGTGTTTAACAGGAAAGCATTTTTGATGTTCGTGGTTGATTAGTACACTGTATGTCAGGCATGAATGCAAACTTGGTGCATGTTTGAAAATGTTAACAGAAAGAGTTTTGCGGATGATATAATGTGACGCATATAGGACCACCTTGTAACCATTCCAGACTGTATTTTTGTTTACTGTATGAATATATGTATTTATTTATTTTATTGAATGTGAAGATTTGGCTAGCACGGTACATAGAAACAAATACAGAACAACAATAATATAGCCTGTTTTACTTCTGTTTTATTAAGAAAACTGTGAGACTGACTTGGACGGAGAATAGTTTGTGCTTGCAGTCCTAAACTTGCAGGTTGCTTTAGTCATCCATTTGTCCCTTTTTTCATTGTCCTTATCTGATAAAGATATTTGCCATATTTTCTGTTTTATGGAAAACATGAGTTTATATACATTAGAAGTCATGAAATTGAGGGGTTTCTCTTTACCGAGACTGATGTTGTGTTACTGCTGTGTTAGTTAGACACCGTACCATAAGAGTACCACAAGTGTACTAACGGTCAGTTACTGTGCCTTATTTATTAGGACAGAGTGACTGACAGACGCCTCTTTACTGCTCTTCTTACATTTGTAATTAATTGTGTCCATCTGCGTAACTAAATATTTTCTTCGTACAGTAGTTTGCATACAAGGATGAATGTTTTTTGGCATTTGATAGTGCCAGATCAGAAACAGGAGTGTGAGGGTCTTGCCATTACCTTTGTTATTCTATTGAACTCTGTGGGTGGGATTCATAAGTGTGCAGCACCTTGTCCTAAGCGTAACAACAAATTTGTGTAGATTTTGGTCTGAAGATGATGTGCTTGGGAAACGTTCATCTCCATATGCTACTACCTATTTCTGTCTCTCTCTGGTAAATTTCCACTCCAATGCTGAGCTGCATATTTCATAAGCAAGGAGTTGGAAAGTACTGCCAGGTCCTCCTCCAAAAATTCTTGGTATAAAGTTTGTGCTTTTGGCACCTGCAAAAGTGCTACAGCTAACATGGATTTTGGTGTTGGAGGGGTGGCTAACATGGATTTCGGTGTTGGACGGGTGGCAAACATGGATTTGGGTGTTGGAGGGGTGGCTAACATGGATGCAGGCGTAGGAGGTTTGGCAAACATGGATTTGGGTGTTGGAAGGGTGGCTAACATGGATGCAGGCGTAGGTGGTTGGCTAACATGAATTTAGGTATTGGAGGGGTGGCTAACATGGATTTGGGTGTTGGAGGGGTGGCAAACATGGATTTGGGTGTTGGAGGGATGGCTAACATGGATTCAGGCATAGGAGGGGTGGCTAACATGGATTCAGGCATAGGAGGGGTGGCTAACATGGATTCAGGCGTAGGAGGGGTGGCTAACATGGAGTTGAGTACTGGAGGGGTGGCTAACATGGATTTGGTAGTTGGAGGGGTGGCAAACATGGATTTTGGGTGTTCGAGGGGTGGCTAACATGGATTCAGGCATAGGAGGGGTGGCTAACATGGATTTGGGTGTTGGAAGGGTGGCTAACATGGATGCAGGCGTAGGGGGTTGGCTAACATGGATTTGGGTATTGGAGGGGTGGCTAACATGGATTTGGGTGTTGGAGGGGTGGCAAACATGGATTTGGGTGTTGGAGGGATGGCTAACATGGATTCAGGCATAGGAGGGGTGGCTAACATGGATTCAGGCGTAGGAGGGGTGGCTAACATGGAGTTGAGTACTGGAGGGGTGGCTAACATGGATTTGGTAGTTGGAGGGGTGGCAAACATGGATTTTGGGTGTTCGAGGGGTGGCTAACATGGATTCAGGCATAGGAGGGGTGGCTAACATGGATTTGGGTTTTGTAGGGGTGGCTAACATGGATTTGGGTGTTGGAGGGGTGGCTAACATGAATGCAGGTGTAGGAGGGTTGGCTAACATGGATTTGAGTGTTGGAGGGGTGGCTAACATGTATTCAGGCATAGGAGGGGTGGCTAACATGGATTTGGGTGTTGGAGGGGTGGCTAACATGAATGCAGGTGTAGGAGGTTGGCTAACATGGATTTGAGTATTGCAGGGGTGGCTAACATGGATTTGGGTGTTGGAGGGGTGACTAACATGGATGCAGGCGTAGGAGGGGTGTCCATGAGATTTTACTTTTCCTTTCTCTGTTACAGGGCACCTTCGAGCCTCTCTGTGTGTACTGACCAACATAGCTGGTCAGCATGAAAGAAAATCAAACTGACATTTTTTTTCAATATGCAGTATGTGGCATTACGGTAACTACGTGTCCCTCTTTATGCAAGATGGTCCCTATGTGGACAGTTCTATCCTGCCAGAAACAAGAAAAAATTACAAATGTCATGAGATTTTAGGACAAAAGGTACTTACTTAGTTTCTTCTGCTGGCAGCATAAAAAGATTTTTTTATCTTAAGCACATTAATGTTATATAAAACAGTACAAGTGACTCACATTTGACAAGAGTGAGCTTTTATTTTACCAAAACATGAAGTCCAGTACTTTGCACTGGTTGTGAATATTTTTTGCCCTGCAGAATCATGTGTTTTCATAAAAAGTCTCATTTCACACATCTGAAAATGTTGCAGCCCTGTGTAATACAGTTCAAGATCAGGTTTGTGCCATGTATTGAAAACCTGTGCCACACAGTTTACCACATTTTCTTGAGTCAGAACAGTAGCACTTATTTGCTGTAGTAATTATGAGTTAAGAATTTTCTAATTTGTGCAGTGGCTACATTTTACAGAAGTGCTCACATTTTTGTGATATGTTTAAATTAACATCTGTAAGCATATGGTGTTCTTAACATGGCGAGTGATTATTTAAATGTTTTTATCGTGGCGAATGATTATTTAAAATGTTATCGTGGTGAGTGATTGTTATCTCTGCGTTTGCTCGTTTTAGTGTATATCCTTCTTGCCACCCTTTGTTAACACACCATAAGTATATTTCCTTCTCCTCAAGGAGTTTATGAAGTCATGATAATCTTTGTCCTACGACATTTCCACAGTGTTTTTAGTATATGTTGTTGTTCTTTTTGCCTCACATTCCTGTCCATGCAGATAGTCTGATGACTGACTTATTTATTTTTTTTATTCGCGTTTGTTTTATTCCAGTCTCATCATAGTGAAAAACCATCCTCTGCCATGTCCTACACTGAGTTCTGACTGCATGTTAATGAAGAAATCCTAATACAGTACTACTCTAGTGTTTTCCATACATCTGCATGGTTTTATCTTTTCATGGTCGTGGGATGACACAGTGACACAGCAGATAGTGTTGTCACCTCACAGCAAGAGGTTCCCTGGTTCAAGTCCCAGCTGGGATACGTTCTTTGTGGAGTTAGCATGTGTTCCTTGTGTTTGTGTGGATATTTTCTGGGTGCTTTGGTTTCCGCACACAGTCCAAGGACATGCAGTAGATGGACTGGACACTCTAAATTGTGTGTGTGTGTGTGTGTGTGTGTGTGTGTGTGTGTGTGTGTGTGTGTGTGTGTGTGTGTGTGTGTGTGTGTGTCTGTGTGTCTGTGTGTCTGTGTGTCTGTGTGTGTGTCTGTGTGTTAGTCATGGAAGAACAACCCTGGCAGGGCTAGCTGCTGTAGATGACTGTCACTGTTGAAGTGATACCCCAACCCCATGTACAAAAATGAGAAAAAGGCTGATGGATGGATGTATAAATGGATAGAATTTTTACATTCTTTAGAAGTGTAAACATCATTGTAAATGAGAAGTTATTGACCGACAGTAAACTGAATCTTAATCCTGTACTTCTGTTATCATACCATAAATGTAAATAAAGATTATTTTTCCTTATCATCTAATTATCAATTTTTCTTTATATTTTTTATACTCAATGAAGATTAAAGGAAATTATAGCTCATGTTTTATATTATCAGATGTTCAGCTATGTCCGTTTGGAACCAGTTATCACTAGCCTTTTATCATAAGGAATTTAAAACTTTTGCTGTGCATTTAATTTACAGTATAGTTATGTTTATTGGCAGCATTTCTCAGAAAAGGTTAATGATTTTAGTAGTAATTTCTACAGACTATAAAAAGATGCTACATTTAACTGGAAAGTGGTTTGGCACTTAACATAGACTCTTGAGAAATCGCCATTAAAGTTTTAAAATTGCTTAATGGCCCACTGTTTAAGTGAACTGTCTGCGGTATGTTAATTATTTAACAGCAAAGCTCAGAAATTACATTCATGTAAATATTCATTTTAGTAATCAATCAGTGATTTTTAATTTATTGAAATCATTGCATATGCAGAAACACTAAATTTAATTCTCATGTTTTCATGCTTTATATTCCTTTTTTTATCATTAAAAAAAAAAACATTTTTTATGAAGAAACAGGACACTTACAAACTTTTAAAGTGAGGGAAATGTACTGTAGGTTGCACAACCTGTGTAGTTTGTGGCTATTATCTTGGCTTGTAGGTATAACACATAGGAAACAGACATATTTTCTCTTGTAAAAATAGCATCCTAACTGCCATAATGATTTAAAAAAAAAAGTACTGCGCTTTGAATGGCTGTGGCATGCATGTCTTCTGTTCAGTGACTGGAATCTTCTAACAGGATATACATGTACTGACTGCAGTGTTGGAAGTAATATCTATTCATTTCTTTGTAAAACTGTAAATGAACACTTTGTTCTCAAATTGGTTAGTTGCCATACTCCAAGCCTTTAGAAGAGTCTTAGAAGATTGTCAGACTAATACTAAACATGAATACTAACTGTGGAATAAGTTGGTATAAAACGTACCTTGCTGCGTGTGGGTGGATAGAACCGCTGCTTCTTCCCTTATGAGAATGATTCAAATGTGAATTTGATATTTTAACTCCTTTGACCCATGGATTAGTAGAAGAATTGGAAACTGAAAGAGTTTGTGATGTTTGACAGGCCTTTGCAGAGGCAAAGTCTTTAGAGACAAGTTATTAGATGCATGGGAAAAAAGTAAGGATGAATTTACCCAGAATCTGAGCAGAAAGAGGTTTGATGCTAAAGAAAGCTCAGACAAGAAGCTGTCAGATATCTCAAACAATGTGCTAAGTCTGACATTTATCAAAAATCCGCAAGGTGCTGTTTCATTTGAACGTGCTGTTTGCATGCCTGTCTGCTAAGACATTACTCCCTTTTGCTAGCTTTAATCATCTGAAGAATTTTGAAGCTTAAGAAACAGTATGTAATATTTATTTTTCTTCTGTTGACTGTTTTGTAATAACAAAACTTAAAGTCTTTCACATGTCTGAGAAAATCAAGAACAGAAGCCTCTGTTAGTGAAAATGAGGCTCACCTGGGCCAAACTGAATTTTTTCTCAGACCAACTACTAAAAATCTCTTTACCAGCCAGACTACATACTTTTCTAAAATACTTTCCATTTGTTAGGAACATATTTTATGAATTTGTTAACAGGATAAACCCAAAAGGTATGTGACTGTTTTCAGGGTTAAGCAGGGAGTACTCCAGGTAAGTGTCTTCTTGCCCAGAGTTGGTAGATAGAGGCTGACAGATTAACAGGTGTATAGGGGAACGTGCGCAAGTAATAATGCTTGACAGGGTGTGTGTTAATGTGTAATTAATACCTGCCCAGAAGTTTTATGAGGCCCGACACTGCAGGGAGAGGGCCCCTACACCCCTGGCAGGGGGTTAATTACACATTAATACACACCCTGGAGGGCATTATTATTCTTACAAAATTGGCTCTCTGTAAAATTGTTGTGTTTTACTTACTTATTTTTTATTACTATAGTTTTTTAAATATATTTTGATGTAAAATAGTCCCTCAGCTTATGTTTCAAACTTGTTGGAGTGTATGTTAATGATGTTGGAGGAAGCATTTTACATCCATAATGTAAGACTTTAAAAAATATCCAGGTATTTACTTATTATTTCGTCCCGTACTCCAAAATCATTTGGTTCATTGGCAGTCACTGAGACTGAAGTTACTAAATAATGACATACATTTGAGTTTCTGACTTTTATTTCCTTCAGAGAATTCATGCTAACACAAGTCCTTTACTTAAGCAATGTTGTAATTTTATAAGAGCAATAATTAAAATATGTTTCTATTTTAGAGCATTTGTTCCCCCTTTATTTTAGGCTTTATTGAGATTTCTTCAGCTGAAAGGTCCAGAGGTTTGCAAACATCTTTATTGCTGCTGCCGGCAGTCATCTCACTCACTCTCTCACACACACACCTCTGTTTCAGAAAATGCATGCCGACGGAAACCCTGTTCTTCTAGCAACTTTCTAAGTTTATAAGAGCAATATTTAAAATCTGTCCCTATTTTTAGTCCTTTGTTCTCCTGTTGTTTGTGTCTGTGTCCATATTTCTTGACCTAAGAGCCTGAGAGGTATTGCTGAGAGATATAGAAAGCTCTTAACTGATGCTGCTGCCAGGGGAAAGCTCGATTGCTCTCTCTCACACACACACACACACACACACACACACACACACACACACACACAGAGACTCTTCTGCTTTCGTGCACGCAGTCACTCAAAAACTCAGACAGCAACATAAACACACATATACCCACACTTTTTCTTGGTTCATTTATTTATTTTTTTACACTAAATAGGAAAAGAGCTGATTAGTAAGTGTAAAACAATAGCTTATTTGATCTCTCTCTCTTATTCTCATACATGCTTGCACACAGACGTAAATACAGAAGCACCCACAATTTTTTTTATTTTAATTTTTTTCTTTTTTATTTTACACACACTACACAGTTAAAGGGCTGTTTAGGGAGCATAAAATAATGGCGGCCATTAGGATTTTTTAGTCTAACGTGCACGGCAGCTTGATATGCTGCCATGAAGCAGTGGACTTGTTTATCAGTGGGCATTACTTGTACATTAATACCCTGCTGGACAACATTTGTTCTGCAGTCAGACTGCTGATGTACAGTTCATGCTTTCTCTAAAGATTCTTCAAACTATACATAAAATACACCAGAGTGTTAAATAACATTTATACATTTAACATTTTTCACATTTTCTTGAAGAACTGGATTGACTTACTGGAGGAAGTGCAAAACAGAAATGCTGTCGTACAGAATGAGCTTCAGAACATGCATGCCATATTATTGTAGATTTATCATAAAAAGTACATTTTCCTGCCCCGTCAATAGGTCAGTAGCAGCTGTTGAAAGAATTGAATTCTCTACAACTTCTTTTGAGGAAATAAAAAAGTGTATGCGGATCACGTATCAGTTGCGGTACCTGCATTTTGGATACACACACATCTGCATATTCAGATGAAGGCATTGCTACTGAGGAGGGCACATCAGTTTTTCAGTCATCACAATCCTTTCGTTAAGGGGCAGTAGATCAAAACTCCACTCATTGGATCAATTTCACACTTTGATGGAGCATTGTCATTTAAAACTAATTTGACCTAGTAAAATTTTAAATAATAAAGCTTACCATTAATTTTTGCCATTAGTAAATTCCCCTCAACCCTAAGCACACCATATTAACTCCAAGGTCACACAAACACATAGAGAAACAATTGAACTTTGTTAAACTGATTGTTTTCCTCCAATGTTATTTGTGGATATTATTCATTCTGGTACAAGCTGCGGTGGTAGTGCTGCGGTAGCGTTGTCGCCTCACAGTAAGATGTTGTCCTGTTCGATTCTCAGCTAAAGCGTCTTCTGTGTGGAGACATACCGTGAATGGGCGTACCTTCGTTGAAGGTTGTGTGTCAGGTCTGGCAAGTCGGTACGTAAAAATCTACTGCCAATCATTAGCGGACCAGAGTTCCACTGTGGCGACCCCTAACCAGGAGAAGCCGAAAGATACAACATTCATTCTGGTACAAACAGTATTGCCAAGTGACCAGGCCATTCAGTCACTAGCAATACACAGTCGGTAAGGAGTCTGATGTGTCAGACCCAATAAGTGAGACTTCACTAAGTAGTGCTTCTCCGCAATGTGCCCTAAACACCTTTTCATATAGGTGTGCCCACATACATGCACACACACACATGTATGCACACACAGACAACACAACACACACACGTGCATGCACTTAACACAAACACACACACACAGTCACATATACACACACACATACATGTACACATGCGTGCGCACACACACACACACACACACACACACACACACACACACACACCAAAATAATACCACTGTACCCCTTGAAGTACCACTGAGCAAGACAACGGTCTTTGCAGTTGAAAGTGCATGTGCTGATCTACACTTGAATTATTATTCTTCCTATCCTATTAGGTTATAAAGACGAGAGAAACACAGAAATAGTTATTTACCTTAATAGTTACCCCCATAGTCAAAGGACAGACTCAAGACAGTACAACACTTAGTTCTTGTAAATTTGTTTGAGTGGCAAAATCCAGTGTTGCTTAACCCAAAGTTGGTGAAACATACCTACATGCAGATATTTAGAACTGCAATTGTGTGTTGTCGAGATTGTGAATGCAAATACTTAACAACAAATTATAATTTAAAGAAAAGTATTACTCCAGCATAACGTTTACCTTCTTTAAAGAGCTGAAGTTTAGTAGACTTATAAACAACTGCTGTACTTAAATATATAAGTGATATAAATAAGTAAATCTGGTTATGAAAGGAGGCAGAACAGCTGAATTTATGTGATATACTTTTGTCAGACATTTCTTCTCTAGTTCTTAGACTTTGTTATATCTTCAGATCCCCAAGTCAAAGCGTTAAAAGCAGCTGTAACTTTGCTTATTCTTTCCACCCTAATAGACTACATTATTGAATCATTTTTTTTCTGATGTCCTAGATCTATTACTGCCCACTAAGATATCACTAACAATTGGTCAGTAAGAGTTCCTACAGACATCCTCACTAGTTCTTGTCCTGTGGAACTAGCAAAGTTTGCTCAGAGGCTTGCATATAGAGCAATCTCTGACTCAGCTTTAATGGAAATGCTGCACATTCGCATGTCAAGTGGAACACAGATCACTCACTCAATGGACCTTAACCTGGTATGTGACATCAACAGAACTTGCTTTACCCCATGTTTGGAACAAGCTTCCTATTCATGTTAAACAAAGCCTCTTGTTGGCCCTATTTAAGTGTAATTTGGACGATTGGATGTGTAACCAGAAATTCACATGGGGTCCACCTGTGCCTGTCTTGGACAGGGGCAATAAGTGCTGATTGTAGTTTCTGCTTGAACCAGACACCCTTCGGAACACAGGTTGAACTTGGCTAGGCTTGTAAGGGCCCTGCGGCCTTTAGCCTAGTAACCTCCTATGATCCTGTTTATCTGACATTAGAATCAACTCCTTTAAAGTCATTGTCTCTCAGGATGAACTTAACCATCACAGTAGGTTCACAGCAGGCATGGTCTTGTTAGAGAGGTGAAAAGAAATAGATATGAAAGTTGAGGGAGTAAATTTTGAACTTTGGGTAACCAAGAGAGCTTGTTCAGCACTAAACAGTCCATACAGGTGTGAGCTCTACAAGTTGTGAAGTCTTGTTGCTTCTAAGTTTGCACTGTCCAGCTACCATACCATGTAATGGTCCTGACTGGGCTGTATAGGATTTGGGCCATATCGATATGACTTGACTAAGTACCCGTTCATCAGTGCCTTCTTGGTACAAGAACATTGCTGTTATAGTCCTTTATCAGTAGGGCATATTTCTTCTGGCATCATGGTTTTATGGACAGAGAGAGAGACAGACACACACACACAGAAGGAGAGCGTGAGAGGAACACAAGCCAGTCAAGCCAGTATAATATGATACTTTACAAGGCCCATAAATATAACATGTGCTGTTAGCTAATGTGAACTGTTTCTATTAAAATAGGTTTTCTTAGGCAGCAGATAATTGGCAGGTGATGTTTCAACATCGACAGATCACCTCTACCAGTAAAACGTTCAGTTTTGCCAAGCTCCACGAAGTAGTAATTAAGCGGTTTGAGTTGAGTGCTATGCAAGTTATTTTTTGTTGTGTTTCACATAATCTTGTTATGTTTTGGTTGAGTTCTGCTACCCAAACTTCAAATTATACATTCTGTTATTAATATATCCTGTACCAAGATTATTTAACACAACACAAAAAATATCCATCCATCCACAACCACCTTTCCCCATTTTTGCGCATGGGGATGGGGTGTCACTTCAACAATGACAATCATCTAGAGCCAAGATTGACACTGTTGGATGGCTAGCCCTGCCATGTTAGTTCATTCACACCACACATTCATATGCACACTCACACCTATGACCAGTTTAGACTGCCCAACCCACCTACTGCCTGTCTTTAGAATGTGAGAGGAAACCGGGGAACCCCTTGCTGTGAGACTACAATGCTATCCACATTTCTGTTTTGTTAATACTATTATTATTATTATTATTATTTTTACTGTTTATCATTTTTCTTATAACATGCTCATTTTTGGTCTATATTTGACCCCCCCCATTCTTTCCACATCTGTAATCTAATTTTTCACAATGTATTTGCCAAAGGTTTACTCTCACAATCCTGAAGCCCACATGCTTGAAATCCATAATCCTGTATACGATATCGAAGGATCAAAATGCTGAAGACCACAATGTCTAAAAAGATCTTGAATACTGAATTTCTCTACCAGTGTCTCCAATAGAAAGAGTGCTAACACGGGTCCAGCTGGGGGAGGGGGCAACTTCAGGAGTTCGATTTTGTGGTCTTTAGCTTTCTGATCTTTAAATATAATGGATTCAAGATTATGGGTTTCAAGCATGTGGACTTTAGGATTATGATAGTAAACCCTGCCAAGATACATTTCCAATTAAACACAATTTCATTCAGTCTTTCTTTTCAAATAGCACATATTACATAAAATAAGTTCTTATCTACCCATCTCATGTGTTCTTTCTTCTAGTTTTTACACTATCCAAACACAATCGTATTCATATCTCTATTGTTTATTCTGACCATCTACTGTCTTAGTGCACCACTTTTTCCTTACTTTAATAGCTTTAAATCACTTTTCTGGTAATTTTTCCCACCGATTTACATAAAAATATTGTTTCATCACATTATTATAATGCATGTTTTTTATCTTTCTCTGTATCATTAATTTTTATTTTCCATCTAAGTATTTTATCTTGATAATGTTTAATGTCTTCATTTACATATTCTTTTTGTCTTTTTTTAATTCTCATCTTGCAGAATGTTTTGTACTTCTGTTTACAGATTCTATCCCATTCTCTTCCTTTACCGACTCTAATACTGTATACAACCCCAGCGTGCCTTCATTGTTACTTATTTTACAACATGTCTCTTCACTGGATTTAATCTTGATCCCCATATGAAAGATAACACATATAGCAGAATTTCCTTTTTATATTTTTTTCTGGGATCATATAACATTTGAAATGTATGTTGTTTTTCTATTAATACATAATCCATCAGATAAATCTTTTTTCTTGAATGCTAATCTATGCTACCCCTCCATCATAACTACATCATTTTCCCAAATGTTATCCCTTGAAAAGACACTACATTCATTGAACAATATGATCTCCCAATTTCAGCACATCACCCAAACACTTACTTTTATTGAGGTCAATCCCATTTCATGTAAACATCCATTCAGACAAGCCAACACTTCCCTCATCCATATTTTGTTCATAGTAACTATGACTATACTGTCTGCGTATCATCACCTCCTTTTGCATCACATGTCTAGCATCTTTGGTTTTATAAGCTATTTAACTCACCAACACATTAATCACCAGTGCAAACACTATCCCACTCCTGGGACATCCTTGTCTTCTACCATAAATCATGCATATTTCCCTACTCAGCTACCTTTCCCTAACACTCTCACTCTATGATTTTGATATGCTGACACACACTCTCCTAATTCTGTTCCAAACTTCTCCATAACATCCCACAAGGCATCATCTCCTACTGCATCAACTGCCTTGCTAATGTCACCCACCTCCCTTTTACTTAAACATCATCCACAGTTACTCTCACAACCAGTAACAATTTGTGACATCCCTTCTTCTTATACTATATATACTTTCTTCCGTAATAACCCTTATCCTTTCTCTGAGTCTACTGTGAGTTATTCTCATAAGAAATATAAATTTGTGTTATTTATCTCCAGTTTTTTTATTCATTCTTCTCATCTTTCTCCCGTATACATTTCGATAGCGCACTGTACCTCTCTTCATTAACAACGCTTCCTTCAGCTATTCATCCAGTACGTTTTACGTTTATGAAATCCTCTCTCTGTGCCAGTCCATTCATGTCTTTATCATTCTGTACGCTGTGCCATCAGGGTCTGATACTGAATCAACATTTACTTTCCTAAGTCATTCATCCAATTCACTAATAGTAACTTCTTTTTCAAATTTTTCCTTAACTCATCCTGGATGTTTGTATTTTTCATTCTGTCTATTTTTATACACGTTCTCTGCTTGCTGTACTATATTACTCAAAATTTGCTCTTGTGTTATTTTTACCTCTTTTTTTAATATCCCTCATTATACTAATATTGTCCTTTACTATTTTACCCAAATATACAAATACCTCTTCCTTGTAAATAATATCTGTGCCTAAACATATTGCCTTATTTTTTTCTCCATTTATTTTATATATTTTTCCATATCAAACAACTCTCTTGTGTTGTTCTCTGAATTCTCTAATATATTTCTGTATATTTTCCCATACTTCACTTTCCGTTTCTGCCATAGATCATCCTACCATTGAAAAATAAATACTCGTTATAGTTCCTTTAAAATTCAACCCATAATTCATATCAGTCTTTATAGAAGTCTTTCATAGTTCTAGGATCCTTCTATAACTGCAATAATTCCCACTCTCCAATTTCATCTTATAATTTCTCATTTATTTTTTATTTCCTTTCCTACTTTAATACACTCCCTTTCTTCCATCACCTCCGTCCATATTGCTAAATGGTCTGAAAAACCTGTTACAGCTGTATTACCATCTGCTTCCCCCAAAGCCTTCTGCCAGCACAAAATAATGAATTTCAGATGCTAAAATTCTATAAACATGCTCTCGCTACATCCCGTCCACAACAGATAACCTTACCATCCGTATCAAAGTCACATCTAGTAGTTTTACTCTTTTCTGTAACACAACACAGCTGCTGCAGAACAACATTCACTTCCTAACTTCTGTATTATATTTCCACCACGCAGTTTTTCCTTTCACAGTCTTCACTTGTCAGCAATCTTACATCCTCTAACAGAATAACGTGTAGAGTGCCTCACATCGAGCAGACCATTTCACTATCATCCTCTAACAGAATAACGTGTAGCATGCATCACATCGAGCAGACCATTTCACTATCATCCTCTAACAGAATAATGTGTAGCGTGCCTCACATCGAGCAGACCATTTCACTATCATCCTCTAACAGAATAACGTGTAGCATGCATCACATCGAGCAGACCATTTCACTATCATCCTCTAACAGAATAACGTGTAGAGTGCCTCACATCGAGCAGACCATTTCACTATCATCCTCTAACAGAATAACGTGTAGCGTGCATCACATCGAGCAGACCATTTCACTATCATCCTCTAACAGAATAACGTGTAGCATGCATCACATTGAGCAGACCATTTCACTATCATCCTCTAACAGAATAACATGTAGAGTGCCTCACATCAAGCAGACCCTTTCACTATCATCCTCTAACAGAATAACGTGTAGCATGCATCACATCAAGCAGAAAATTTCACTATCATCCTCTAACAGAATAAAGTGTAGCATGCATCACATCGAGCAGACCATTTCACTGTCATCCTCTAACAGAATAACGTGTAGAGTGCATCACATCGAGCAGACCATTTCACTATCATCCTTTAATAGAATAACGTGTAGCATGGATCACATCGAGCAGACCATTTCGCTATCATCCTCTAACAGAATAACGTGTAGCATGCATCACATCGAGCAGACCCTTTCACTATCATCCTCTAAGAGAATAATGTGTAGCGTGCATCACATCGAGCAGACCATTTCACTATCATCCTCTAACAGAATAACGTGTAGCGTGCATCACATCGAGCAGACCATTTCACTATCATCCTCTAACAGAATAACATGTAGAGTGCCTCACATCGAGCAGACCATTTCACTATCATCCTCTAACAGAATAACATGTAGCGTGCCTCACATTGAGTAGACCACTTCACTATCATCCTCTAACAGAATAACGTGTAATATGCCCAACTTCGAGCAGACCATTTCACTATCATCCTCTAACAGAATAACGTGTAGCGTGCCTCACATCAAGCAGACCATTTCACTATCATCCTCTAACAGAATAAAGTGTAGCGTGCCTCACATCGAGCAGACCATTTCACTATCATCCTCTGAAAGAATAACGTGTAGAGTGCCTCACATCGAGCAGACCATTTCACTATCATCCTCTAACAGAATAACATGTAGCGTGCCTCACATCGAGCAGACCACTTCACTATCATCCTCTAACAGAATAACGTGTAGCGTGCCTCACATCGAGCAGACCATTTCACTATCATCCTCTAACAGAATAACGTGTAGCGTGCCTCACATTGAGCAGACCATTTCACTATCATCCTGTAACAGCATAACATGTAGAGTGCCTCACATCGAGCAGACCATTTCACTATCATCCTCTAACAGAATAACATGTAGCATGCCTCACATCGAGCAGACCATTTCACTATCATCCTCTAACAGAATAACGTGTAGAGTGCCTCACATCGAGCAGACCATTTCACTATCATCCTCTAACAGAATAACATGTAGCGTGCCTCACATCGAGCAGACCACTTCACTATCATCCTCTAACAGAATAACGTGTAGCATGCCTCACATCGAGCAGACCATTTCACTATCATCCTCTAACAGAATAACGTGTAGAGTGCCTCACATCGAGCAGACCATTTCACTATCATCCTCTAACAGAATAACGTGTAGCATGCCTCACATCGAGTAGGCCATTTCACTATCATCCTCTAACAGAATAACGTGTAGAGTGCCTCACATCGAGCAGACCATTTCACTATCATCCTCTAACAGAATAACGTGTAGCGTGCATCACATCGAGCAGACCATTTCACTATCATCCTCTAACAGAATAACATGTAGCATGCACATCGAGCAGACCATTTCACTATCATCCTCTAACAGAATAACGTGTAGCGTGCATCACATCGAGCAGACCATTTCACTATCATCCTCTAACAGAATAACGTGTAGAGTGCATCACATCGAGCAAACCACTTCACTGTCATCCTCTAACAGAATAACGTGTAGCATGCACCACATCGAGCAGACCATTTCACTGTCATCCTCTAACAGAATAACGTGTAGTGTGCCTCATATCGAGCAGACCATTTCACTATCATCCTCTAACAGAATAACGTGTAGCGTGCCTCACATCGAGCAGACCATTTCACTATCATCCTCTAACAGAATAACGTGTAGAGTGCATCACATCGAGCAAACCACTTCACTATCATCCTCTAACAGAATAACGTGTAGCATGCACCACATCGAGCAGACCATTTCACTATCATCCTCTAACAGAATAACGTGTAGTGTGCCTCACATCGAGCAGACCATTTCACTATCATCCTCTAACAGAATAACGTGTAGCGTGCCTCACATCGAGCAGACCATTTCACTATCATCCTCTAACAGAATAACGTGTAGAGTGACTCACATCGAGCAGACCATTTCACTATCATCCTCTAACAGAATAACATGTAGCGTGCCTCACATCGGGCAGACCACTTCACTATCATCCTCTAACAGAATAATGTGTAGCGTGCCTCACATCGAGCAGACCATTTCACTATCATCATCTAACAGAATAACGTGTAGCATGCCTCACATCGAGCAGACCATTTCACTATCATCCTCTAACAGAATAACGTGTAGAGTGCCTCACATCGAGCAGACCATTTCACTATCATCCTCTAACAGAATAACATGTAGCGTGCCTCACATCAAGCAGACCATTTCACTATCATCCTCTAACAGAATAACGTGTAGAGTGCCTCACATCGAGCAGACCATTTCACTATCATCCTCTAACAGAATAACGTGTAGAGTGCCTCACATCGAGCAGACCATTTCACTATCATCCTCTAACAGAATAATGTGTAGCGTGCCTCACATCGAGCAGACCATTTCACTATCCCTATCATTCTTACAATGTTAATAATCGTGCTCACAATACTGAAAGTTTTCTTAGATTGTTGATTTTCCTTTTTTTAAGTTTAGGATAAATATTTTTAAATTTTCGTTTTTTTCATATAACTCTTTTTCCCAGTTTAATATTTTTCTTGGGTTTATGTACAATTAGTCATTGATCCTCAGAATTAGATTTTCTTTTAACTGGCTAGAACTAAAAACATTATTAGTATCAATACCGACTCCTCTCATCTAATTTTCTCCTCCACATTTATTCTTCTTCAGTTTCTCTCAAACTTTTGTTCTCCTTTCTCGTGCATGTTTTCTTCCCTCTCCCCTTCTTTTTAATTATTTACTTTTTGCTCTTAATAGTCCATCCAAAAGTGTCCCTTTTTTACACAACCTGCTTTCAGGCACACACCTTCTTGCTGTATGTCCTTTTTCCCCAGACTGGATACGTTTACCTTGTCACAGTTGTTAATTAAATGAGAAAAGTTGCCACAAATGAAACATGATTTAGGCTGGCCAACATATCTTAAGGTCCCTCTGTGGCCAACCAGAAAAATAATACTTGGTAGGTGTTTCAACATGTTTTTTCAAATTTTAAAATGCAACCTGTACCCGCCATTCCATAAGTTTCTGTCATATCTAACCTTTGCAATATTATCAACAGTTTCACACAGACCCTACATGCATTTTTTAACATTGTCTTCTTCCAGTTCATCAGTTCAAGACTGCATAGTAAAATTTGGTTTTCCATTTAAGTCATGACCAGAAAACAAATAATTTTTCCACACATAAATGTCCTTCTTTCTGTTACAAAGTTTCAGAAATATCACCATTAGTCCATCACTTAAGTCACAAAAGTATTGTCCCAGTATGTATAAAAGACACAATTCCTTGAGCTTTAAAACCCAGACTTAGAAAAAAAGAAGGTAAAACTAAAGGAGAACATAAAATATAAGCAATCTCTGTTTTCCTTTTGCAGTTTGTGCACAGGGGAACCCCCACACCTTTGCTACTTTTATATGCTAACTCCAAGAGCACCATCCCTTCAAGAAAAGAGAATAGTTCCAGGCACAGCAATCAGTAACTGTTAAAAATTTCGGGACTCGTAATACTGAGTTTTAGAATGTGGTGGCCAAATGACCAAAAATCCAGACGTGTGTACATTATGTCAGAGATCTCACCATTCCTCAGACAGTTTCCTTTTATTCAAGGTATGGTGATCTCAAATATGGTGTATACATATTTAGAGGGATTTGCCCCCCACATTGGGGGATGTACAGGATTGTGCTATCCTGCCAAAACCAAGCGCAAAGGAGAAGAGCGGCATTCACTAGCTAGGCTCCTGTCTTTTCTTCACTGTTTCCGAGGTTGGTATTGTGTGTTGCGACATTTCAGTAGGGATCCACAGCAATCTCTGACATGCTATTCATAGGTATTTAATATCAGATATTCTGTCTCTCCATTCTGTGACTCTTACTTATGTAAGAGTCTTCAAATTTCAAAATGTTTATCTGCTAGCATGCACAGAATAAGGGGTCTGTATTATAAGTTCGAAGTTTGAAAACATCAAATCTCATATGATCGACATCATATGAACGAAGTTTTCAAAATCAGACATTTCAATGGAGATCACCGTAGAATATTTCCCTTCACTTCAATGTAGTGCGATCTCGGAGTTTGTATATTTAAGTAGCGAGGGTGTGGGGGGGCACAGGGGGTCTTGACCCCTGCATAGAGCATTCAGGTAGTTTTTTTTTATTTTTAGTTTGTTTATATTTTATGTTCGTTGTATGAAAACTTCGCTCATATGGAGACGGTCATATGAGATTTGAAGTTTTCAGACTTCGAACATATAATATAGACCCAGAATAAATGCAGTCAACCTTTTCAACATTTCTGATTTATAGAAAGCACATAAGATCAGGCCCAGAGAAATCTCAAGTCACACAACAATCTGGAATCCCTTCTTGCATGCAGCTAACTCAGGTATAGCAGACCGATATATAATACGTACTTACAAATACAGATTAGTTGCTAAGTGTTTAAAACTATTATATAGTGTAGCATAGCATAGTATAGTGAAATGTAATGTTACTATACTAAAGTGATATGTAACATCATTATGTATTTAAAAGGCAGTTCAATGCCTGCCAAAGCTATGTGTTCTTATCAAATACTGCATTACATTGTACATTTAATTTTATTGACAAGTTAGTAGCTACAGGAACATTTTGGTGATCTACTGCAGTCACACTGGGGGTATCTCAGGTTTCTGCCTCAAGAATAATCCTTCAGTTTCTCAATGCCATCCATACTTCATCATGTGAGAGAGGACATGAGGTTCCCACACACCCAAAGCATGATTTCTTTGATATAACCCATTTCCCAGAGGTGCTAGGGAATCATAGACTGTACCCACATTGAAAATAAATGCCCCAGCTGGTGAAATAAGATGGAGGTGACTAAACCATGAAGGGTATCACTCCATAAAAGTCCCAGGTGGTCTGTAATGCCCAGAGTATTGTCTACAGTGCGTGGTCAGGCCACCCAGACAGTTATCATGATTCTCACACATGGCACACATGGGTATCTTGCTGGTGATGCTGGATATGCTGTGGAACCCTGGCTGATAACCCTGATAAAAATTCCACAAAGACAAACAAGTCATTAGTCCGATCGTGCCCAGTCACAAATAAGAAACATTATTGAACATGTGTTTGATCTACTAAAGCCACACTTTTGCTGACTGGATTCATCTGGTGGTGCCCTGTAACCCTGCCACATGTGACAAAATATTGTCAGTTTTCACAGTGATACACAGTATCATACTTAAGCAGTTATAGCATGGTGGACACCTGTATGGACAGCAAACACTAGGCAGTGGAAGCTAGGTCAACTGAGGAGTCAGTGTAGGAGCCAGAAAGGGGGGGGGATCATGTCAGATAGAAGGAGGGTGCAGTATGCTGTGACACTAGCAAAGAGACAGAGACGTCAAAACATAGTAGATGAAAGTAAAGCACATACACTGTAGTCAAAATGATGCCCACAAAACCTACACCAGGCTGTGCAATTCCCATGGATAGGCCGGCTGCACTGTGCACCAGGGATAGGCAACACAAGTAACAAGATCTAAAGGACAGGAGACAGTTATTATCATTCAGACAGGTAGAGAAAGGAGCAGAGGGGTGAAGTGTGCGAGTGCTGAGGAGTATAAACGTAATCTAATGGGCGAGTCTTACATTATGCTTAACAATCCCACAGTTCATCAAGTGCTTTACCCATACAGTCACCCTAAATTCAGCCTCCCAGGATGCTTACTAACAAGCTCATGTTTGTCCACAAGCCCAGCAGCACTTCAAAAGATAGACTTATAATAGTAGAGCTGTAGTTTTGCTTCAACAATTCTTTAGTTATTCTGCTTTTCCACCTTCTGTACTTGGCTGCTGTTCAGTTTCTTCTGTAGTGTGATGAGGCTGACTGTAGTGTATTGAGGCTGACTGTAGTGCGATGAGGGTGACTGTAGTGCGATGAGACTGACTGTAGTGCAATGAGGCTGACAGTAATGTGAAGAGGGTGACTGTAGTGCGATGAGGGTGACTGTAGTGCGATGAGACTGACTGTAGTGCAATGAGGCTGACAGTAGTGTGAAGAGGGTGACTGTAGAGTGAAGAGGGTGACTGTAGTGCGATGAGGGTGACTGTAGTGTGATGAGGCTGACTGTAGTGCGATGAGGCTGACTGTAGTGTGATGAGGGTGACTGTATTGTGATGAGGCCGACTGTAGTGCAATGAGGGTGACTGTAGTGCAATGAGGCTGACTGTAGTGCAATGAGGGTGACTGTAGTGGGATGAGGCCAACTGTAGTGCGATGAGGGTGACTGTAGTGTGATGAGGCTAACTGTAGTGGGATGAGGGTGATTGTAGTGGGATGAGGGTGACTGTAGTGTGATGAGGCCAACTGTAGTGCGATGAGGCCAACTGTATTGCGATGAGGCTGACTGTAGTGGGATGATGCTGACTGTAGTGGGATGATGCTGACTGTAGTGGGATGATGCTGACTGTAGTGGGATGAGGCTGACTGTAGTGGGATGAGGCTGACTGTAGTGTGATGAGGCTGACTCTAGTGCGATGAGGCTGACTGTAGTGTGATAAGTGTGACTGTAGTGTGATGAGGCTGACTGTAGTGCGATGAGTCCAACTGCTGTGTGATGAGGCTGACTATAGTGCGATGACACTGGCTGTAGTGCGATGAGGCCATCTATAGTGAGATGATGCTGACTGCCTCTGTTGCACTGGTATCATCATTCTGATTCACCTGCATGGGTATAATGATGATTATGCTAATTAGGGGTCAACTCATTGTTTCTGATTTGATCATGAAGGGCATGCCTGCACAGACAATGTTGTGCACATTCCTGGGTCACTGTGGTCAACACTGCAAAGGAGCAGTCCGGACCATGAATCCAGGTGAGATCAGTGATAGCCAGTATAACCATCTGTAAATGTAGTCCTTTGAGCAGTCTGGACCATGAATCCAGGTGAGATCCTTTGCCTCTTTTCTTAATAGCATACACATGGATACAGAGGTACTAGGGGCCATAATGTACCCACATTAAAAGCCACAGTTGGTAAATGATACAGAGACAAGTGACCTCTACAAAGGGGATCACTCCATCAAATACCAGGTGGTAGAATTAGTGTAGGCTGTATACAAGGACCACATACAATGGCTGAAGTATGAATAGTGTTTTGTCTCACAGAGGGGTTCAGAGTGGGAGTGGGGTGCATCAGGGGTCAGCTCTGAGGGTTCCCAGTGGGAGTGGGGTGCATCAGGGGTCAGCTCGGAGCCCACTGTTGTTCATACTGGTGATGGACTACATTAACAGACAGGTAGGAAGGGACAGATCAACAACATTGCTGTGTGCAGATGATGTGGTATTACATGCAATCTCTGAACAAGAACTTCAGCAAAGGATAGGAGAATGGAATGCAAAACTGAAGGTACATGGGGTGAAACTGCATACATATATGACAGTTGTAATGCCAGCAAATGGGGGAAATCAGAAGATGCGGATAATTTAAATAGAAAGGAAAATAACAGAGCTGGTTAACAGCTTCAAGTACCTGGGAGGGGTAGTTGAATTGAAGGGATGTCTGAATGAGGAAGTCAAAGGCTAGAATCAGAGAGGATGCAGCCAACTGTCAAGTGTAGTATGTGACAGAAGAAATGCCAAGGAAGCTGAAAAGTAAGGTGTACAAGACAGTGGTGCGACCAGTGCTACTGTATGGTACAGAAACCTGGGCAGTGAAGGCAGAGCAGTCGAAGAAGCTAAAGGTGATGGAAATGAAGTGCCTGGGATGGTTGGTAGGATGCACACTATGGGACAAACAAAGAAATGAGGACATCACAGCAGAAACCAAAGTAACCGCAATTACATAAGCTCAAAGAGAACAGATTATGGTGGTTTGGGCACATGTGAAGAAAAGTTGGACATGCCATGAAGAAGGAAAATGAAAATCAGATTGCTCAACAAAGAGAAAAATGTATTGTTGTGAGAAAATATGTGCAAAAGTCAGGTGTGTGTGTCGAAGAATGTGGAACTGAGAGATGATGACAGTTGATGTGACACACCGATATCATGTAGAAAATGGGAAATGGGGGTTGTTGATGATGATGATTACACAGGTAGAGGACTGCGACATTTCATACCTTAAAGTAGCCTTGTGAGTCACAATAATAGAGTATTTATATAATCAACGGCCACCAGCCATTGCACAAATGAAGTGTATGAAAGATGGGACACACTGATCCTGATATGGGTGCCAATTTTCTGCCATTTTTCCCTAAGATTCTCCAGTGTGAGATATCATGGCTGGAGAGGGACAAGTAGTGCTCCTTTTAGTGTGCAGATGTGGTGTGAGGAAAAGTTAAAACGTTTTCTCTAACTCCCCCATAAGGAGTACAGCTGCAGGCAGGTCTCAGTGTAAGACTGAAGCCTGGAATAGTATGTCCCAGGCTGCCACTCATGCCGCTGGTATCTGAAACATGGAGAACAGTGCTGTCACTATTATAGTGACATATGAGGCACTATAATCCTGACCTCCGTGCCAGATGGAAGGATGAAGTAAAACAGCAATCACAACCTATGTTAGGTACACATATAACCTGCCAGTGCATGGCATCCACAGACAGAACACCATGATCTGTTTTTGTCTTCTACCCCCTAAAGGCATTCTAACAAATAGATAGCTCCACAGGAAGAGATTAGAGCACCAGGGTTAGTGTACTTGCTTCAGGATGTAGAGGTTTTGATGTTAACAGTAGTTGAGATGTATTTCAAACAGTATTGCCTTTCATAAATCACTGCCACTTTTGTGATAACTTCCATAAGTTAAACACAGAAGTACAACTGTTAAAAAGTTATTACTGTGTGTTTGCACATGCATCCTTTAATATACTTGTAAAAGTGGCCAAAGATGTTAGGGTTGTGCTTCCACTTTGAGAAGGGTGTCTGTAGGTTCAGTCCCCCCAAGTTTTCTGTTATTATAATATTTAGGATGAAGTTTCTGCCTTGTTATACCACCTAAATTTGTATGGCCATCATTTTTGGGTGGGTGTACGTCTATCCTGTAGACATTAATGTACTTGTTTCCTTTACTTATTACCTGTGAGTGAGGGGTGTGTCTGAGCAGTATTTTGTCTTTCTATATGTTCATTTGTCAGATACATTGTCACTGGACTACATACCCCATTACGTCATCCAATTCCCATATCTCATTAATTGTTTGCCTTTTAGAGTGCTAGTGTTGAAAGTGATGGGTTCAGACCCCACCACACCTGTGCATGGTAACAGCATTGCTAACTTGGGAGGTGGTGTACATTAGGTGCAACTTAATCCTGGGATAAGAACATGTCAGCTGTATGCATTCACTGTATTTGGTTTTCTCTCCCCACCATCTTTGCTGTTATCCTTTCGGTTATATACATTTATTGGGTTTATTATTTTGTTTTTCACCATTTATTTTACTGTTACATACAGCAAAATCATGACCTGCACCCATCCCACCTGCAAGACCTGTTTGCCACCTGTAGGTGGCACCATCAGTACTGCTTCCTCCACAAGAAGGACCCAGCCTGCTACACTCACCTCCACACCTCCTGCCCTACCTGCATCAGAGGAGGTTTCCCAGTCTACTACACCTGCCTCTGGACCTCCTGCCTGACCTGCAACAGAGGAGGTATCCCAGCCTGCTACACTTCCCTCCGCATCTCCTGCCATACCTGCACCATAAGAGGTGGCACCTTTGTCACCCATTGACAGCTAACAGACATTTTGGGGGAGATTATTTACAGAAGGTTAGATGTTCAGATCTGCCAGATGGAGAATCACTTCTGGTGACTCATTGTGTCACATCCCTGTCTATCCACTATCTGAGACATGGTCCAGTGGAGATGGTACCCAGAGTGGTGAGTAATCTCCCACTGTTTCACAGCTGCTGGAGACTGCAGTTATGCCATCCTCATGTTATTCCTTTTGTGTCCATGCCCACATCTGTTGGTTGTTCATTCCTGGCCTAAGCATTGTCTTCCCACTGTTTGTCTTATGTTCACCATTGTGTTTCTCTTGCCTCACTGTGCTTATACACACACCTGCGTTGCATACAGTACAAGTTGCCAAATAAACCCTCCCTGATGTATCGCAATTACACCTACCAGGGCATTAAAGAGTCCTGTCAAAACCTTCAACAACTATATATAGTCATTCTTCTATAAATCTGCAGAACCTACAAAAGTCACAAACATTCATATAATTAAATCTGTAAGAAGGCTTATCATTGTGTGTATTACCCTAAATTAAATTCTTAATAATTTTGCTTTTGCTAAAAACTATCAAAGGTTGATTTCCTAAACTTTGGTGTGGTTTATTTGGCAACTTGTACCATATGCAATGTGTTCTACATAGGTGAAACAATAGAACTTTAAAGGAGAGAATTAAAGAACATTTTTACAATATTAAAAAGAATAAGCCTTCTAATGTCCTTAACAGGCATTGAGCACAATGCTGTAACTGTAAAAAGTTTACATTTTTCATCATCAATAATGTGGTGAAGTCTGATAGGGGTGGTGACCCTGGCACTTTATTAGAATTTAAAGAATCTGTATGGCAGTTAAGGCTTACTGCCTTGGTCTTTCAGGTCTTAATGACTATTTATCTGTTATGTGTATGCTAAAGATGAGAGCTAATGCATTTTACAATTATGAAGACTAATTTATTGCCTGTACATAATTTGAACCTGCCTCCTTGTGTATTTAGTTGTTTTAATTCTTCTAACTTGGTGAGACTGCCGTTTGATGGGCACTAGTATGGGATTTCAAACAAGTATTGTCATAAGTTTATTTTTTACACTTGTCTACAATTATCAGAATTTTGCATATATATATTTATTTATTTATTTATTCATTTTATTTATTTTACATTTATTAACCTGGATAGTCCATCTGGATACATGTCCATTTTCAGTGGAGGCCCGGGGAGAAAAGCTCCAAAGAGACAATTTACAAGACATGCAGACAATGCTTAAAAACATGTTTCAACTAGGTCCACTAAGAATATCTAGTTGAGAAATCATATTCAGTGTCATGCTGTAGATAGGTACAGTTATCAGTAGATTTATAAACAACAATAAAGCAAACAAACTAACACAAATACACTCTAATTCTTTTGTTGTGGTGTACAAGTTTATGCAGTTGAGTCAAAAGATTATTTATTAAGGCAAGAGTTGTATTAGTATAGGAGTGGGACTGGAGTTAGTCCGGTGTGGAACAGGGACAAAGCCATTTGTTGTTTAGGTGACTTTTGATAGACCTTTTAAATTTGGGTATGGAAGATTCAAGGGTTATAGATGCAGGCAGGGAGTTCCAGATTTTGGACATGTAAGAAGAGTAGAGGGAGTCACCAGCATGTTTGGGGTTCTAGTAACTGTTAACAGTAACTTGTCTGTGGAGCGGAGTTGCCTAGGACAGGAGTACTGTTGGATTACATTACTTATTGAAGGTGTTTTATGTGCTTGGAAGAGCAGCTTGTGAGTGATGATAAGTTGATTATAGATTAGTAAATTTGGCAGTTGAAGCCAGCCCAATTCCTATAGGTTGTGACAGTGATGGATTCTGAAAGAGCTGTTATTAGCAAATTTGGCTATCTGATTGTAGCAGGAGGTCATTTTGTTGGTTTCTGTTTTGGATAGACTGGTCAAGATTGGAGATGCATACAGTAGTGTGGAGAGAAGGTGGGTACGAGCTGTTGTGGATCTAGTGTTATGGGTCAGGAAGGATTTGTGTTTGTAGAGACTACCTAGCTTTTTGTTTGTATTTTTAATAGCTAGGTAATGTGTATATCAAATTTTAACTTGTTATTAATGGTAACTCCGAGTAGTTTTGTGTGGGATTCAGGTGAAATAGGGGTACCATTTTTAGAGTGAATGGTGAAGGAGGAGAAATGAGTGGTAATTTGTGAGGGATGAAATATCAGAAGCTTGTTTTGTTGGGGTTAAGAATGAGGCCATTCTCAATAAGCCAGTTTTCAACTGAGTGGAAGTTATCCTGGGTTTTATTGTGTAGATCTGCCAGGGTAGGGGCACTACATATAATAGTTGAATCATCTGTGTATTAGATAAGGCTAGAACTATTTGCCGCTGAGTGGAGATTATTTGTAAAAATTGAGAACAGCAAGGGGCCCAGTATAGATCCCTGAGGTACCCCAAGTGTGACAGGTAAGAGTGGAGACAGGTTATTGTGCCATAGTACTGCTTGTTGCCTATTGCTGAGATAGTTTTTGAACCAGGAGACTGATTGGTTGTCTAAGCCTAGGGTTACAATGTGTGAGATGAGTTTAGCATGGTTAACTATATCAAATGCTTTTGATAGGTCTAAGAAAAGGGCTGATGAAAGTTTACTGTTGTTCCTGTTGTGGTTTATGATATCTGTGAATGCTAACAGGGCTGTAGTTGTGCTATGACCTGGGCAAAAACCGTGTTGTGTTTGAGATATGAGTTCTTGATTGATAAGGTGGGACATTAACTGATGGTGAATATATTTTTCTAATATTTTAGCTAGTGGGGATAGGATTGCAATTGGTCTGTAGTTTAATATGTCATAGGAACTTCCCCCTTTGTGAAGGGGTATAATGTAGGCAGTTTTCCAAATCAGGGTACTGTGGCTTCAGATATTGATCTGTTTATTAGTATAGAGACTGGTATAGCTATTTCAGCTGCTGCCAGTTTTAAGAATTCATTGGCAAGGGAATCCGCTCCTAGTGTTGTTGGTTTTAATTGGGAGAGTAGTTTTCTTATGTAGGAGGTTGGGGGGTTGTAGCTTAAAAGTGGGACTGTCGCTGGATGTAGGGTGGTCACTTGTTGTATTGGCAGTGAGCTGCTTTTGTGCTAGGGCAAGTACGGTTTCAGTAAAGAATATATTGAATGATTCAGCTATGTTTTATTTTGTTAGACCTGTAGTTGGGGGTAGGGTAATGGCTTTTGCAGGGTGTAGTAACTTGTTTAAACTTGCCCAGAATTTCCTAGGGTAATAAAGTAATTTCTTTTATCTTGCATGACTAGTTTCTTTGTGAGATTTCTAATTTGTTGGTATGCTAGTTGTGTTTTGGGGTTTTTGTTGGACCTCCAGGTTGTCCAGGCTCTATTCCTTTCTGTTATTTTTTGCCTAGTTTCCCTTGTTAACCATGGAACTGTGTTAGCTTTAACTCTTGTAGTTCTTGGGCATGCTTATTCAGTATTTCTAAGAAGATGGTGTTGAAGTGTTCAGAGGACTCATTTAGGGGTAGGTAATACAGTTCAGACCAGTTATATTGCTTTAGCTCTTATGTGCAGTTAATTGGGTTAAAGTGTTTTTTTGTTCCTGATTGTCTGAAGTATTGGGGGCAGTGGGAATTATATACAAGTAAGAAGGTAGTTTGATGGTCACTTAATGAGTCAGGAAGGGTGCCTGCTAAGTAGGAACAAGGTATTTTATGTAGTAGGATCCAGTCTAATAGTGTTTCTTTATTAGTATTCTTGGCTATTCTAGTGGGCTGTTTGATTACTTGTGAGAAGGTTAGCAAGTTGATATGGTTAGTGGGTGCTTGTGAGGAGCATGTGACCCAGTCTATATTAACGTCTCCTAATACTATGGTCTCTTGAGGCATGGATAGTGATAGCCATTGAAATAATGTTTCCATAGTAGGGATATTATTGTCTGGGGGGATGTAACCTGTTGCTAGGTTGATGTTTTTTTTGTTACATATTTTGAGCCTTGTTAAGAGTATTTCTGCATTATCCAAAGGGGGCATGGATATCTCAAATTTAGTTATGGTCGGAGTATTTTTGTAAAGTAGGGCAATGCCACTGCCCTTTTCTTTAGTCTATCATGCCTAAAGATACTGCACCCAGGTGGAAGGATCTCTGTATCCTTGGTAGATGGTTTAAGCCAAGTTTCTGTTAAACTGACTATATCTGGGCGATATTGTGAGATTAGAGTATGAAGCTCATGTATTTTATTGTTTATGCTCCTAATATGTAGATTTAGGAGGAGTAGACTATTTAATGGCCCGATGTTAATTTGGGTTAGATTGGGAAGATGTGCTTTAGCCAGAGGATTTATATCATAAGGTCCTGGGTTTGTTTGGATATCTCCAGCATTTAGGAGTTGTTGTTGATAGTTATGCAATAATTTAACTAGTTTTGTAGTATTGTTAGGTATTTATGGGTTGCTATTGATTTGGGGTAGGTGGTGATGGGCTTCAGATGGGTATAGCTTATGGTAGTAGTGTTGAATAGGGTGAGGTTTATTGTTGGGGAGAAATTGGCTGGGATGGGAGTCATAATGGCAGTGGAACTATGGGTAAGGGGGGAGTTATTTTGTGCAGGGTAGTTGTATGAAGTGATATGGTAGGTACATGCTAAGAAGAGTTGTACGGTCAAGTGCAGGAAGAAAGTCTTCATAGTTAAGGAGTATTGTTAATTGTATGGAGTTAGCAGGAGTGAGTTGAACAGATGTATCAGGATTGGAAGGGATTGGAGTGGTTGTTGGATCTGTAAGGGGGTGGGAGGGATGTGGATTGGATGTTGGATGATTAGGGGAGGGGCTAGAGAAGTATAAATGTAGTTGATGTGGGGATGGGTGGGAATTGGGGGTAGGGTAGGAGTGAAGTGAGCCCGTAGGGTATATATTTTTTCAGATTAACTTATTAAAGTAAAAGATGTTCGATGGATTATTTATAGTAATATCAAGTTTCTCATGCACTGATATATTTATTTTTTATTTTGTAGTTTTATGAATGTGCGATACACTTTGTGTTATTAATTAATTATTCATAATATTGCTCTATGATAGCTTGGAAAACTTTATTTAAATGTGTTTCATAGTGACGAGTAATTACTCTGAGTAATTCCTGATTTTGATGGACAAAAACGCTTAGTGAATTTTATCACTTTCAGTTATGTAAGCCACCTATCTAAGTTTCCTTCATGTTTGTGTTTATTGTGACTGAAGTTATTGTGATGTTTATTCTAACACTAGGTTTGCTGTTAGTACAGGATGATGTCGTACCTTTGCTCCACAAGGCTGGGCAAGCTTTGTGGGATTTTAAAATCACCATTTTCTGATGGGGAGTCAGGTAATAGCTGAGGTCTGTTAAGCAGAGTTGCATCCATGTTGTCAAATGTGGTTTCATATGTCTGTTATTTATTTATTTTATTTATTTATTTATTTGCATTTGTTTACCGGTAAATTCCGACTGGACGTAGATCCTTTTTCAGCGGATGCCCGGGAGAAAAGCTCCACATCATGTACATTATAAATAGAGATACAAAGTTGCATCAATAGTAAACAACATTACAGGTTGTTGGCTTTATTACAATAACAATATATTGATTATCAACAGTACATACACTAAATGTTGCAAGTTAAGATAGTTTCTTGTCATTTATAATATTAGTAATAAAATGTCAGACAAGATTTTAAAGTATGTAAAGACAACTAGCTAATTCTAACTATGGTTAGTAGTGGCGGTAGTATAGTTGGGTTAAGAGTCTAGGTGGGGGGGTAAGGATGGGGGTGTTAGTCTATATTAGAGCAAGGACAAAGCCAGTGCAAATTTAAGTGGAATTTGAGCGCAGTCTTGAAAAGGCTGCTGGAAGGTAGAGTAGTTATAGAGGGTGGAAGATTGTTCCAAAGTTTAGATATGGTACATCAAAATATGGCTTCTCCTGCTGAGGTTTTGGGTTTGATAACAGTGAGTTGATGTTTGTTGCTTGATCTTAGGGGCTAGTGGGGTGATAGGGTTGGAGAAGGGTTTGAAGGGAAGGGATGTTATGGGGGTGGTTAATAAGTTTATCAGCGAGCATGAGTTGATTAAAGTGAAGGAGTTGTGGGAGTTCTAGCCAGTTTAGTTCTTTAAGGGAGATACAGTCATGGCTGCGGTTGGAGATTCCAGTGGCAAATTTAGCAATTTTGTTGTAAGAAGCATCCAGCTTGTGTAGGTCTGTCTGTATAAGGTTAGTAAGTATGGGGGATGCATAGAGTAGGGTGGAGATTAGCTGTGAATTGTCTATGGACATTCTAGATGCCTTGGTTAGGAATTGGCTTCGATATAATGCACCAAGTTTCTTGTGAACTTTTTTTATTATGAGAGATATGTGGGTGTCAAATCTAAGTTTGTTGTGTATTTCCACACCAAGTAATTTTGTGTGTTCTGATGGAGAGATGATGGTATTGTCTTTGGCAAGAATGTTGAAGTGGGGGGTGTTTTGGGTGGCTTTGGAAGGTTGGAACAGGAGAAGTTTTGTCTTACTTGGGTTGAGTAGGACAGTACAGAAGAGAATGATTCCTGTGTGATTTGTTGTAGTTCTGGTAGAGTGGTGGCAGAGCAGATGAGAGTAGAGTCATCTGTGTACTGTATAAGAGATGCTTGTGTGGTGGCAGTATGTAGGTTGTTAGTGAAAAGTGAGAATAGCAGAGGGCCAAGGATAGACCCTTGGGGAACTCCGAGAGTAACTGGGAGGCGAGGTGATAGGTCATCATCCCAGATTACTGATTGCTGGTGTCTGTGTAGATAGCTGTGGAACCAGTTGCAGGCTGATTGTGAAAAGGAGAGGTTGGGGAGAGTAGAGAGTAGTAGCTCATGAGATACCATGGCAAAGGCCTTTGAGAGTTCTAGAAGTACAGCAGTAGAAAAGAGGCCATTATTTTTGTGATGAAGTATAATGTTGGTGAAGGAGAGCAGAGCGGAGGTAGTGCTGTGATATGGCCTGAAACCTTGTTGGGTTTTGGAGAGGAGATTATTAGCTAGGAGGTAGTTGGAAACCTGGGTGTTGATACATTCTTCAAGTACCGTGGACAGAGGGGAGAGGATAGCAATGAAACAGTTATTGGAGAGGTCAGTGGAGGGGGGTGTCTTTGTGGAGGGGAATGATGTGGGATATTTTCCATGTCAGAGGAACATAGTCTTCTGTTATGGAACGGTTGATTAGAATTGAAATTGGAAAGGCTAGTGTATCAGCTGCATTTTTCAAGTATTCAGAGGGGAGGTTGTCAGCTGCGAGTTTGGTGGGTTTAAGTTTTGACAACATCTTTTTATGTTGGAGGTCGGTACTGAGGTGAAGAAGAAAAGAGCAGTGGGGGGTTTAGGGTTAGGAGTTGGGGGGCTGTTGTAGGGAAGTGTTGTTTGTTTAGAGATGTTCTAGTTTCAGTGAAGTGTTTGTTGAAGGATTCAGCAGTACTGCTGGAAGAGTGGGGAATGGATGACTGGGGGGTATCAACCTTCCTTGGGTGAAGGATAGTGTTAATAGTGGAACAGAATTGCTTAGGGTTGTGGTTGGTAGAGTTTAAGGTGGATTTATAGAGGGATTTGTCTAATTATATTTGCTTTTTGGCTTTATGGCACAGTTCAAGAAATGATTGACTATCTGAGTTATTTTTTAGTTAGTCGCCAGTGCTCCCACTCCTTATCTCTGGATTTCATTACGGTTCTGGTGGTCTTTTGTAACCATGGGGCATGCCTGGATCTGACTTTGGTATTTCTTACAGGAGCATGGGTGTTTAGGATGGAGAGGAAGGTACTGTTGAAGAAGTGGACAGCCTCATCTAGGTTGAGGTATTTTAGTGGTGACCAGTTAATTTTTTGCAGGGAGGAGATGAAGGAGTTGGGGTTGAAGTTGGACTTGTTCCGTATTTGCCTGTGGATAATGGGCTTCAGACTGTTTGTGTGGTGCGGAATTAGGAAAGTGGGGGAGTGGTCACTAAGACTGTCAGGTAAGCAGCCTGCTAGGTAAGAGTGAGGGGCTTTGTTGACTAGGATCCAGTCAAGTAAGGTATGATTGTTAGGGTTTTTGTTGATTCAGTAGGGGATTGGATGAGTTGAGTGAACCCATGGAAATTAAGGTGAATGGTTGGGAGATTATTACAGGATAACCAGTTGATGTTAAAGTCGCCGAGAATGATGGTTTCCTGGGGTAGATTAGCCCAGCTCAAGAGTTTTTCTAGGGGTGTAATATTTTGTCCTGGTGGGAAATAGCATCCTATGATACTGATTGTTTTGTTTGGGTTTAGTTTGAGATTGGCATAAAGTATTTCTTCATTGTTGTGGTGAGGGGCAGATAAGTTCAGGAGTTGAATATTGAGGTGATGTTTAAATATCAGTGTTACACCACCTCCTTTTTTGTCAATCTGTCTATGCGAAGGATGTTGTATTCAGGTGGAAGTTTTTCCTCACTTTTGATGTGAGGTTTGAGCCAGGTTTCAGATAGGAAGAGAATATCTGGGTAATATATGCTTATGCTGGCTTGTAGTTCTTGGATTTTATTGCATATGCTTCTGATGTTTAGGGACGTTATAAGTAGGTCTGCTGTTTTTTGTTGTCTAGGATGTTGAGCTGTGGGGGATTTGCTTGGGTTGGATTTGGGAGGACCAGGGTTTGGATGGATGTCTCCAGCAAGGGCTAGTTTATAGAGGTTGTTTAGAGTATGTTTTATATACATAGTAAATTGCTTATGGTATCTTAGGAATATTTTATTTTTGAGTGTGTTAGGTGTTTGGTAATGGAGTGTGTGTATTGGGAGGATGTTTTTGGTGGCAGGGGTTGTGTAGTTATAGTGTAAATGTTTGAGGGAGAGTGTTGAGAGAGTACAGTGAATGTTGTTGGGACATGTGACTGTGGAGCCTTGGTAGGATGTAATGTGAGCTAGAACTACGCAGGTTAGGATTGTTATTATATTAGGTAGTAGCATTGTGTTGGATGTAGGGGAGGGGTGACTAGTGGTGTAGCCTAATTGGTGGTAATTAGGGGTGGGGTTAAGGATTTGAATAAATGTAGATGTACTGGGGGTGGGTGAGAATAGGGGTCAGGGGGAGCAAAGTGAGCGTAGCGGGCTAGAACCCCCCCAGGTTAAAGAATGCAGGGTAAGTGCCTAAATAGCCATATTGTTAGGAGTTATTAGAATCTAGTAGGGAAAAACAATCTATAGACCTGATTTCAGCTGTGTCCTTTCTGGGTAGATACCTAGTTCGAAGCAGACAAAAATTGGCAGTTTAAGAACGATTTTTATAACTCTCTGTAATATTAACCAAGTAACCTCCTTGCTGTGAGATATTGATTTCCAGTCCTGTTTAGTTTATTGACGTCCAGTACTTCAGTAAAATTGTTTTACTGTAGTGTACATGTCAATGTAAAACTGAAATGAAAAGGAAGAGTTGTCCGATATGCACTGTGCGGAGACATTAAAAAAAGGTTATCTGCTGCCAGACAGACATTGCCAGTGGTAAAACACAAATGTAACATGGAATGAGTGGAGGATAGAATAATGTTGTTACGTTTAAGCCTGGAAACATTTGTGGATATAGGATCACTTGTAGTTTTGGATACCGCCAGATAAGCAATATTCCAGTCTCAACTGAATTTACTGTCAAGGTCAGAGAAGTTATGACTTGGAGGTCATAACCAGCAGGACATTTCTCACTCTTTGCAGCTCCCCAAATGTTTCCTGGCTTTCTTTTTTAATTTTGATAACCTACTGAATGTGTAATGACATGGGTAATTTAGCAGTACTGGTTATTAAACCATTTCTTTTGTAAGAAGATGCTCTGTGATCTTTAGTTTGGTACACTGTCTTTCTGAGCCATTCAAGTTTCAGATTTTTCACCAAAGTAGACGAACGCAGTTTATTATTAGAGCTCCAGGTAATCGGTATGTTCAGTGCCTGAATGTATGTCAGAGAAACCTGCGCCCTGATACACTTTATAATAAATATATTTTTTGGCAAATGTTCCTTTGTTTGCCGATGCATATTCTGCTCAGCCGGCCGTAACATCTCTGCATCATCCTGACATGGGAAATGAAATTCTTTTAGACCTGCAGTCTGAAATAATGAATTGGTCCACCAGTTAATTGTATTGCCTTGATAACAAGGAACTGTACTGGGCTTAGAGCACACAATAAGTGGATTTCATAAGATGATTTGTGTGACATTTTGAAAAATGATCTTCTAGAGTGACCCATTTTTAATGGAATTCAAACAGCAGGCCAGCATGTTTCAGTACACTACATTAGATTGGGAGGGAGTCACTCCTTTCCCATATTAGTGTTATGCAGAATGGCGTGGGCAGCAGGATAATATAACATTAAATCTATTTTTTTAAACAAATAGGGTTGTCTCTGGGGGATAAATCTGAGATATTCAAAAGGAATATGAAACTTGTTAAAGCAGCATATGGAAAATATTCTTACAATAGCAGAAACCAATGACCTTCTATTTGCTGTTTTGTCTTAATATTTATAAAACTTATTGTTTTCCACCGTGCTTCTGCAAAACTTCATAAATTATGGCTGATTTCAGAAAGCACTGGAAGAAGACAGGATAACAGCCCAAATATGATACCAGAAGGTAAAAGATGTGAATTGCTTTTTCTTCTACATGGTGGATTGTAACTTCCCAGACACATACATAAGAGACTGATCCATTTGTTTATATCAATCTAATTCTCAGGGTATAAATCAAACTTTCAAGCAGCTTTCATGAGAAGTCTTTCAGTGCTGTGCAGAGATTGTTTTTTGAACTGGTTAGTGTGTTTGTTTACTACACAGGCTGGATGGTCAGATGCTGCTAATTAAGGCTTATTCTGGACTTCTGTTACTTTACTGGTGTTTGTCTGTTACTTTACTGGTGTTTGTCTGTTACTTTACTGGTGTTTGTCTGTTAAATTCGGCACTGTTTAGGGAACAGTGATTAAAGTGGTAGAGCTAGGATGTAGCATTTCTTGTGATTATATCAGATAGACAGCCATTATAAGTTCTGCACAGTGCTTGAAAAAATACTTGAAATCTGTGTGTGCTTGCATGCATGTGTATGGATATGACCTTGATATTTCCAAATTCTTTTAATGTTGGCTAAAAATCTTGAATGTAGAAAAGTGCAGAAATATCAACCTCTCCAAGTCCCACATTAAAGCCCATTTTGAAGTTCTGATATTTTTGTGAATTGCCAGATTTTCTTCAGTATTTTGAGGCTTGACCAAAAACCGTAGTTAGAATGCATTCATATCATATATATATATATATATATATATATATATATATATATATATATATATATATATATAAAATTGTATGTGCGTCTGTATGTATATATATATATATATATATATATATATCTACTACATATATATATATATATATATATATATATATGTATAAAATGTAATGAAAACTCAACATGTCACTTGGTCGACATAACATTTTTCTGAGGAATTTCTGTATTAAACTAATGAAAGTGCTAAATTATTTGTGTCCTTGAGTCGTATTGTTGTTTTATAATGCACCATAACATGTCGATCATTGATTACATCACACAAACAACGTGTTGACACTCAGTACATGGAAAAAGCAAACTTCTTTTTCCGATGCATTAACAATAACCCAACCACATTCAGCTGAAATATGTCTGGATAGTAGTAGTGTTATTGGAAGGGCTTTTTTTAAAGCTAAGATGCACATTAGGGTTGGAGGAGAGCCAGGGGCAGTGTTAGGGTTAGCACATGTTACTAAGGTGGGGAGGGGGGATTCTCTCTCCTGCTCCACCTTAGTAATATGTGCTAAACCTAACTCTGACCCTGCTCTGCCCTTAGCACGAACATGTATCTTAACTTTAACAAAACCTTTCAGTAGCAGTACCACTAAACAAGACAGCTGGGGCACACACACACACACACACACACACACACACACACACACACACACACACACACACACACTGTACACACACTCTTAGTCTAACCCCTTATCTAGCCCTACCTCTAACCCTAACCCACACACCTTTGCACAAATATATACACATGGGTCTACTTCATAACATTGAATTTCATAACATTGAGACCATAACATCGAAAATTCAAAACACTGAAAACCCAAAACATTGCAAACTCAGAACATTGAAAGTATGCTTCATAACATTGACAACTACGTTGCACAAGTAAATAAGATCCCCTCCACCTACAACAAGACCAAACTAACAAATATAGTTTCTACTACATTTCTGCAGGGGGGGGGCAGCCCCCCCCCCCCATAAACTAAATATACCAAGTCCAAGATCACACTACAGTGGAAAAAAGTGAATTTCCTAACCAGTTAGGAAATTCACTTTTTCCACTGTAGTGCAATCTTGGAGTTGGTATATTTAATTTACGGGGGGATGGGGGGTGCAAGGTGGCTTGCCCCCTGCAGAAACGTAGTAGAAAGTGTGTTTGTTAGTTAGGTGTTGTTATAGGTGGAGAGGATGTTATTTACATATACATTGTAGTTTTCAATGTTATGAAGCACACTTTCACTGTTCTGAGTTTTCAGTGTTGTGGACTTTCAGTGTTTTGGGATTTAGATGTTTTGGTTTCAATGTTACGAAATTCAATGTTATGTGCCTTATGTATATGAGCCCTATAGTGCCTTTTTCAGGCAAGGTTCAGATAACAAATTCACCCCCATAACAGGAACAGGCAAGCAAAAACTGAGGGTAATGCTACTCAATGCTACAAGTCTAAATCTCAAAATGCGCTCACTCGAGGCACTCCTTAAAATGGAGAACATTGATATCTGTTCAGTGACTGAGACCTGGTTCAAGGCTCCAGAGAGCACCCCTGCACTACCAGGCTGTAACTCATACCACAGTTTTCAGTCATGTAACCTGGAACGAAACAGCAAAGGCGGAAGTCTGTCCATGTTCATTAAGGATATCCACACATCCAGGCTAGTTGCTCAGCACAATGCATCCGAGGTTATCCAAGTGCAACTAACTCTGGGAAAAACTGCAATCCAAATTGTAGCTTGCTACAAATCCCCTACCATGCCCCAGGATTCCCACTCCTCTTTTCTTGATGTACTGGAAAATATTAGCATTCAACCAAACACCCTAATAATGGGCGACTTCAACTACCCCACAGTTAACTGGGAAAACTACTCGTGTACCAACTTCTTAGCTCAACGCTTTCTGGAATTCATAAACTCCAATGCCCTTGATTAACTTATCCACACCCCCACCAGGGCAACAGTATCTTAGACCTAGTCATTACCAACATGAGTGACCGGTGTGCCACACCTGAAGTCAACTCCTCGTTGGTCCTATCCGAACATAAGCTAATCACCCTTGAAATCCACATCCGGCCCCCATTAAGGAAACCACAGTAAAAAAATTTTCCAAAGCCAACTTCATGCTTCTTAAGACAGAAGTGGTGAACTTCATTACACCCATGCAGATGGACAATACAGTTACAACTGCTGAATCCTACATAAATGCACTCTATAAGCACTTACACGAGTGCAAGGATTGTGCTATCCTAAACAGAACCAAGACGCTATCCTCCAAAAAAGGGAAGCCAATCTGGTGGTCCCCTGCCATACACAAACTGTACAACAGAAGGAAGAAATTGTTGCAAAAGAGAGTAAAATCCCGTGAGTGGAGGAACTCCCTGGTCAGCCTCAGTAAGAAGCTGAGATCCCTTATAAGATCCTCCAAAGCTAGCTACGAAATTAAAATTGCCACTAATTCCAAGGACAACCACAAAGCATTCTATAGCTATGTCAACAATCTCGATAGCAACACCCAGATCTGCTCTGAGTTACAGCACAAAGGCACTAAAATTACAGAACCAACTGATATTGCCAGCATCCTGGCAGATAGGTTCAGTGCTAACTTTACCCGCCCTCACCCCCTGAAGGGCCCATATCTAACTTTACCCCCTCACCCCTAAAGGGCCCATATCTATACAAGAAGAATGCAGAGTCCCTGTAATCACAACTATGCAGGTAAAAGCTGCACTCTCTAAAGCCAAAAACACAGCATCCATGGGACCGGACAACATCCCAGGCTGCGTTTTACATGAACTTCA
The DNA here is from genome assembly GCF_019279795.1 of Protopterus annectens. Lineage (NCBI taxonomy): Eukaryota > Metazoa > Chordata > Ceratodontiformes > Protopteridae > Protopterus > Protopterus annectens. The sequence continues at coordinate 139,914,090 of NC_056748.1, read as the reverse complement.
GAAAGAACTGGCTCCCCACTTAAGCACCATGTTCAGTAATAGACTTGCATCAGGCTTTGTGCCCACTGATTGGCGCACAGCAGCAGTTTTCCCACTCCACAAAGGGGGAGCCACCACTGATCCTGGGAACTATCGACCTATTAACCTGACGAGCCTGGTCTGCAAGGCCATGGAACCTATCATCATGGAACTCATAAACAAAGACATTGGTAACCTCCAAACTCTGGATCCCACCAAGTTCGGGTTTGTGAAAGGCAGATCATGACTCCTGTACCTGATTGACGACTTTGAGGCAGTCAGCAAAGCTGTAGATGAGGGTAAGGTGGTTCACACAGCCTATCTTGACCTCGCCAAGGCTTTTGACACCATCCCCCATTCTGAAAGTATAGCTAAACTCACTAAACTAGGTATAAATCCCAACGTCACAAGATGGGTTGCCAACTGGATCACTGACATAACCCACACTGTAAAAGTTGCAGACTCCAAATCTGACCTCAAAGCAGTGACAAGTGGAGTACTACAGGGTTCCATCCTGGGACCTCTCCTGTTTGGTATCTACTTCTCTGAAGTACAGGCTAACACAGAAGGCCTCTGGCTAATGAAGTTCACAGATGACTGCAAACTAGGAGCCATAGTCAAGTCCCCAAATGATGTGGTCATCCTACAGAAGGGCCTCGCTGAGACAGATGCCTTGTGTCAGAGCCATGGCCTCAAGCTCAATGCCAAAAAGTGCAGTGTCATCCCCTTTGGTAAAAACTCTGTATCCATGAACTGCCACATAGGCAGTAATCTACTTAACACCGAATGCGTGATAAGAGACCTTGGGACCAAGGTGGACAGTAGTCTCATCTTTGATAGTCACATTGCCACAGTAGTCAGGAAATCCTTCTACGTGGCACACCTCATCATAAAAGGGTTCTCATCCAGGAAAAAAGAGGTCATTGTTCCCCTCTATTCGACACTCATTAGACCCATTATAGAGTACAACTCCCCTTTTGGAATGTACCTCACAAGACATCTACAGCAGCTGGAAAGGCCACAGAAGTACCTCACAAAGAGGATTACTGGCCTCAAACAAATGCCCTACACTGACCGTCTCAAAAAACTCCAGCTTTACTCCGTAGCATATCGCCTACTCTGAGGTAATCTCAGCCTAACATATAAAGCCATGTCAAACCTAAAGCTGTTGGACATGCTACACCTAAAGAAATCCCAATCCCTCTGAGCTACACGCTGTAGGGACCTAAACCTTGTCACCACAATAAAAAGGACATGCTGGAGGGATAGATTCCTGTCCCAGAGACTTCCCATACACTGGAACAGGCTACCTATCTGTGTCAAGCAAAGTTCTTCATTAGCACTCTTCAAAAAAAATCTTGATGAGTGGATGGGAAATAGGAAACACAGCCCGGGGATCACTTCTGTGTCTGTGCTCGACAGTGGCACAAGAAAATAACTTTCTTAGGTGGCGTAAGCCAGAACCTTGTCGGCTAGGCTTATGTAGGCCCTTGGGCCGATAGCCTAGTACCTACCTATGAGATTTCAATATATATATATATATATATATATATATATATATATATATATATATATATATATATATATATATATATAAAATCTATATAGTTTCTCTCTCTCTCTCTATATATATATATATATATATATATATATATATATATATATATATATATATATAAACACACACACACACACACATATATATACATACTTAAATACAAGTAAATGTAGTAAACTGCATAAAGACTGACACCATAATTCTTCGATCTGTCTGCATAGTGTTACTGTAAGACTGTTTTGAACCCTAATGTGTAGGTTTAGGATTAGAGGCAGGAGTAAACCTAGGGTCAGTCATTAGGTTTAGGGGTTAGGATTAAGAGTTATGGTTTGGTTAGGCTATGGTTAGGTTTAGAGATTAGGATATGGATAGGGTTAGCACACATGAGTAATAAGTCAAGGTTAGTAAGGTTAGAGCTAGGATAAGGTTAGGGTTAGCACACGAGTAGTGGGTTAGGGTTAGCACACATGTGTGATGGATTAAGATTAGGGTTATGGTTAGCACATATGAGAAATAGGTCAGGGTCATTCTAAGATTAGGTAAGATTAATGTTGGAATAGGGTTAGAGTTAGGGTAAGCACACATGAGTAATAGGTTAGGGTTAGCATACATGAGTAATGGTGGGCAGAGGGGTTTTCATTTTTTTTTTGTAGTCTGGCTGTGAGAAAGTTACTTACCAGACACCTGGCCTGACTCTGAAAGAGGTACTCGTAGATCTGTGATCTAACCTAGTTAATAAAACAAATACATAAATACAAATACATAAATAGATATATAGATAGAAGTGTGTGTATATTTGAACAGATAATGATGGTAGATAGCCATCGCAATGTAGTCATTTGTAGATGACTTGTAGATACATTGCAGTGCAAGCAGGTCATGCAGTCTCTACAACACACACACACACACACACACATATATATATATATATATATATATATATATGAGAGAGAGAGAGAGAGAGATGTATGTGTGTGTGTGTGTGTGTGTGTGTGCGTGTGTGTGTGTATATATATATATATATATATATATATATATAGTGAGAGAGGGAGAGCATATTCTCAGTATATCTCATACCATTATAGTGGCAGATTCAAAATAAAAAAAAATGCTTACAGCTGAAATCCATCTATCCACAACCATTTTTTGCAAATGGGGTTGGGGTGTCACTTCAACAAAGATAATTATCTAGAGCAAGGTTTACACCACCATGTGGAATATATAATTAAAATAAAAGAAGGTATAATTAATCTTTTTGTATAAATCAGTCACACTAACTAGAAAATTTCTAGAAAGTCAAAGTATTACAAATGTAAAATACAGTACAGAAAAAAAAACTAAAATCATTTATCACCCACTCAGAGCCACACCACCAGACTATCTGTTCTGAATTATCATTAGGAAAGAAAAACAAACAGTAAAACGACATTTGTACGCCCTGTCGTCACATAAGTAATGCAAGAATAACAGTCAGGCAGTCGGTTAAAAAATAAAATAGGCCAAGAACCTTGATGTTTCTAAATAAGGAGGACAGAGGAATTCTTTATGGATCAGTCCTTGATCTTTTCAAATAGAATTTTATGCTTTTAGACAGAAAAATTGTACTTGAAAACTTTTTAGGCAGTAAGTTGAGGAGAGAAAAGATGTGAGCTTGTTTACTGCATTTCCTGTGTTGTACTTAATTTAAAATCGTTTTTTTCTCTAAAAACTGCATTTTACCCGATTTTGGCCTAGCACTCAAGTGTGGGGTCATTTATTGCACTGTTGTGATTATTTTGCTGCTTGTGTATCTCTGCTACCTTTAAACTACAACAAAAAGAAAAAAAAAAAAAAAAATCTTGCTTTTTTCCCACTTTCTGAAAGTTAAGAAAGTTCAGTTACAGATTTGCTGTTCTGAACTGTTTGGAAGTTTCTAGAAGGCCAGTGCTTGCTTGGGCTAAAGGGAAGTTTCTGTGTTCACCAGTGGGAGTGGTTAACACTGAACAGTCTGTCTGTCCCTGGAGGAGTGGTTACTACCTAGAAGCTGTAGTTTTATTGGCCATTTTGGGTCAATACTAAACTTCTTGATCTGTCTCTCTTAAAACTAGGCTTCCTCATGGTTATGGCATCTTTTCAGGCTTGATAGTTGTTGCTGAAGCACCTACCAAGGGGAGAAAACACTGAGAGAAGAAAAGGAGCCACTTTTGTGATTTTAAGTATTTTCTTCTGATTTTTTGTTAAGTTTTACTGCTTTGCCGCCTACTTTTTGGCATTTTCCGGTTTGCTAAAGTTTATATATGTAACAGTAACAGTACGTGGAACACATCTAGAGCCTGTTTACTGCATTTCCTGTGTTGCACTTAATTGAAAATATTTTTTTTCTCTAAAAACTGCATTTTACCTGATTTTGGCCTAGCACTCAAGTGTGGGGTCATTTATTGCACTGTTGTGATTATTTTGCTGCTTGTGTATCTCTGCTACCTTTAAACTACAAAAAAAAAATCTTGCTTTTTTTCCCACTTTCTGAAAGTTAAAGTTCAGTTACAGATTTGCTGTTCTAAACTGTTTGGAAGTTTCTAGAAGGCCAGTGCTTGCTTGGGCTAAAGGGAAGTCTCTGTGTTCACCAGTGGGAGTGGTTAACACTGAACAGCCTGCCTGTCCCTGGAGGAGTGGTTACTACCTAGAAGCTGTAGTTTTATTGGCCATTTTGGGTCAATTCTAAACTCCTTGATCTGTCTCTCTTAAAACCAGGCTGCCTCGTGGTTTTGGCGTCTTTTCAGGCTTGCTAGTTGTTGCTGAAGCACCTACCAAGGGGAGAAAATGCTGAGAGAAGAAAAGGAGCCACTTTTGTGATTTTAAGTATTTTCTTCAGATTTTTTGTTAAGTTTTACTGATTTGCCGCCTACTTTGTGGCATTTTCCGGCTTGCTAAAGTTTATATCTGTAACAGTAACAGTACTTGGAACACATGTAGAGCCTGTTTACTGCATTTTCTGTGTTGCACTTAATTTAAAATCGTTTTTTTCTCTAAAAACTGCATTTTACCTGATTTTGGCCTAGCACTCAAGTGTGGGGTCATTTATTGCACTGTTGTGATTATTTTGCTGCTTGTGTATCTCTGCTACCTTTAAACTACAACAAAAAGAAAAAAAACAAAAGAATCTTGCTTTTTTCCCACTTTCTGAAAGTTAAGAAAGTTCAGTTACAGATTTACTATTCTGAACTGTTTGGAAGTTTCTGGAAGGCCAGTGCTTGCTTGGCCTAAAGGGAAGTCTCTGTGTTCACCAGTGGGAGTGGTTAACACTGAACATCCTGCCTGTCCCTGGAGGAGTGGTTACTGCCTACAAGCTGTAGTTTTATTGGCCTTTTTGGGTCAATTCTAAACTCCTTGATCTGTCTCTCTCTTAAAACCCTACAACTCTCTTTATGCGCAGTTTTGCGCACTGAGCAGCGTCGCCTAAACAGGTTTAAACTATTCCAGGCTCCACAAAGTCTGCTCTTCATTTTTTCCCTTAGAACTGTTCAAACTCTCTAAGTAAGCACTCTATTCTCTTTCTAAAGCCATGCACTTGCTCAGCTCTTATAAGGAAACACTAACTAACTAAAGCACTACACCTTCCTTGACTTCTCATAAGTATTAGACTCCCGATTGGTCTTTCCTGATCCCTTCCCTAATCTGATCAGTAAAAAAACAGTTCCCTATACTAATCTGGTATGTCCAAGGGTCAGTTTCAAGGTTACTCTCCAGTCCAGCTGGTGAATCTGGGAATTTTGAGGCAATGTTACAATTGCCTTATGTACACAGACAACCCTCTCCTCCTTCCAACAAACTCTAATACATGTGAGAGATGCAGTTACACAGCCAAACTGGAGGCAGAGCTCTCTCAACCCAAGACTGGCACAGTCAGTCAGGAGGAAAAGGTAACCACCCACACCACAAATCCAATCTCACACAGACCTATTGCATCTGCATACCCAACACATAAACACAAAAACATACCCGGAGACTCTAAATAAAAATCTGCCTAAACAGCAAAGACCTCCTAAGCAGATATCCAAGCAACAGCCACCTCTCAACAATACCCACAAATCACATATCTCACAAAATCAGTGTGCCTCACAGTCACAGCCCTTAAGGCCAAACAACACACCAAACACACTTGTTATAGGGGACTCTATTGTTCGGCACACTGACGTCCCACTCACCAGACTGAACAAGGAGAAGTGTCACTGTAAGCTGCCTTTCGGGTGCCAGGATCCGCCACATAATGCAAGCACTCAGGTCACTCCAAAGCAAGTACAAGTATGACTCCGTCATTGTCCATGCTGGTGTGAATGACCTGAGACGTACCTCCCTGGACTACATGAAAAGAGACATAGAGGAGCTCTCTGACCATGTAGCCCAGGCTGGTATGACCCTGACCTTGAGTAGCATCTTGCCCTCACCAAGAATGATGCCACAGTATAAAGACAAAATGATCAGTTTCAACAATTGGCTAAAGTATTGGTGTCATTCAAAGGGGATCCAGTGTCTGTCAGCCTGGGATGACATACTCGACAAGCCACGTTGCTTCGCTAGGGACGGCTTGCACCTGTCACCCTTAGGCTTTCATATACTGGCCAAGGCTCTTGCCACCCCCATAGTGCCTTTTTTAGGCAAGGCTCAAAGGACAAACCCACCTCCATAGACAACCGAAGGATAAAAAAACTAAAGGTAATGCTACTCAATGCCAGAAGTCTAAACCTCAAGATGCATGCACTCGAGACTCTCCTCAGTATGGAGAAAATCGATGTCTGTGCAGTAACAGAAACCTGGTTCAAGGCTCCTGAGAGCACCCCAGCACTACCAGGTTATAACTCATACCATGTATTTAGGCCCCAAAACTCGTACTGAAGCACAAAAGGAGGGGGAGTATCTATATTCATCAAAGATACCTACACCTCCAGGTTAGTGGCACTGCACGAAGCATTGGAAACCATCCATGTGCAACTAACAGCAGGCAAAACTGCCTTTCAGTTTGTAGCCTGCTACAGAACACCCTCCCTATTACAGGAACCCCACTTGGCATTCCTGAGAACACTAGAGAATATGAAGGTCTCTTCAAACACTATGTTATTGGGTGACTTCAGCTACCCAAACATTGACTGGGAAAACTACTCAAGCCCAAACACCCTCGCCCAATGGTTCCTTGAATTTATAAACTCTAACGCAATGGAACAACTGGTCATCACTCCCACAAGAGGGAACAACATATTGGACCTGGTCATCACCAACATGGGGACTCTATGTTCGACACCAGAGGTAAACCCCTCATTGGTAAGATCAGACCATAAACAAATGTCCCTGGACATCCATATCCCATCCCCACCCCCAGCCAAGGAAATCACTGTAAAGAATTTCTCAAAAGCCAACTTTGCACTTCTCAAGACTGAGGTGGAATCCTTCAAAGCCCCTGGGCCAGAGGATAATACAGCCCAATCCGCAGAATCCTTTACAAATGCATTCTATGAGCATCTGCAGGAATGCATGGATCATGCTATCCCAAATAAAACCAAGACTCACTCCTCCAAAAACAGGAGACCTGTCTGGTGGACCCCGGCCATAAATAAGCTATACAACAGAAGGAGGAAGCTACTACATGACAGAGCAAAATCCCAAAAAGGGAAGGCATCTCTGATCAGTATTAGCAAGAAACTTCGATCCCTCATAAAATCATCAAAGGCCAGTTTCGAAAGAAAAATTGCCCTAGACACTAAAGATAATCACAAGGCTTTCTTTAGTTATGTCAGGAACATGGGCAGAAACTCCCAGATATGCTCTGAATTGTTGCATAACAGTACAAAATATATCGAACCTACAGACATAGCCAACATCCTGGCAGACAGATGCAGCGCAAACTCCCCCCCCCTTCCCCCAAAGGAGCAAATGCCTATCCCAACTGAATGTAACCTCCCTGACATCACAGATGCACAGGTGAAAGCTGCCCTCTCCAAAGCAAAAAAACACAGCATCTATGGGACCGGATGGTGTCCCAGGCTGTGTCTTACACGAGCTCCAAGAAGAACTGAACCCTCACATTAAGTCACTGTTCAAACTTCGCCTTACTACAGGATATGTACCCAAAGAATGGCGTACAGCTACAGTGGTCCCACTCCACAAAGGTGGTGCCACAATGGACCCTGGAAACTATCGCCCCATAAGCCTGACTAGTCTGATCTGTAAAGCTATGGAGCGTATTATCATGGAACTCATAAACAAAGACATTGGGAGCCTCCAGACACTGGACCCTACCCAATTCGGCTTTGTTAAGGGCAGATCTTGCCTCTTAAACCTAGTTGATTTCTTTGAAACAGTTACCAAAGCCATAGATGAGGGCAAGGTAGTCCACACAGCCTACCTGGACCTCGCAAAAGCTTTCAACACAATACCCCACTCGGGCATCATAAATAAGCTTATCAGCTTAAATATCAACCCTTATATCACAAGATGGGTTACAAACTGGCTCAGAGATAGAACCCACATGGTCAGAATCGCAGGTGCCATGTCCGAATTCAAACCAGTTACAAGTGGCATCCCACAGTGCTCAGTTCTGGGACCTCTCTTGTTCGGTATATACTTCTCTGAGGTTCAGGCTAACATGGGGGGATCATGGCTGACAAAATTCGAAGATGACTGCAAACTGGGGGCCATAATTGAATCTCCAGCTGACACAAGCATCCTCCAAAAGGGTCTCACAGAGACGGATGCTTGGTGCCAGAGCCACGGCCTCAAGCTAAATGCTAAAAAGTGCATAGTCATCCCCTTTGGGAAAAACAAGGTGCCCACAAATTACCACATAGGTGGTAACCCATTAAGTATGGAAGAAGTAATTAGAGATTTGGGGACCAACGTAGATAGTAATCTCTCCTTTGATAATCATGTTGCCAAAGTGGTTAGAAAGACCTTCTATATAGCCCACCTTATCACAAAAGGGTTCATATCTAGATCAAGAGAGGTCATTGTGCCCCTCTACTCATCACTCATCAGGCCCATAATTGAATACAATGCCCCTTTTGGGATGTACCTTACCCGACACCTGCAGCAACTGGAGAGACCCCAAAAGTACCTCACCAAGAGGATCATGGGCTACAAACAGATGTCCTGTGCAGCTTGACTAAAGAAACTCCAGCTCTACTCAGTTGCTTACCGCCTACTCAGAGGTGATCTATGCCTGACATACAAAGCCATGTCAAACCCAGAATTAATGGACATGCTCCACCTCAAAAAATCCAAGTCCCTTAGAGCTACATGCTCCAGGGACCTAAACCTCAGCACAAAAATAAATAGAACATGCTGGAGGGACAGATTCATTTCCCAGAGGCTCCCCTCACTCTGGAATAGAATCCCAATTCATGTTAGACATAGCCCCTCGCTGACCCTCTTCAAGCAAAATTTGGACACGTGGATGGGAAATCGCAAATTCACCCCTGGGATCTCTCCTGTGTCCCTGCTAGACAGAGGCACAGTAAATGAATCTTAAAAGGGTACCTTCTGTGACCTACTTTACAGAGGCACAGTAGGCTAATCTAATAGGGAGGCGGAAGCCAAATACACTCTGGCTAGGCTTATAAATGCCCTAGGGCAGATAGCCTAGTATCTACCTATGAACCTATGATTATCGCTGCACTTTTATGTTCATAGGTAGGTACTATTCTATAGGCCCGAGGGCCTATGTAAGCCTAGCCAGCAAGGTTCCCTGGCTTATGCCGCCCTACAAAGGTAATTTCCTATACCCCTGTCAAGCAGAGCCACAGAAGTGATCCCCGTGGTGTATTTCCGATTTCCCATCCACTCATCAAGATTCTTTTTGAAGAGTGCTAAAGAGGAACTTTTCGTGACATAGATGGTTAGCTTGTTCCAGAGTATGGGAAGTCTCTGGGTCAGGAATCTATCCCTCCAGCATGTCCTGTTTATTGTGGTGACAAGGTTTAGGTCCCTAGAGCGTGTAGCTCGGAGGGATTGGGATTTCTTTAGGTGTAGCATGTCCAACAGCTCTGGGTTTAACATAGCTTTATATGTTAGGCAGAGATCTTCTTGAAGTAGGTGATATGCTGTAGAGTAAAGCTGGAGTTTTTTTTTTTGAGACGGTCAGTGTAGGGCATCTGTTTGAGGCCAGTAATCCTCTTTGTGAGGTACTTCTGTGGGCTTTCCAGCTGCTGCAGATGTCTTGTGAGGTACATTCCAAAAGGGGTGTTGTACCCTATAATGGGTCTAATGAGTGCCGAGTAGAGGGGAACAATGACCTCTTTTTTCCTGGATGAGAACCCTTTTGTGATGAGGTGTGCCACATAGAAGAATTTCCTAACTACTGTGGCGATGTAATTATCAAAGGTGAGACTACTGCCCACCTGGGTCCAAGGTCTCTTATCACACATTCGGCATTAAGTAGACTGCCATTTATATGGCAATTCATGGATACAGAGTTTTTACCTAAGGGGATGACAATACACTTTTTGGCATTGAGCTTGAGGCCTTGCCTCTGACACCAGGCATCTGCCTCAGCGAGGCCCTTCTGTAGGATGTCCACATCATTTGGCGACTTGACTATGGCTCCTAGTTTGCAGTCATCTGCGAACTTCATTACCCAGAGGCCTTCTGTGTTAGCCTGTACTTCAGAGAAGTAGATACCAAACAGGAAAGGTCCCAGGACTGAACCCTGTGGTACTCCACTTGTCACTGGTTTGAAGTCAGATTTGGAGTCTGCAACTTTTACAGTGTGGGTTCTGTCAGTGAGCCAGTTGGCAAACCATCTTGTGACGTAGGGATTTATAGCTAGTTTAGCTATAATTCCAGAATGGGGGATGGTGTCAAAAGCCTTGCAAGTTCAAGATAGGCTGTGTGAACCACCTTACCCTCATGTACGGCTTTGGTGACTGCCCTCAAAGAAGTCAATCAGGTTCAGGAGGCATGATCTGCCTTTCCCAAACCCGAACTGGGTGAGGTCCAGAGTTTGGAGGTTACCAATATCTTTGTTTATGAGTTCCATGATGATACTTTCCATAGCCTTGCAGACCAGACTCGTCAGGCTAATAGGGCGATAGCTCCCAGGATCAGTGGTGCATCCCACTTTGTGGACTGGGATAACTGTTGCTGTGCATCATTCAGTGGGCAAAAAGCCTGATGTGAGACTATGATTGAACATGGTGTTTAGGTGGGGAGCCAGTTCGTTCTGAAGTTCATGTAAAACGCAGCCTGGGATGTTGTCCAGCCCTTTTCATGATAGAACAAAGAGAATGAGATTTAGTGCACTGTTTAAAAGCTGCAATTAATAAAATTTTAAATACAGTCTGTTTTATAAAGAATCCGTAAAATTACTTTCTCCACTGGATGTTAACATTTTGAATACCCAGTTGTAGCACTCCTGTTCAGGAAATATGACAGAAACTCCTTGTATCTCCATAGTAGTGATAAAGCCAAGGACTACAAAATCCCACAGAAGGTATTTTTCATTATGAGCAGATGAAAAAAATTACTACACTGACATACTAGTGAAAAGTCTTTTACAAGTGGTGCACTGAAATATTCCAGAGTAATTCTTCACTGATCAGTATTGAAAGCATTGCATAGTAACAAACAAGCAGTAATGCCCAGGAGGGTAGGATTACTGAAAAATGTCAAAACAGTCAGAGATGTTGTGGGGCTAAATGCTGCAGGCAAAAAGCTGTCCCACCTCAAGACGTTCCGTTGTTTTGTGAAATGAATTTAAAAAGTGGTGTCTGTGCACCAGAAAACAAATAACCATTCAAAAAAGTACTTATCCAGACGTGCAAGCCTTAACAACAAACCCTCCAGTACTTCTGTAGCATAAAAGTATGATTTGATTGCTAATAATTTGTGATTTTATACAACTGTTTTTATGGCTTGAATGTGGTCCTGACATTTATTATGTTGTTGGGTAGTGTTCATTTAAATTGACTTAATTTGTATATTAGGGGTAGGCTATAAAATAAACGTGAATGTACTGTTATTGTTCTGATGAAGTCCTAATTAACTACTAATGGAAAAAAGTCCTTAACATTATCGTTGATTGTTTTTATTAAAAAGTCGTTTCATTTATACGTTTAGAGTATGCAGTGGTTCTTGTTAAGGCTTGCATTTCTGGATACATATTTTTCATTGGTTATTTTGTGAAACACCAAACCTGGAGGACATAATTGCACCTAGAAGATGGATTACCTATTAAGTTGGCTAATGTTTTTAAAGTTAACATAGGCATGTAGTTGTCTTTGGAGAAATGTTTAATGCAAAATATAAAAATTATATAACAAAGTCTATTTGCAATATGTACACAAATGTGCAAATGCACACAAACCCTTCATCATAAGGTCAATTCAAGGATATATAAACACAGAATCATACCAAATGTCTGTTTTTAACAATGTATTTTATTAGGGACTAGAACAAATTGAAGGGTGAGAAGTTATTCGGCAAGATACATCTGACTGAGATAATGCTAACAGTTCTGCTCCAAAGATTTCATAGCCCTTGGCCCTGCATCTGTCTTCTGTCCCTGGTCCTTGCTGCTTTACTTTGGTTTTACGTTTTAGCTGTGCTCACTTTGTGGTGCTTCCTTCCAGTTTAGGCTTTCTGAAGTTCTTTTTGTAATTTTCTACCTGCCCTCAGGTGCAGTTAGTGGTCCATGCCAACCCTTATAAACTGAAGTTGTGATGCTTCCAGTGTTTCCTTGAGGAACCATGCTATGAGAATTTGGTAATAAGTAAAAATAATTAACCAACCTGCTTTATGATATTTCTTTTTCTGAATTACTTTTTAACGTTTGGAAACAGATAAAAAAGTAAACCTGTTTTTCTTGAGGCTGGCTCTTTCATTTGTTACTGGTGCACTAATGAGTCAGTGCCATGTGCAATTAGCTATGCAGAACAAAATGGCAGCATGAGAAAAACTTTCTACTGATGGCTCATAGATTTCGCACTGTTAAGTAGGCATATTCATTTTTCACTGGGCATTCCCTATACAGTAATTCACCCATCCAGAATGCTGACTGACCGTTTGGGGCTTATTCTTTTAAAAGCACATTTACTAAGATTTAATGCACTACAATATGTTTCTATTTCATATTTTATTGATAGAAAGCACAGAATGCAGAATTTATAATGCAGGTAAATATTTTAAAACAGTTAAGTTTTGTTCATCTCTTAGTTCTTAAACGTGAAGACACACAAATGACATTTACACAAAAGATGTGTTTGCCTCTATGAAAACATATGTGAGTGTAGATATATATATGTGTTCGTGTCTGTGTGTATATACATATATATATATATATATATATATATATATATATATATATATATATATATATATATATATATATATATATATATATATATATACATACACATACACACACACAATGTATGTGTGATATATATATATATGTGTGTGTGTGTGTGTGTGTGTGTGTGTGTGTGTGTGTGTGTGTGTGTATGTGTATATATATATATATATATATATATAGAGAGAGAGAGAGAGAGAGATACATACATACATGCATATGTAGGAATATATACATGCACACATATATACATCTGTTTATAGAATGTGCATGGCTGTGTGTGGAAAATGCAAGCTTTAATGAGACGAATATCTCTAGTACAAAATGAAAGCTGTACAGTGAAAAATTACAGCTGTTTTATACCCCAGAATTACATATATGTATTTATTTTTTAATTAAAATACCCAATAAAAAGTTGCATGACTGCCAGCTTATATATTGTGGTCAAATTAGAATCAGAAAGTTTTTGTTTCAAAATGGTATCTTTGTAGTTTGAACATAATTGATCTTGCCAGTTAAGTAAACATTCATTTTATGTACATGAGGTTTCAAAATGCTATCAGAACCACCTGTTGAAAAGTAATGCCAACTGTAATTTATGTCATGAAGTGGGGCATCTGTTGTGTAACTTAGTATTAGAAAATAAAAAAATATATAGTTAACTTCTTTTTGATGACACTAAATTTTATTTGTCCTTACTTTGCTTCAGAAATTACTTTTTAGCATGCAGCAATTTATTTATTTTATTTTATTATTTATTTAAGCGTCTTAATTTTGTACCATTTCATTATGAAGGAAGTTGTAAATTTCTGTCTCGACCAGAACTTCAACGTTACCATTTGCAGCATGAAGCCATATGCCTATGCTTTGCTGTCCCTCGTGTATTAATTTTACAGATGTATTCCTTACAAATGCATGATTAATAATGTTGGCTAAACCCCATAATATTTTTTTTTTTTACTTGTTTATTCTTTGTTGGCCGAGTTATTCCCACTAGTTTAATGGCCTCTTTTCAGGGGAGACCCGAGGTAGCATTTATAATACTAGGGGAAATTTGGTCAGCTGATGAATAGATGCCCTGGGATCTTTTATATCCACCTGCGCTACTACCAACCGGAGCAGGTGGGCATCGGATTTATACCTCAACTGAAAGACAACACACTCTGGGCTACAACACCTCCACCAATCACCCCCCTTCACAGAAATACCTTACTGAAAGGATACAAGGCCTAAACAACATGTCCTTCATGGACCAGCTCAAAGCCCTGTCACTATGTTCATTATCTACAGACTGTCAAGAAGTTACCTGTGTCTGGCAAACAAGGGATATTCCTGCCCAATACTGATAGATTTACTGCATGTTAGCAAGTCAAATGACTTCAGAAATACTCAGTCTAGGGATCTAAACCTCTTCTGCAACATCAGTAGAATAGTTTAGAGTGACAGGTACATCTTGCAGAGGTTACCACTGCTGTGGAACAGACTTCCCATCCACATAAAACTAAGTTCATTTCTGTCCATATTCAAGCACAACTTTGATCTATGGATGGGAAACAGAAACTTCAACCCAGGACTGCCCCTTGTGCTACTAATGCATGGGTCCCCTCAGAAACTTCAACCCAGGACTGCCCCTTGTGCTACTAATGCATGGGTCCCCTCAGAAACTTCAACCCAGGACTGCCCCTTGTGCTACTAATGCATGGGTCCCCTCAGAAACTTCAACCCAGGACTGCCCCTTGTGCTACTAATGCATGGGTCCCCTCAAATTATCTGTGGTATGATCATTGTTATTCTCATTAGGGGTAATATATAATCATCAGTCGTGGTATAGATTAGGGCAATCTGTAACCAAATGGGATAGGTCAATTCACACAGAAAAAGGGAAACTGACTAGGCTTAAAATGGAAGGGCAGCTAGTCTAGTGCTTACCTATGAACCTATATGGGTAGAGAGAGAAAGAGAGAGAGAAACTTGCATTTTGTGAACGTTTATAGAGCGCTGGTGGGAGGAGATAATGAAGTAATAGTTATGAATGCGGTAGAAATGTAAAGCAGGTATTGCTCAAGAGGTAATAAGTATCACATCAGGAGGAAAGAGAAGGTGGAAGAGGGTAGATAAGGGAAAATGCTTAAGAGAATGTGGATGTAAACAATTGGACAGTGGTGCAGAGGGGAAGGCATCTGTAAAGATGGGGTGGTGCAGAGGGGAAGGAATCGATAAGGATGGGATAGTGCAAAGGGGTGCACAACAGGAGAGGGTTCATGCGACTGTGGAAGAAAATTAAATGTAACATATCGGCAAAAGGGTTACAGTGTTTATGCGTTTCAATTTTATGAACATTGTCCTGATTGTGTGTGTGAAGTGTAATCTGTTTTACATTTAGTGTAACATCTGTCCCTGTCTCCTACACAGTCAATACATGGATCACACTCATGCTAGATTTGTAGTCTAAATATGCTGTTGCACAAATATAACAAGGCTAAGAAGGCACTGAAAATAAAAATGTTTTACACTTATTGCACTATAAATTTGCAAGTATGCATGAGGCTCTGTAATTTCAGATAAGAAAAGCTTACAGGTATAAGAAGGACATTGGAGATTATCATCCAACAAACTAAAGGCTGTTCTGGATACACCAGTGTGTGTGTGTGTGTGTACGTGTGTGTCTGTGTACGTGTAGATAAATCTGTACCATGATGCATAATTACTAATTAAACTAGCTTTCAGCATTGATTTATGCTCTTTAAGGTGACAAGATCTTCTTAAAGCCACTAAAGTTTGTTTTTTCATACTAGTTATGCAGGATAATGTAAGATGTTTTCTACTTTTTTCTTATCTTGATTCTGAATCTTGCATATTTAAGATTAGTGCTGCCAATGTGTACTGTGGGCACTGCCAAATACACCTTTGTGTGTTTTTTGCCAACTTGACCTTCTTGAAGTACCTGTCTATGAAATAAGCTTTTTCAGAGCAATTTAGACTTCTGTTATCATTTAGATAATGTGGCAGTAAAGCTTCATGACTTTGACTGGTGTCATAGGTCATCACCTTCACCTATTAGTCGCATGGTGTATCTGATGTACTTTTCACTAAGTTTGAAGCAGTGTCCTATACCGCACAGCAAGCACACTAGCAGCGTCTGTGGCACAAAAAGTGTCTGGTAGCACAAGCTGGAACACCAGAAAGTTTTGGGTTCTGTCTTCACTGTGGGTGATTGTATTGCTGCAGTATGATGGGATGATGCATTCTTGACTGTGTCATTCTTTGGATAAACCATTAAATGGTCACTACATTTTTTTGAGTTATTGGTAGCTCAGGTGGATGTAAAAGATCCCACAGCTCCTATGGAAGAGAACAGGAGAAATTCCCTGACCACATTTTCCCCAGTAGTAGAAAAAACACCTTGGGTCTCCCCTAAAAAGAGGTTAGTAGCCTAATGGGACAAGCCCAGCTGACAAAGGATAAATGAATAAAATAAAAATGACAGCAGCTATAGTGTTTTAAAGCACAAAGTCCTTTCTCTTCTACCTGAATTCATAATTTGGTGTCTGGGACCAATACATCATAAAGTGCAAGTTATT
Organism: Protopterus annectens; assembly: GCF_019279795.1. Lineage (NCBI taxonomy): Eukaryota > Metazoa > Chordata > Ceratodontiformes > Protopteridae > Protopterus > Protopterus annectens. The sequence goes on along the minus strand of NC_056748.1, from coordinate 139,897,619 downwards.
CTTTTGAAAAATCTATAGAGGAGACCAGATGTCTAGTGATTCTTGTCCCATGATGTTAGCATTGAATTTTTTTTTGGTGTTATAGTAAAAGAAAACTTTTTTTTTAGTTGCAGTGTGCTGAATTCATCTTAAAATTTAAGTAAGCTATTATTCCAGAAAGGTGAGACACTGCTGTCCAAACTGAAGTGACCACCACTGTTTACCACACAGCATTTAGTACTACATCTTTGGAGAATGTCATGCGGTCACTCCAGGGCCTTTTCAAAGGGAAAAACCTATTGAAAGGAAATGCTGCATGCTGCCTCATGTGTGTTTTTTGAACTAGATGTGATAATCAGTAGCACAGCATTGAGTGTTTGTCAGAACCAAACCTCTGTAGATTACAAACGTCAGTCACTGGAAATTTCTGTTTATTCTGTATAGATGTTTTCCGAGTTAAAAAAGGGTACTCTTGAGGAATGTATATGTATGCTGCATCATATAGATATTAATACTTCCTCCATTGATTTAGAGGGGTAAAGCCCAGTTATGACCCTGGCACTTCCATGTTTCTCTTCAAGTATGGAGGCAGTTTAACAATGGTATGTTGCACTGCATTCTGTTTGAGAATTAAGCATTTCTTAAACAAAGTGAAGGGGTGTTGGGGGCAGTGAGTTTATGAATCTGGAGGTCATACAAAGACAGGGACAACCAGCTGCAGGAAGAAAAACTGTACAAGAGAGCCACTGGTGGGTTTTTGGGAATGAGGGGAAGGGCTCTGACCAGAGGCTAGAGGAGCTAAGAAACATTGGGTTAGGGGCATCTGATATGAGTGCACTAAACCACATCAGGAAGAACTGAAGAGGTCAGTGGGGAAAGGAAGTGCAAGCAACAGGTTGTGGGGACCACCTACTCCCTGAGTATGTTAAAGGTTATGGGCCTGTGGAATGGAGGCTGGAGTGGAAATCAACAGAGGTTTTAATAGGGATGGAGACAGGTAGAGAAGGGGTGAGAGTGAAGACAAACATGAAGGGGGTGAGAAATGTTCAACATCTTTAAAGAATATTATGTGCTTGAGACATGTATGCCAAGAAATTCACCTCAAGAGTGAAGTTTTAGAGGTGAATCAATAAAAGGCTATGATTGGAGACCCAGTCATAATGCTGTGTGGTGCACAAAGCTTTATCTGCCCCATTTACGACTCCCGGTCAACAAATTTAAATAAATAAATAAATAAAATAAATAATTTACTATTAGTTGCAGTGGGAAAAATGCCTCAAGGGTTTTGTCTACTTTTAAAGCCATAAATAATTGGCAACCACTGTCAGAAAAGTAGTAACACAAGTCAGGGACACATTGTTGGCACAGACAGCGAGCAGAAACAGATTTCTATTTTATTTTGCTACTGTCATTTGCTGGTCAGTACTGTCAGATTTTATTAAGTAGCATGATTCTCAATCGTAACAAGTGAAGGAGCGGGTCCTTAACATTTAATATTGGGTCTTGTGCTGCAGAAGTATTTAACTTGATTTGTCTTTTTCACGATCCTGGAGGATAATCACCATGCACCACGCAATACGACATTATTATACCCTTCTGGCATGAATCCAACAAAAGTTAATGTCAGGGTACACAAAATAATGGGGGGGGGACTGAGAAGTCCTAGTGTTGAGCCATCCTTCGGAGGTTCCGGGCCTTTGATGGGGGAGCAGAGCATTAATCATTGCTCATCAGTAATGTCAGAAAGTCTTGTAAGATATTAAACTAATTTTTAATGCTTAAATGGAAAACAAACAAACTACTCGGCAATAGCTGCCAAAATTACATTTAATTTTTGCTTTCATATTTTGCACTGAAACCGCATGTTGCGGTGCTCCACTATCAATTTGTGCCTGTAACTATTACTTGCTGCTGCTACACAATATTTTATTAGTTACTTATCAAATCAGTAAAAGCCTAATGTGGACTACCAGAATGTACTTTAAGTAGGATTCTGCATTCAGCAAAAACCATAAGGATTAAGGCTGTCAGAGATGTATGATCACACATAAGCTTGTGTCAATCTCTTTTAATGAAGAAGTGAGTTATGTTTCTGATTAATATACATAGTATTTTTATTTATTAGTATGCTACAATAATGACCATTTAGTATAAAATAGTTGCAATGCAATCAATGAAAGGGTATTCAGATGCTGTAGATAATCCATAAATAGGTTTTATGTTAAATACTGACTTAGAAAACATTACCACAGCATATTCTTTCCAGGGCATGTAATTCAGTTTGTAACTGTGTATATTTTATGTATAGTGTACTAAAAGCATAATATTGTTGTTTATTAAAAATGTCATGCTTCTGGCTGAGCCCTAAAAGGCATTATTTGCTTACAGCTAAAACTTGGTTCAACATTCAAAACAAAACCCCAAAAAGCATGAAAGTAAAGCTGCTGTCACACTTCAAAATGTATGCCAAGACTTTTCTGTTTTCCTTACCACAGCATCTGTTCCATTTTAAATTTTAATACTTTAAAATTATCCTAACCAAATCTTTTTTGTATCTAAAATAACTTAGAATGACATTGCCTGATGTGAACAGTTATGTTTTTTTTAAACACCACACAGATAATTCATGTGCAAAGCATTAGTTTAATTTATAAGTGAATGAACTGGACAGTTATGGCCCTTTTTCATACATGATCTAGCTGCCAGCAAGTAAATGTAAACATAATTTACTTCTAAAATTTGATTGTTTAATACTTTCTGTTTGTATGTATGGAGCTTTTCTCCTCAGGCCTCTGCTGAAAATGGGCCTCATGCCCAGTCAGACATTACCCGGTAAACAAACAAAATTAATAACTCTAAAGAAAACAGAGGTAAAATGGTAATAGTATACAGCCCACTATGGACCTATGAACATATAGCAATCAATATTTAATGAGTAACTAAGGCATAGTGTTATATACAAACTTGCAACGACACCATTCAGAGCTCAGCTGTTTTCAGGCCTGTGAATCTAGTGGATGTAGCTGTAATATGCATTATGCTAGTTAAGTACAGCACCTTAATTCTCCTTGTTAGTGGAAAATATTTTATATTATGTACAGAAGATGTAGTGTGTGGTTGACATTTTTAGTGTAGTATGGAGTGCATTCCAGACTGTAAGTTGTTTAATGGGTAAGGCTTAGGTCTGCATGACAAAGATCATTGTGGTATCACAAGGGATACTCATTACAGTTGGATGAGCTTAAACTTTCTGGATTTCTCTTAAAAGTAATAAGGTGACGTAGTACCTTGCAGAAGTCCAAATTTAGCATCTTATTAAAAGTTAGCTGTGATGAGGGACAGCCTTAAAGTGACGGGCAGCCTACCAGACGTTGCTTTTTGTATGTGTTGTTTGTATTGCAAAGTCAAGCATCATAACAGGGGTAACCAAAAGGTGACAACAGTGTCACCTTTCTCTGTAACAGAGTGCATGTATTCATGGATCATTTCATTTCAAACCTTTGGTCAGTTTGTATCAGCTTGTCCCTTTTAGCCTTTTGAATAAGTATCGTGCCTGGCAGGTACCACAGACCTTTAAGGTTATGGGCTGCTCATGGTCTGCTTCCTGTAGTTCAGGATTTGATGTCCTCAGACTTCATTTTTTGTACAGTGTATTTCTGAATAAGTCACTCACCTGCACAGTGCCTCAGGACTGAGCCTAGCAAGATCTAACTGGATCGATGTTCTACTTGAGTTAATGTCTAAGTAACTAACTAACTGTACATTTGACTAATCGTCATACTAATTTATGCATATCCTATGTTATATTTCAAAGGTAATTGTTGACTCTAGTCACCCATCCTTTTACAGTTAAGGATTCTGGTATAAAAATGAGTATAAGCATTGTATTTAACCTTGGGCCAGACACAGATTTATTTATTTCCCTAACTTCCCATAAGTAGGACTTCTGTTAGATAAACAAAACTTGGCCAACAGAAGATGAACTGTGACACAAGTGTTTAGCTCTTTCATTCACTTAATTTAATTCGTGAACTTCTTCAGAAAACATACAAACCTACCCAGACTCCCTTAAATACTTAAAAACAGGAAATGACATCAAAAATTAATTAATTAAATTAAATCTCAATCTATTCTAAAACATATATATTCTTAGCTATATTTATATTAATACTAATAATGTGTTTAACTGTGATGATTGGAATGTGTGATATATGAAACAAAGATAAAAATAAAAATAAATGTGATAATAAAAATAGTATATTAATGATTAAAACTGATACATTTGGTACACATATGACCTTGTTGTAAATACAACATTTGATCCTTCCCAAAAGTTACATATTAGATAAAAAACATTTCAAATTAATAGATTCGTTAAGTCCTGGTAACTTATCTGCAGCTAGACAAAGTTGCCACAATGTTTCTTTACATTCCAAAATATTGTTCAAATCCCCTCCAAATACCACTTCGTTGACCTTCTCTAATACTGAAAATTCAATTTTTTTGAAATCTGAACACACTGCAGCATGTTTCGCCAGTGAGTTGAACATATCTTTATTTTTAATGGATAGATTATGCTCATATATTCTAAGTTTCAAAGTTCTTTTAGTTTTCTCTATGTAGTAATGATTGCATGACACACAACAAGCAATGTATACTACATATTCTGTATTACAATTAAAATATCCTTTGGCCCATATTGTGTAATTTAAAGACTTTACAGTCACAAAGGAACTGTTGCTAATGAATCTGCACTGTTTGCAGTTCTGACAAGCATAGGTTCCTTTCTTGATACTTACTGCTCTAATGTTGTCGTGATGTTTTCTATTGTCTACTTCTAACACAGACTTTATGTTGACCACCTTTTTATAAGTGAATCTTGGTATTGTACCTATTTTTGTAGCTAATTACTTGTTCCCCAACAAAACTTTCCAATTGTTTTTGATGATGTCCCATATAAACCAAATTTCATTAACTATGGGTAAAGAAAATCAAATGTTGTAACTATTCTTAGTTTCCATTTTCTCTAAAACTGGACTTATACAAATATCCTTTGACAAAAGTATAGGTTTTGGCTATTCCTTGCCTTAGAGATGTAACTTCACGTTCAGTGTTTTTAATCCAGTCTACAGCATATCCCCTATGCAGAAATAAAGATTTTAGAAATGTAATTTCATTTAAAAAAATGTCATCATCTGTTGTTAACCCACTTAAACGAATAATCTGACCTTTAACTACCCCTTTTTTCATGTGTGGTGGGTGCAAATTTCCTTGTGTAAATATTGATTTGCAAAAATTTATTTTCTAAATATTCTACTTTGGAACACATTGTTTTCCTTGTCTAAACTTAGTTGCACATCCAAATATGAGATGTTCTCACCAAACCCACTGATCTTGAATGCTAAAAAATTAGTAGTGTTGTTCTTGTCTTTAACCATATTCACAAATTCCTCATGTGAGCCTGTCCACAGAAAAAACAAATCATCAATAAATCTAAAATAAGATTGCACCTCACTGTAATTCTGATGTTTAACTAAAAATTGAAGCTCCCAATTTGCCATCACTAAATTGGAAAATGCTGGTGCAACCCTAGCCCCCATAGCTACACCTGAAATCTGTTGGTAGATGTATTTCTCAAATTTGAAAAAAATGTTGTCAAGAACCAGTTCCATTAAACTACAAATGGTGTTAAACTTGGTGTTACCAAAGTCTGTGTTTTCAGTCAAATATTCTCTTAGATAGTCTAACCCCTCTTGTTGGTTTATAGAGGTATACAAAGACTTTACATCTAATGTACCAAAGACAGTATGTTCTAGAGTGACATTTAAATCTCGTAACTGCTCTAAAAGATGCGAAGAATCCCTTATGTAAAATTTAGATTTTTGCACTATTGGGTTTAGAACATGATCAAGCCAAATAGATATATTTTCAGTTTTGGAATGTTTGGCTGAGATGATCGGCCTAAAAGGTGGATTTGACTGATTAGCTTGTATTTTTGGAATACCAAAAAAAGTAGCTAATTTTGGATACTCAACCAAAAGATAGTCATAAGTATCGTAATCCAGTTCACCTTGAGTAAACATATCAAACAAGGCTACATCCACTTTTTGAAAACTTTTTTAAACTTCTTTAATGTTTACTTTTTTGTATGTGACACTGTCGTCCAACATTTCCAGTAAAGACTTGATGTATTGCTTAGCTTATAGCTTATGGCAAATACAAACTGCTACCTTGGGCTACAGCCAGCACTAACCATGTAGAAATAAAACATGCCCTGTATAACTACAGAATGGGGTTATGATCACTGGGTCTTCAGGATTCCACCAAGTTCAGCCTGAAACCAATGCACTCTGGTGCAACCTTATCAACAGTAACTGAGATTTAACCAAACTGTTTTGTCAGTCTCACACAGACACACACACACATACACACACATACACACACGCACACAAACCACAAGGGACTAATGATGCCTTTAAAGTAACAATATTCCTTTCCTAAATTTCTGTACTTATTTTCACCAACCAGTGCAGTCAGATACTATGAGCCCTCTTCCAAAGATCTAGCCAGTATATTAAATTATTGTAGCTTATACCAAAACAATTTTCCTTCAAACAAGATGGATGCCAACAGTCACAACAGTTTGTGGGTTAACCTGTATCAACTAATAAGACTCTACTACAAGCTTTTATAAATGAGCAAATAAAAGCACAATCAAATGGAGTACAAGTACAAAAAAAACAGTAAAATATACCAGCCAGGAAACTCATTGCAGAGAGCAGAATTAAAGATAATATTTTAAACAGATGTTGTCTAACTCCCACAAAGCAACTGAAAATATCCAGTGGATGATATACTGGCAGATAAATGAGTTTTAGCTTACAGTCTCTGAAAAAGCAGTTTTCTTTCCTCTCTGCAGTCCCTGTAGAAATTGTTTTGCTATTTCTTGTTTGAATAGAATTAAGTAATTCCATAATCAAGAAAGAAGAAGAACATTTTGCAAGAGTCTTTATTCATCTGTCTTTGGAAGTTAGAGGTTTCCAAATTACAAACAAAACAGAAAAGAAAGAAGCAGCATCTCTGGTTCAGTACCCCTATCTGTTTACAGTGATTTCCAAATAAAACAGATTTGTTTCTGTCTTAAACATAGCTGCTAAAAACACGGTTCTATTCCAAGATGAGGCAATGCAGCAAGTATAGGAACTAGTGAGTCTGAACACTGTAAACAGCTCAGTTCTGCTATACATAGATGCGTTAGTATGGAACACTGTAAATACTTCTGCTGTACATTGATAGTATGGAACACTGTAAACGGTTCTGCTATACATTGTTAGTGCAGAACACTGTAAACGGTTCTGCTATATGTAGATCTGCTAGTATGGAACACTGTAAACAGTTCTGCTATACATAGATGCATTAGTATAGAAAACTGTAAACAGTTCTGTTATACATTGTTAGTATAGAACACTGTACACAGTTCTGCAATACATTGTTAGTGCAGAACACTGTAACCATTACTGCTATACATATATCTGCTAGTATGGAACACTGTAAACAGTTCTGCTTTACATTGTTAGTATAGAACACTAAACAGTTCTGCTATACATGCATTAGTATGGAACACTGTAAACAATTCTGCTATACATTGTTAGTGCAGAACACTGTAAACAGTTCTGGTATACGTAGATCTGCTAGTATGGAACACTGTAAACAGTTCTGCTCTGCTAGTATGGAACACTGTAAACAGTTCTGCTATACATTGTTAGTGGGGAACAATGTAAACATTTCTGCTATACATAGATCTGCTAGTATGGAACACTGTAAACAATTATGCTTTACATAGATCTGTTAGTATGGAACACTGTAAACAGTTCTGCTATACATTGTTAGTATACAACACTGTAAACAGTTCTGCTATACATAGATGCGTTAGTATGGAACACTGTAAACAGTTCTGCTATACATTGTTAGTGCGGAACACTGTAAACATTTGTGCTATATATAGATCTGCTAGTATGGAACACTGTAAACAGTTCTGCTATACATAGATCTGTTAGTATGGAACACTGTAGAGAGTTCTGCTATACATTGTTAGTATACAACACTGTAAACAGTTCTGCTATGCATAGATGTATTAGTATGGAACACTGTAAACAGTTCTGCTATACACAGATCTGTTAGTATGGAGCACTGTAAACAGTCCTGCTATACATAGATCTGTTCATATGGAACACAATAAACAGTTCTGCTATACGTATATGTGTTAGTACCGAACACTGTAAACTGTTCTGCTGTACAGAGATGTGTTAGTATGGAGCACTGTAAACATTTCTGCTGTACATAGATATGCTAGTATAGAACACTGTAAACAGTTCTGCTGTGCATTGTTAGTGTGGAACACTGTAAAATGTTCTGCTATACACAGATGTATTAGTACAGAACACTGTAAACAGTTCTGCTATACATAGATGTGTTAGTACAGAGCACTGTAAACAGTTCTGCTTCACATAGAATCATTAGTACGGAACACTGTAAACAGTTCTGCTGTGCATATATGTATAAGTACGGAACACTATAAACAGTTCTGCTATACAGAGATCTGTTAGTATGGAGCACTGTCAACAGTTCTGCTATACATAGATGTGTTAGTATGGAACACTGTAAACAGTTATGCTATACATAGATCTGTTAGTACGGAACACTGTAAACAGTTCTGCTATACATAGATCTGTTAGTATGGAACACTCTAAACAGTTCTGCTGTACATAGATCTGGTAGTATAGAACACTGTAGACAGTTCTGCTATACATAGATGTATTAGTACAGAACACTGTAAACAGCTGTGCTATACATAGATCTGTTAGTATGGAGCACTGTAAACAGTTCTGCTATACATAGATGTGTTAGTATGGAGCACTGTAAACAGTTCTGCTATACATAGACGTGTTAGTATGGAGCACTGTAAACAGTCCTGCTATACATAGATCTGTTAGTACGGAACATTGTAAACAGTTCTGCTATACATAGATGTGTTAGTATGGAGCACTGTAAACAGTTCTGCTGCACATAGATGCATTAGTACGGAACACTGTAAACAGTTCTGCTGTACATAGATGTGTTAGTATGGAACACTGTAAACAGTTCTGCTGTACATTCATAGTATGGAACACTGTAAATAGTTCTGCTATACATTGCCCGTGCAGAGCACTGTAAACAGTTCTGCTATCCATTGTTAGTGCAGAACACTGTAAACAGTTCTGCTCTACATAGATCTGTTAGTATGGAACACTTTAAACAGTTGTGCTATACGTTGTTAGTGCGGAATACTGTAAACAGTTCTGCTAAACATTGTTAATGCAGAACACTGTAAACCATTTTGCTATACATAGGTGTATTAGTACGGAACACTGTAAACAGTTCTGCTATACATAGATCTGTTAGTATGGAGCACTGTAAACAGTTCTGCTATACATAGATCTGTTAGTATAGAACACTGTAGACAGTTCTGTTATACATAGATGTATTAGTACAGAACACTGTAAACAGCTCTGCTATACATAGATCTGTTAGTATGGAGCACTGTAAACAGTTCTGCTATACATAGATGTGTTAGTATGGAACACTGTAAACAGTTCTGCTATACATAAATCTGTTAGTACGCAACACTGTAAACAGTTCTGCTATACATAGATCTGTTAGTATGGAACACTGTAAACAGTTCTGCTATACATAGATCTGTTAGTATGGAACACTGTAAACACTTCTGCTATACATTGTTAGTATAGAACACTGTAAACAGTTCTGCTGTACATAGATGTGTTAGTATGGAGCACTGTAAACAGTTCTGCTGTACATAGATGTGTTAGTACAGAACACTGTAAACAGTTCTGCTATACATTGTTAGTATGTAACACTGTAAAAAGTTCTGTTATGCATAGATGTGTTAGTATAGAGCACTGTAAACAGTTCTGCTATACATTGTTAGTATGGAACATTGTAAACATTTCTGTTATATATAGATGTTAGTACGGAGCACTGTAAACAGTTCTGCTTCACATAGATTTGTTAGTACAGAGAACTGTAAACAGTTCTGCTGCACATAGATGTGTTAGTACAGTGCTCTGTAAACAGTTCTGCTGCACATAGATGTGTTAGTATGGGACACTGTAGGCAGTTATGCTACACATTGTTAGTACAGAACACTGTAAACATTTCTGCTATACATAGATCTGTTAGTATGGAAAATAACATGCTTTTATTTTAGAGAAATTCTAAGTTGAATTTCCTGCATCAAAAAATGTATGCTTCTGGGACTGTGTATGATTTCCACTGGTTTTCGTCTGTCTTTGACGACTGAGTATTTGAGAGTAATATGCAGGTCCTGTCAATAGTTGCTAGCTCATTACTGCAAATACCACAACAAGGGTCTGTAGGAGATAATCTTACATTCACAGTTGTGTGCCTTTTCTGAATAGATAATGGTTATGATGGAACAGTTATTGAAAAGGGAATGTCTGAAAAGTACTTCACATTCTTATGGATAGTCAGGACATTTCCCGTCTCGGAGCTGCATGATTCCCAGAAAAAGGGGTTGATTTTGTGGGCTCAGTAACTAGTTGAGAGAATTATTGCTAAGTAGATCAGAGTGTAATGTTTTCTTTTGGGTCCCACTGCAGTCTAAACTCCCCATAATCGTTAAATTAGGGAAGTTCTATAGTTAAAAAATAGGAAGTGGAGCTTTTGGTGTCTTCTTTGTAGAAGATAGTGAGGTGAATAGAGGCTTTTATTTTACAGAAATTCTAAGTTTGAGTAATTGAGACAAGCTGCATTCACAAAAACATGCTGAGCTCAAGGACAGTTTTCTTGGGAGAAATAGACAGTAGATAAGTAGTAACTTTCTGCCACCTATGTGCCACCTGGCATCTGACTTTGATTGATTTAACTAGATTCATGCTTTAACTAAATAGAACTTCTTATGAATGCACCTAGGGGTTGCAGTGGATATCCTAACCCCCTATAGTGCAATACCTACTTGGATTTGGTGTCACTTCCCCAGAAATGGATTGGGAAGTGCTATAGGTATGAATATCACAGTGTGAAGGAGAAAGTGTGAACCTGGGGATTGCATTGTGTTGATATATATTACATTAACTCTGCGAGTGGGTCATTTCATCATAGCTTGTTCTATCATAGTGGTGTATGTTGTCACTGTGCAGCATTGTAGTGTATGTGAATGGCAGTGAGGAGTTTGTGCCGTTCATTTATACTATGCAGGGCAGGGCATGTTCTGTATTTTAGTGAGAGCAGGGTAAGGGAATAAATAGCTCCTTTACCTCACTGTTGAGTCATCTTGTATTTAGCATATATAAAGTAGCTGTGGTGTTGGGACTGCCAAGCGTACATCGACCCTTTCAGAAACATTGGATTTCTTTATTTCATAGAGCCAGTGGTTCTCAAAGTGGCGATGCACTGCTTTTTCCACGATATAGAATCCTCAGTGTAGCGCATGTTAAGTATTCAGTCCAGACTCATGGCATACCTACGAGGGTAACAAGATGGGAATGTCCATAGGGTAGCTTTGTACCTCTGAACTGTAATTACACACATGACTGAAGTAAGTTTGTTAGTGTGTGTGTGTGTGTGTGTGTGTGTGTGTGTGTGTGTGTGTGTGTGTGTGTGTGTGTGTGTGTTGGGGGCTAAGTGTGATATACAGAAAATTGAGGCAGGAAGTGAGTCAGGTAACATAAGTTTATAAGGAATGTAACCTTAGAATGTTCCCGTAATCAGAGTATCACTGCCCCATATTATGCTTAACTACATCTTGTGGGAGTGGAAGAAAATAGAAAGGAAAACTGCACAGCATAGACTGACAATCACAAGGTTAAAAAAAGCACAGCATGGACTGACAGACACACAGTTCAAAAAAGCACAGCACAGCATAGATTGACAGACACAAGGTTCAAAAAAGCACAGCACAGCATGGACTGACAGACACAAGGTTCAAAAAAGCACAGCATGGACTGACAGACGCAAGGTTCAAAAAAGCACAGCACAGCATGGACTGACAGACACAAGGTTCAAAAAAGTACAGCATGGACTGACAGACACAAGGTTCAAAAAAGCACAGCATGGACTGACAGACACAAGGTTCAAAAAAGCACAGCATGGACTGACAGACACAAGGTTCAAAAAAGCACAGCACAGCATGGACTGACAGACACAAGGTTCAGAATAGCACAGCACAGCTTGGACTGACAGACACAAGGTTCAAAAAAGCAGAGCACAGCATGGACTGACAGACACAAGGTTCCAAAAAGCACTGCACAGCATGGCCTGACAGACACAAGGTTCAGAAAAGCACAGCACAGCATGGCCTGACAGGCACAAGGTTCAGAAAAACACAGCACAGCATGGACTGACAGACACAAGGTTCAAAAAAGCACAGCACAGTATGGACTGACAGACACAAGGTTCAAAAAAGCACAGCATGGACTGACAGACACAAGGTTCAAAAAAGCACAGCATGGACTGACAGACACAAGGTTCAAAAAAGCACAGCATGGACTGACCGACACGGTTCAAAAAAGCACAGTACAGCATGGAATGACAGACACAAGGTTCAAAAAAGCACAGCACAGCATGGACTGACAGACACAAGGTTAAAAAAAGCACAGCACAGCATGGACTGACAGACACAAGGTTCAAAAATGCCCAGCAGGGCATGGACTGACAGACACAAGGTCCAAAAAGCACAGCACAAACTGACAGACACAAGGTTCAAAAAAGCACAGCACAGCATGGACTGACAGACACAAGGTTCAAAAAAGCACAGCATGGACTGACAGACACAAGGTTAAAAAAAGCACAGCACAGCATGGACTGACAGACACAAGGTTCAAAAATGCCCAGCAGGGCATGGACTGACAGACACAAGGTTCAAAAAAGCACAGCACAGCATGGACTGACAGACACAAGGTCCAAAAAGCACAGCACAAACTGACAGACACAAGGTTCAAAAAAGCACAGCACAGCATGGACTGACAGACACAAGGTTTAAAAAAGCACAGCATTAGTGAGTCATAAAAAAATTCTCATTGGGACTGAGGATTTTTCTTGTTATTTGGTACCAAGTGTAGATATGCTTAAAACAATTCTGTATTTTTACAAGGCTAGACGAAAAATAGGATGACTTCAAGTGCAGGAACTGTGAGTGTTAAAATTGTGTTCTCTACCTGTGAGGCTTTTCTGTGTGACGTCTAATGTTTTGTGTGTTTGTGTGTGTGTGTGTGTGTGTGTGTGTGTGTGTGTGTGTGTGTGGTTTGTCTATCATTTTAATGTCACGTCAGTTCAGGATGATTTAATTTTTAATTTAATTGTAGGCTGTTGTGAAATATTTCTTGTCATGAGACACAGGACCTCCCTTTATCAGTTTATTGAAGTTTCTGGTCGGTAAAGAAAACCATACTGTTACCACTTTGCAAGATATGGAGATGACATGTGGCATGGGAAGATTCTTGATATGTGATTGCTGTGGAGTGCCATTTGTTGATGAGTGATGGCCTTTAGCATCAATGAAAGGAAAAACAGTGGTTTTATTTATATCATTTTTATTTGGTTTGTTTACCGGGTTAGTACACTAATCACTATAGAACATTTGTAGACACAGCCTGGATGCTGGTTAATCCAGCACAGGTTTGAGTGAGCAGAAAATACATTCCTTAAGTCTTACATCTTCACTGCATTGCAGCCATGCTATGGAACAGAACGTTAGTGTGTTTCCCTTCTGCACTTGGAAACGTTTTAAAAACAATTAATGCATCTCTTGCAGTGAAGAGATGCATTAAGATTGTCTGCAAATGCTGAAATGCCATTGGCTCTAATGGTAACCTATCACAGTGCAGTGTTGAGTACATTCCTTGTTGACTAAAATCTAGATTCCATTATGCATGCATACTCTTACTGCAGGGGCTGCACGGATGGTTACTGCAAAAAACTGATAAAAGGAAAAAAGTAAACTGGAATTGCATGCGGCATGAGATTGTGTTCCACGCAGGTTCATCGTATGGTCTAACTAGTGAGATAATCAGATGAGTTTTACCTGCAATTTAATTAATGATGAATAAGTCATAGTTATGGCATATCACTGAAGTGTCTGTTTCATATTATATTGTGTGTAATTCCAAAAGTTATGAGTTGAACTTTGTCTTTCTGTGGCAATGAGACTGATTACTTGTTTTGGTAAGGAGAATAAATGTTACCACCTATGATACTAGTGTAACTGCATCAGTGTTGTTTATCTAATATTACAAAAGCAAATCTTTTAAACTTCTCAAAATGTCCATTAACAGTAAGGTACAGTAACAATCAAATATTAAAAACAAATCAAATAAATCACCAGTGAGTAAATGGGCCACTGTACAGAAACAAAGAGATAATCCATTAAATAGTATGTAAACAGCGAAACGAAGCATGGCTTCTTTACTCATATAAAACAGATGAAAACATCCAATAAAATAAAGCAGGCATTTAATAAAGGTTAGCGCTCTCACCACCGGACAAGTGGCTTCATCAGACCATACAAATAAAACAAATAAACAGTTTTTATACTCACATACTTAGTGTGCCCACAAATGCTTTCAATTAGTGTAACAATGTTATCCAATCTGATACATAGTGCGTGATGCGTAAACATTATCGAGCATTCAAAATGCTTTCCAATAAAAGAGAGACTTTCACTTCAAGTTTTAAAACAATGCATCGACTGAGATTAAAAATCCCTATTTGAAAAACAAGCAGCTGCCCCTAATTGCAAAAATAATCATCATCTTTCAGCTGTTCCCATTAGCGGATCATCTGTTTCCATTTCTTCCTGTCCTCTGCATCTTGCTCTGTCACACAGACCACCTGCATGTCCTCTCTCACCACATCCATAAACCTTATCTTAGGCCTTCCTATTTTCTGGTTACTTGGTAGCTTCATCCTTAGCATCCTTTTCCCAATATACTCAGCATCCCTCCTCAGCACATGTCCAAACCAACGTAATCTTGGCTCTCTGACTTTGTCACCAAACCTTCCAACCTGGGCTGACCCTCTAATATACTTATTCCTAATCCTGTTCACCTTTGTCATACTCAGTGCAAATCTTAACATCTTTAACTCTGCCACATCCAGCTCTAACTGCCTTTTTGTAAATGCCACTGTCTCCAACCCATATAACATAGCTGGTCTCACTACCCTCTTGTAGACATTCCCTTTCACTCTTACTGGTAATCGTCTGTCACAAATCACTCCTGACACTCCACTCCATCCTGCCTGTACTCTCTTCTTCACCTCTCTTCCACACTCACCATTACTCTAAACTATTGTTCCCAAGTATTTAAACTCATCCACCTTCGCCACCTCTACTCCTTGCATCCTCACCATTCTTCTGTCCTCCCTCTCATTCACACATATATATTCTGTCTTAGTCCTGCTGACCTTCATTCCTCTTCCCTCTAGAGCTTATCTCCATCTCTCCAGGGTCTCCTCCACCTGTTTCCTACTGTCACTACAGATTACAATGTCATCTGCAAACATCATAGTCCACGGGGACTCATGTCTGATCTCGTCTGTCAACCTGTTCATCACCATTAATTGCAAAAATAATATTGTTCCCTAATGCATCTAGTTAAAAAACTGTTATAGAATTAAACAAGTCACAAATACATTCTCAGTAGTGACTATCTAACCCTCATCAACGTCACCATGTGTATTATGCTGCACATAAAGTGCGCTTAACCACTTAAAGTGATATCAACTTAAACAGTGCATCAAACATTTCTATTTGCTCATATGTGAAATAAAATACACATTTCACCTGAAGAAAGAGCAAAAACATAATTAAAATAACTAATAAATAGCTATATTCAATAAATTCAAAGGAATACACATTGCATATGAACAAATTCAAAACAGTAGCTGGAATATCAAAGAGTCGTTCCTGGCTCTAATCTAATTGTAAAACGCTACTATAGCCCAATTTACTGCCATAGATAATGTTGCACTGCGAACACCCTTAAAAGCTAGAATAGTGCAATTGATTTACACTAAGCAATACATCAGTATGTATATATAATATAAATATAAACCACCGACTAGCAATTGTATACAACTTATTCTTATATATAAGAATATAAATATAAAACTGTGCAACTATCAAACATTGCTAGATACAACTAATCATATATATAAAATAAAAATTATATACATATCAATGAACTAAAGTGTCCCTACAGCACTATAAGAATAATAAAAAGCGTATACAGATAGATAGATGTGTATACATATAGCTATATAATGTCATATACGTGAGGGGCTACCTATAAAGGCATGCATATGTTAAAATAAAAATTATAATCAAATGTGCAACAAAAACATTGAATCTGAATAAGCTTATGTATACTAAATATACTACATAAACCTAGAAAAACTCATACATTAACGCAAAGCCATTACCAACATATAATTAGACATACAAATACATTTTATGCTTACGGAGTATACTCATATATAAATGAGACATTAGTTCTCAAGTACCTATTAAAAACCATGAAAGTGTATAATCAACATTTAAGTATTCCCCTACCATCCAAAATCGGTTTAATGGATACTTTCCCATTTAGGCCAAAACCTTTATCTGCCCTCAGTTTATGTATCCATCTTAGTTTACTCCTGTCAGTCCTATTCTTCAAGTCCCCCTTTCTATTGCCAACTTCAACCTGTTGTAAAACAAGAAATCAGAATTGATGCATATGATCAGCTCGATAAATATATCTAGATGAGGCACTCATATTATCCTGTAACCTGATACTATTCATGTGCTTTCTTATCCTATCTCAGAGTGTACAATTAGTCACCCCCACATAAAAGTAGGAACAACAACTACACTGGGCTAAATAGATGACATTGTTGCTACTACATTCAACCCTCACTCTTAATTTATATTGTGTACCTGTCTCCGGATGACAAAAGAAGTTATCTGTTCTAATATATTTACATTGATTACACTGGCCACAAGGTTGTGTGCTCATCATCTCTCTCTCTCTAGATCTATATTTTCTTTAGGATAGCAAAGCATAGCTTTCAACCTTCCATCTCCAAAATGAGGAACACTCGCCTTCTTAATGTGGAACAAATGGGCAAAATGTGGAACACATACTAATGGCTTTCCAACAACTTCAACTAGGAAGGTCATAGGATGGTTAAAATATGTTGGTTTTACTTATAAAGAATAATATCTTTTAATGAATGAATATGATTAATTTCTATTTACCATGGATTTCACTTAAAAAATTCCTAACACTGAATGTGTGACAGACCCTTTCAATGTGGAACATGAACTTTTTAAGACCCCAAATGAGGTATGTTCCTCGTAATGAGGTACACTTGAGAGGTACGTAGCAAAGCATCCTCTTCAGCTTTTTCCTCTTCTTATAACGGAATCTGGGGTGCTCTCCAACAGTTTCCTTGATTCTATCATCGGTCATTAAGAGTGGCCAATGCTTCCTAAATACATCTCTTACTCTCCCAATGTCACTAGTATATGCTCTGGAAACATTAACTGTTTCCCTATTGTATATTCCCATCCTTTGACTTGTAATCAAATTTTCTTTAGGTGAAAAATATGGATGAGCCCTCCCATTCCTCAATTCCATTACATCTCTGAAAGTAGACGTAACATCTCATCTATTATAGCCTCGTTGTGATAGGTTTTGACACAGAGTCATAAGTTCTTGCTCAAATTCATCCTCTGTGTTATTCAACCTGGAAACACGCATGCTTTGACCTTTAAGTAAATTATTAAATATATACTTGGGATGCATGCTAGTTCTATGTAGCAGTGTGCTTCTATAACACTCTTTCCTGTATACACTGGTCTTTATCATTCTATCAGTTGACTTCCCAATTTTAACATCCAAATACTTGATTTGGTCATAAGAATGTTTAAATGTAAACTTCGGGAAACTAGTACTGGTCTGTAGCTGTTCTACAAATTCTCTTAATGTTATAGAATCATTTGCCCTGATAACAAGTACATCATCTACAAAATGTCGATATAGTAAAAATGTTGTTTAAGTAGATGACAGTCAAACACACATTCCATCTCCCATACCACTAGAACAGCATTAGCGTAGCTATTGGCAGAACTAGTGCCCATAGATATGCCATCGCATTGAAGGAAGTAGATGTCTCCAAACACAAATACATTGTTATCCAGTACAATTTCCATAAAATAACATAGAAGATCTATAAGCCTGGTCTCATATTGGCTATACTCCACTAAGAATTTCTATAAATATTCCAAGTTCTGGGTGTTGCGTATAATAGTAAATAATGGCTATAAATATTCCAAGCCCTGGGTGTTGCATATAATAGTAAATAACGACTATAAATATTCCAAGCCCTGGGTGTTGCATATAATAGTAAATAACGACTATAAATATTCCAAGCCCTGGGTGTTGCGTATAATAGTAAATAATGACTATAAATATTCCAAGCCCTGGGTGTTGCGTATAATAGTAAATAACGACTATAAATATTCCAAGCCCTGGGTGTTGCGTATAATAGTAAATAATGACTATAAATATTCCAAGCCCAGGGTGTTGCGTATAATAGTAAATAACGACTATAAATATTCCAAGCCCTGGGTGTTGCGTATAATAGTAAATAACGACTATAAATATTCCAAGCCCTGGGTGTTGCGTATAATAGTAAATAATGACTATAAATATTCCAAGCCCTGGGTGTTGCGTATAATAGTAAATAACGTCTATAAATATTCCAAGCCCTGGGTGTTGCGTATAATAGTAAATAACGACTATAAATATTCCAAGCCCTGGGTGTTGCGTATAATAGTAAATAACGACTATAAATATTCCAAGCCCTGGGTGTTGCGTATAATGGTAAATAACGACTATAAATATTCCAAGCCCTGGGTGTTGCGTATAATAGTAAATAACGACTATAAATATTCCAAGCCCTGGGTGTTGCATATAATAGTAAGTAACGACTATAAATATTCCAAGCCCTGGGTGTTGCGTATAATAGTAAATAACGACTATAAATATTCCAAGCCCTGGGTGTTATATAATAGTAAATAACGACTATAAATATTCCAAGCCCTGGGTGTTGCGTATAATAGTAAATAACGACTATAAATATTCCAAGCCCTGTGTGTTGCGTATAATAGTAAATAACGACTATAAATATTCCAAGCCCTGGGTGTTGCGTATAATAGTAAATAACGACTATAAATATTCCAAGCCCTGGGTGTTGTGTATAATAGTAAATAACGACTATAAATATTCCAAGCCCTGGGTGTTTAGTATAATAGTAAATAACGACTATAAATATTCCAAGCCCTGGGTGTTGTTATAATAGTAAATAACGACTATAAATATTCCAAGCCCTGGGTGTTGCATAATAGTAAATAACGACTATAAATATTCCAAGCCCTGGGTGTTGCATAATAGTAAATAACGACTATAAATATTCCAAGCCCTGGGTGTTGCATATTAGTAAATAACGACTATAAATATTCCAAGCCCGGTGTTGCATAATAGTAAATAACGACTATAAATATTCCAAGCCCGGTGTTGCATAATAGTAAATAACGACTATAAATATTCCAAGCCCTGGTGTTGCGTATAATAGTAAATAACGACTATAAATATTCCAAGCCCCGGTGTTGCGTATAATAGTAAATAACGACTATAAATATTCCAAGCCCTGGTGTTGCGTATAATAGTAAATAACGACTATAAATATTCCAAGCCCCGGGTGTTGCGTATAATAGTAAATAACGACTATAAATATTCCAAGCCCTGGGTGTTGCGTATAATAGTAAATAACGACTATAAATATTCCAAGCCCTGGGTGTTGCGTATAATAGTAAATAACGACTGTAAATATTCCAAGCCCTGGGTGTTGCGTATGATAGTAAATAACGACTATAAATATTCCAAGCCCTGGGTGTTGCGTATAATAGTAAATAACGACTATAAATATTCCAAGCCCTGGGTGTTGCGTATGATAGTAAATAACGACTATAAATATTCCAAGCCCTGGGTGTTGCGTATAATAGTAAATAACGACTATAAATATTCCAAGCCCTGGGTGTTGCGTATAATAGTAAATAACGACTATAAATATTCCAAGCCCTGGGTGTTGCGTATAATAGTAAATAACGACTATAAATATTCCAAGCCCTGGGTGTTAGTATAATAGTAAATAACGACTATAAATATTCCAAGCCCTGGATGTTGCGCATAATAGTAAATAACGACTATAAATATTCCAAGCCCTGGGTGTTGCGCATAATAGTAAATAACGACTATAAATATTCCAAGCCCTGGGTGTTGCGCATAATAGTAAATAACGACTATAAATATTCTAAGCCCTGGGTGTTGCGCATACTAGTAAATAACGACTATAAATATTCCAAGCCCTGGGTGTTGCGTATAATAGTAAATAACGACTATAAATATTCCAAGCCCTGGGTGTTGCGTATAATAGTAAATAACGACTATAAATATTCCAAGCCCTGGGTGTTGCGTATAATAGTAAATAACGACTATAAATATTCCAAGCCCTGGGTGTTGCATATAATAGTAAATAACGACTATAAATATTCCAAGCCCTGGGTGTTGCGTATAATAGTAAATAACGACTATAAATATTCCAAGCCCTGGGTGTTGCGTATAATAGTAAATAACGACTATAAATATTCCAAGCCCTGGGTGTTGCTTATAATAGTAAATAACGACTATAAATATTCCAAGCCCTGGGTGTTGTGTATAATAGTAAATAATGATACAATATCCAATGTAACAAATGAGAACTCCTTCAAAGCATCTATACTTTCAGAGAATGAATATAGATCTTGCAGTAGATGTTTGGTATCCTTCAAGACTATTCCAATTTGATCTAAAATAGGTCTCGGATGTTTCTCTGTGAATATGGAATAAGGTTCGGTCCTCCACCCCCTCCTCGAAACAATGAGTCTAATGGGTGGGTTGACCAAATCCTTATGAATTTTTGGCATGCTTTGCAATAGTGGAACAACAGGGTAAGTTACATCCAAGTAGTTCTTAAGGTCTAACGTGATATTATGTGTCACTAGACAATCATTTAACTTAATACGTATGTCCCTTATCATACTATCTACCTGTATGCTGCTAAGTTTTCTTTAGGTGTTAACATCTGCTAGCATATTCTGCATAGCATTAAAATAAAATGCCCTGTCCATTATAACAGTTATGCCCCCTTTATCTGCTGGGTGCATAACTATTCGATTGTCTGCCTGTAAAGATTTCAACGCTTTACGTTCTACCTTAGTCATATTATTAAACACTTTCCCCTGTTTTTCACCAACAAGTGTATCATGCATTTCATCTTCACAGACTTTACTGAAGGCTTCCAAAATTGGGTAGTTAGTAGGTGTATAATTACTATATTTCTTGAATGGTTGATCAACAGTAACATTACCTTTTCCTTGATTATCAGAAGCTGACAATTTAATCATAACATTTCTAACAAATAATTTCATATCAGTCAGAGTGTCTGATAGGTCAGACCTCTGAGCTGGAATGAAAGACATTCCTTTATTAATAACCATCTCTTCTTCATAGGTTAAAGTCCTTTTAGAAATATTCCATATCAGAGATCTTTCTGATGCCACATCTTCTTGATTGTGGGGTAGTCGTCTGTTGAAAAGTGTTCTTTCCTCTTCATTCTCCCTCGGCTTCTCAACCTCTGTTGTTCCCTCCCTTTCTCCTGTCGAATAGGGAGGGGAAGTTTCATAAAAACCTGAGATGACAATTGTAAGGTGGTTTTCTTCCTAACTACCAGTTGTGCAGGGGGAATCTCAGTAATCACTTCTGCACTACTGTTAGGAACAATATGACTGGAAACTGGTGCTGATTGTTCCAACTCAGTAACATTTGGTTCCCTTGTATTCATATTGCCTTCAAATTGAGTTTGTATATGTGTAGCTGTTATATCAGTTCCAGTAGGGCAAAACACCTCATGTTTCTGTTCCCTCTGAGTTATTCACTCCTTCAGTATGCTGACTCATATTGTTGGATCTAGGACATGAAAAAACATGGCCTTTACAATAATCTGATAAGTCTCTCTCCAAGTTCTTCCTCTTATGCACAGTCATCCTACGTTCATATGCTGAAATGTTATCTATCACATTGCCCAGCATTCGATCCACCACTGGTGCTGGAAAACCTTTATATAATCTCTCCTGATGTTTCTCAACTTCCACTCTTAGTTGTTCTTCTTCTGGTCTAAAATATTCATTCATCAACCTCATGTAACTCATGCTGGTTTCCAAACTGATATCCTGCCATTTAGCTAATAGTTCTGGGTAGTGAGTACCATATGCAGGCATCTTTAATACTCTCAAGCCCCTGGGTACTATACAAAAATGCAGACAAGCTTCAAAATGATGTCTCTGAAGTTGTAGCCATTTAATTTTGAACAAATCATCCTCTAGACTGTGAATTGTGCAAACGTGTTTGATCATAATTTGGCGTCTCATCATCTGATTCATTTCTATTAATAGCATAGTTAGTAAGCAAGGAGTTACTGTCGCTAATCAAAACATTCATCAAACCTGCATGTTTCTGATTCTTCGTTGGCTCAAGTGGATTGTAACTCAATTCAATGTCACTCTGGTTAACACCATCTGCCATGCTCATGTGGGTAACAAAAAACAAGTAAAACAAATAAAATAAATCACCCAACGAGTAAACAGGCCACTGTACAGAAATGAAGAGATAATCCAAGCAAATAGTATGTGAACAGTGAAATGAAGCATGGCTCCTTTACTCATATAAAACAGACCAAAACATCGAGTAAAATAATGCAGGCATTTAATAAAGGTTAGCACTTTCACCACGGGACAAGTGGCTTCATCAGATCATAAAATAAAACGAATAAACAGTTTTTATACTCACATACTTAGTGTGTCCACAAATGCTTTCAATTAGTGTAACAGTGTTATCCAATCTGATACATAGTATGTGATGCATAAGCATTACAGAGTGTTCAAAATGCTTTCAAATAAAAAAGAGACTTTCACTTCAAGTCTAAAAACAGTGTATCGACTGAGATTAAAAATCACTATTTGAAAAACAAGCAGCTGCCCCTAATTGCAAAAATAAAATTGTTCACTAATGCATCTAGTCAAAAAACTATTATAGAATTAAACTAGTCACAAATACATTCTCAGTGGTGACTATCTAACCCTCATCGTCACCATGCGTATTACGCTGCACGTAAAGTGCGCTTAACCACTTAAAGTGATATCAAATTAAACAGTGCATCAAACATTTCTATTTGCTCATATGTGAAATAAAATACACATTTCACCTGAATAAAGAGCAAAAACATAATTAAAATAACTAATAAATAGCTATATTCAATAAATCCAAAGGAATACACATTGCATATGAATGAATTCAGAAACATAGCTGGAATATCAACAATTCGTTCCTGGCTCTAATCTAATTGTAAAACGCTACTGTAGCCCAATTTACTGCCATAGATAATGTTGCATTGCAAATACCCTTAAAAGCAATAATAGTGCAATAGATTTACACTAAGCAATACATCAGTATGTGTATACAATATAAATATAAACCACTGACTAGCAGTTGTATACAACCTATTCTTATATATAAGAATATAAATATAAAACTGTGCAACTATCAAACATTGCTAGATACAACTAATCATATATATAAAATAAAAATTATGTATATATCAATGAACTAAAGTGTCCCTACAGCACTATAGAAATAATAAAAAGCGTGTACAGATAGATAGATGTGTATACATATAGCCATATAATGTCATGGGTCTAGGACACATGCTTGACTAGCATATGTCCGAATCACAATACATCGAACAAACATACACGAAAGCACTTAACATCGAACAGCGCTTCCGTGTATGTGTAGTTCAAAAAAAAAATATCTGCATTTCTGCAGGAGGCCTTTGCCCCCCCTGCACCTCCCACACCCCCCCTACCTTATTATTCTCACCCCGAGATCACACTACATTGGGGAAAAGGGAATTTTCCCTTACCTGCACTGTAGTCCGATCTACAAAACAGGCACACATACACAGAAGCGCTTGTCGATGTTAAGCGCTTTCGTGAATGTGTGTTCGATGTTTTGTGATTCGGACATATGCTAGTCGAGCATGTGTCTGGATCCCAATGTCATATACGTGAGGGGCTAACTATAAAGGCATGCATATATTAAAATAAAAACTGTAATCAAATGTGCATCAAAAACATTGAATCTGAATAAGCTTATGTATACTAAATATACTACATAAACCTATATACCTGTACACGCTTTTTATTTACCTTCATCCACAGCCCTGGTGACTGACTGAAAGAAGTCAACCAGGTTGAGCAGGTATGATCTCTCTTTCACAAAGCCAAATTGTGTGGGGTCTAGAGTTTGGAGATTTCCTGTATCTTTGTTAATCAGGTCCTTGATGATGCACTGCATAGCTTTATATATCAAACTCGTCAGGCTAATGAGGCGATAATTCCCATGGTCTGTAGTCGCTCCCCCATTATGGAGAGGGATGACTGTAGCAGTGCACCATTTGGTAGGGACAAAGCCTGAGGTGAGGCTGTAACTGAACAGGGCACACAGATGTGGTACAAGTTCACTTTATAGTTCATGTAGAACACAGCCAGGGATATTATTGGGTCCCATGGAGGTTGCATTCTTGGCCTTGGACAATGCAGCTTTAACCTGTGCTGCAGTAATGCTGGGTGCTTGGCATTCTTCTAGTATTGTGATTGGTCCTTTAGAGGGGAGAGAGGGGTAAAGTTGGCACTGAATCTGTCAGCCAGTATGTTGGCAGTATCTGTTGGCTCATTATAGTAGGTACCATTGTGCAGTAACCCAGAGCAAATCTGGCTATTGCTGTGGAGGTTCTTGATATAACTGTAGAAGTCTTTGTGATTGCTTTTAGTATCTGCCACAATTCTGCCTTCATAGCTTGGCTTTGGAGGTTTTGAAGAGGGATTGTTAATAAGGGAGTTTTTCCAGTCTTGGGACTTCACCTTTTTCTGCAACAGTTTCTTCCTTCTGTTGTAGAGTTTATTAATGGCAGGGGACTACCAGATTGGCTTCCTTTTTTTGGAGGAGAGCATCTTGGTTCTGTTGGGTATGGCTAGTTCCATGCATTTATGTACATGTCCGTACAGTGTATTGGTGTATGATTCGGCATTTGTGCAGCTATTTTCCATTGGCATGGGGGCCGTAAAATTAGCCACCTCTGTTTTTAGGAGCCCAAAGTCAGCTTTGGAGAAGTTATTCAAGGTGGTTACCTTTGCGGGGGGTGTGGGTGAGATGTAGATTTCCATGGTGATTAGTTTATGGTCAGATCTGACTAGGGATGGACTGACTACTGGTGTAGAGCACCATGTTAGTAATAACCAGGTCAAGGACGTTGCTTCCTCTAGTGGGGGTCAGAATGACCTGGTCCAGGGTATTGGAATTGATGAATTCCAGGAAGTGTTGGGCCAGTATATTGGTGCTTGATTAGTTCTCCCAGTTGATGGAGGGGTAGTGAAGTCTCCTACTATGAGAGTGTTGGAAGGATCTTGATAGATTCCAGGGTGCTTAGGAACGTGGAATGAGAGTCTAGGGACATGGTTGGGGACCTATAGCAGGGTATGACGTGAATCATCGCTATCTTACCCAATGTTACCTGCACCTGAAGTATCTCAGATACATTATGCTGTGCTACTAGTCTGGAGGTGTGCATATCCTTTATGAATATGGAGACACCACCGCCTTTGGAGCTACGGTCCATGTTTCAGGGCTGAAAGGTGCAGAATAAGTTATAGCCTGGTATTGCAGGGGTGCTGTCTGCTGCTTTAAACCTGGTCTCCGTTACAGCACAAATGTCAATTTTCTCCATTTTGAGGAGTACTTGGAGTGAGTGCATCTTGAGATTTAGACTTCTAGCATTGAGCAGCATGACTCTCAGATTGCATTTATTTGTAGCTGTTATGGTGGTAATTTGGTCTTTGGAACACCACCTAAAAAAGGGACTATAGGGGTGGAAAGAGCCTTAGCCAGTAGCCGGAAACCCTGGGGTAACAGATGCAGGCCATCTATGGCAAAGCATTAAGGTCTGTCAGTCATATTATCCCAAGCAGACAGATACTGGATCCCTGACACCAGAAACTTAGCCAATTGTTGAAGTCAATCATTTTTTGTTTGTAGAAATCCAAAGAGAAAAAAACAGTTACCAAATAATATGGGAATAATTTATTCTTCAGATAAATACGATGGCAGGTAAAAAACAAAATAAAATGCAAACACTGTATTGTAGGCGTTTTCGGGTGACTACCCTTCTTCAGACAAATGAAGATACAAACAAAAAGCATTTTAAACTGTAATTAACCAATTAGTGTTCAGTATTGAATCCGCCTTTTCTTTAAGGCTGGCTTAATAGGAATGACTTCATTGAGACCAGGCTGTCTATGTGCTGTCAATTCTATAATCCATTTAGCCTCTTCACATTCTGTTCTGTTAACAGTATTGCCCCCTCTGGGGGTTCCAGAGGGGTTCATATTTTGTGCACTGGGTAGACCTACTATGCTGGGGAACAAAGAGGTGTTTCGTGAAAAATTATTGCAAATGGAAACCAGGTTTATTTTCAATTATAAAACCCTGTTTCCGCATGGTTTAAACTTGGAAATTTAACATAGTGTTTCCACATATCTCTCAGAATATAATTGTTGTTAAAAAATGTTCAAAAATGTTAAAAATGTTTAAAAAGGCATTTAATATGAATTTATGAAGTTTAAAATATTTGTAAAATAAGATGATTCATTAAAGTGTTTTTGTAAGTATGCCCAAGTAAATATGAAGGATATTGTATGAACGTATTTATATAAAATCTTAAATTATTTTGTTATATTTGAAAATTGTTTCAAGATGTAATTTAAGAATCATTCTAAGATGGTGTTCAGTATGTTGTAGCTTTATTTGAAAAGAAATGTTCCAAGATGTAGTCCATAATGGTGCAACATTAATTAGCATCATTGGGTTAATGTGCTTCAATGATTCAATTAAGCATGATATATAAAAAGGGTGGTGTTTGAAGTAGTAAAATGTATTCCAGGAGAAGGCGAAGGCCGAGGTACCAGAATTAAAGAATTTCAAACTCACAGTGGATGTGTTCCTGTTTTCGTACAAATTTAGGATTTGCGTGTGTTATGTGTCAGATTCTGGCACCTGATAGATAGCTGACTGTTACCTTCTCCTTATTCAGCCTAGTGAGTGGGACATCTGTGTGTCTCGCTATAGAGTCGCCTATGGTTAGTGTATCGGGCAAGGTGTGTAGTCTTAGGGGCTTAGGTTGAGGGGCACACTGGTGAGCTCTGTGTCATGTGGTTTGTGCTTTGTTGTGGTGGTTGAGTGCATTTCTGTCTTGGAGGCCTCTGCTGTCTGGGTAAATTTCTAGTGAGAGCCTCCGTGAAGGTGGGTGTGTGGTTTGTGTTTTTATGTGAGAGCTGTGATAGTGTGTGTTCTGGATGGCTATGTGTTCCACGTGGTGTGGTGCAGGTGTTGACCTTCTCCCCTTGACCAGCTAGTCCGGTCTTGGCTGGAGAGTGCATAGCTTCCAGTCTGGATATATAAGTGCATCTCTCACAAGTCTGAATGTTGGAAGGTAAGAGGAGAGGGTTGTCTGTGTACATGAGACAGTTGCTACACTGCCTCAGAATGCCCAAGTGCACCAGGTTAATAGGAGAAAGCACAGGGAACTGCCCTTTAATCATGCCAGGAGGGGTGGTCATAACTACTAAGTACTGAAGCTATTTCCATGAAGAACAACTAGTGCTGATGGCACTTAGGTGTGCTACAATAATTGCTACAAAAACCTGTTGAAGTGTAAAGTGATTAAGCTATTTGAAGTGCAAGAGAGAAAGAAGTAGCAAGGCTCAAGGGAAAAACTGAAGAGTAGACTTTCTGGCACAAATAATAGTTTACTTCAGCTCGGTGCCGGTAGGCAGAGCTTAAACAAGTGTAAACCCATGCAAATGTAGCCTTTTAAACCAGAAAGTTGAAAGGGATGGAAAAACTGCCCAAACGGCCAATAAACTATACTTTCTGGGCCAGAAACCACTCCTCTTGTGGTAGATAGGCTACCTAGTGCTTACCACTCCCACTGATAAGCTAGAAGACTTCCCTCCAACACAGAAAGGCTTGGGGGCTCAGAAGCTTACAAACAGTCCTTTATTTTCATACCTAGAAAAGATTCTGTCAGAGCCATGCATTTTGCAAAGATAACATCCTTGCCATTGATGGTTGTTGCAAAGGATTCATTCTTTTTTGCCTTATAGGTTTCCATTATGCTAAACCATCTTTTATTAATTTTGGTTGGAATAACATACTGTTCTTTTAATGTCAGTCCTTCAGCAATATCTGAGTAAAATGACTCTTTGATGTAAAGCCATGTCTTCTGTGGCCTGACTCATTTAGAACCTCAAGTTATTTTTCTCCATGGACATAAACTTTATCCTTGAACATCTGACACTTCTCCTGTATCAGTTTCTATCTTTTTGAGGTGTAAGATATTTATTTAAGAATACCATTTCTCTGTGTGTCATCACTCCATCCAGAAGAATTTCCGAGTGCCTGGCTTAGGAAATAAAAGCCCTAACAAGTTTTCATACTTACAAGCCCTTCCTTTGTATTAATTTCAAATATCTTCTAGTTATGGTTTCATGCTTTCTTTCAATCAGGTAATTCATCTTCCTGTATTTGTTTTTATTTTATGGTGTGCTGCCTTTTTTGGCATACTGCTCTGGGCTACAAGGATAGGATTTGACTTTTTGCTAGCAGTGACTGTGACTACACAACATCTTGCTGGGCATTTCACAGTACAGTACAACACAAATAATATGTCTTATGTTTTAGTATCATATATTTGCAGTTTTATAAGCACAGTTATGTACACCAAGTTTGGCACTTTTGGGAATTAAAAGATATGGCAGTAGTTTTGAGGCACTCACATTCAGTACATGGCCTCCCTGCACAGCCTTGGTGATATATTATGTGTTTATTTTTATTTATTTTATTTGACTTTGTTAACTGGGTAGGCAGGTAAGAGAAGTAGGAAGCAATGCAGCATCACATTGTGTTCACCTGCATTTCACTGATGATGAGACATGTCGTCATCTGGGCGGTATCATCTGTAGTTACTAATTTATTTATGTGTTTCTTTCACGGTAAACAAATATCAGTAAGTAAAGTCTGACTGGGTAACAAGTACCAATTTTTAGCAGAGGCCTAGGAAGAAAAACTCCAGAGAGTTAAATACCATCAAATAAAACACTAGAAAAAATGTTATTAAAAAATATATATATACATACAGTTTGATAGTGGAATACATAAGATAAAGTAAAACATGTGGAGACACCAGTGAAATATAAAAGTATTAGAAATGTAGTCTACTATGCTAGGAAATAAAAATAAAATGATACAAGTCCACCTAAGAATGGAGAGAGGGCAGGTGTTGAAAGGTATAGATAGATAGGTAGTATAATGAGAGGTTAGGTTATTAACAATGTAACATATTTGTTAATGTAGATCATACAGGTGAGGTGCATGGGCATAGTCATGCATTAGTAACAATGTAACATATTTGTTACTATAGATCATACAGGTGAGGTGCGTGGGGATAGTCATGTGTTAGTAACAATGTAACATTTGTTACTATAGATCATACAGGTGAGGTGCGTGGGCATAGTCATGCGTTAGTAACAATGTAACATATTTGTTACTATAGATCATACAGGTGAGGTGCATGGGCATAGTCATGCATTAGTAACAATGTAACATATTTGTTACTATAGATCATACAGGTGAGGTGCATGGGCATAGTCATGTGTTAGTAACAATGTAACATATTTGTTACTATAGATCATACAG
Organism: Protopterus annectens; assembly: GCF_019279795.1. Lineage (NCBI taxonomy): Eukaryota > Metazoa > Chordata > Ceratodontiformes > Protopteridae > Protopterus > Protopterus annectens. The sequence goes on along the minus strand of NC_056748.1, from coordinate 139,867,617 downwards.
GTGAGGTGCATGGGCATAGTTATGCGTTAGTAACAATGTAACATATTTGTTACTATAGATCATACAGGTGAGGTGCGTGGGCATAGTCATGCGTTAGTAACAATGTAACATATTTGTTACTATAGATCATACAGGTGAGGTGCGTGGGCATAGTCATGCGTTAGTAACAATGTAACATTTGTTACTATAGATCATACAGGTGAGGTGCGTGGGCATAGTCATGCGTTAGTAACAATGTAACATATTTGTTACTATAGATCATACAGGTGAGGTGTGTGGGCATAGCCATGAACTGGTAAAAATTCTTTGAGAAAGTACTTAGAAATAGAGACTAGATATTTTTCTGACGGAATTTTGGATACAATTTTATAGTTTGACTATGCAGTGTGAGTATAAACTTCGCCCCATACTTTTTATGTTTTATAGATTTCAATCAGGTTTTTACCTTGAGAGTACAGAGAGTGATTAGGGACGTAGGGCTGAAGTACTGATGGAATAGAAGGGCAGGTAGAGAGGTATGTAGTATGTTGTCATGAGCAAACTGTCATATTTTACAAACTCTGGCTTAGTGCATTTCTCTTATATGTCTTCTTTATTTACAAATGCCATTCTGACATTTTAAAAATAAATAGGGTGTAAGACTTTTGCTGTCAGTGCGTGACTGTTTCTTAGCTCCAGAGGGTGTAATGAATAAGTTGTATCTCAAACAGAGCATGGTTTACATCACCTTTGTTTATTTGAACTTAACATTGGAGAAGTTTTGCTGTATGAGTGCTTATAGTTTTTCTCTGTTCATAGGTGTGTACTAAGCTAATGGCCCTGCAACCTTTACAAGCCTAGCCCATAGGATTACCCTGGCATCTTGCCACCCGACCTTAGTTCCTAGTGCCTCTGTTGAGTAGAGCCACTGGAGTGATCCCCGGGGTGAATTTTCTATTTCCCATCCACTCATCAAGATTTCTCTTGAAGAGGGCCAGTGAGGTGCTCTGCTTGACATGTATGGGAAGTCTATTCCATAGTATGGGCAGTCTCTGGTTTTGAGGCTGATAAGGGAGTTTTTCCAGTCTTGGGACTTCACCTTATTCCACATCAGTTTCCTCCTTCTGTTGTAGAGTTTGTTTATGGCAGGGGAACCACCAGATTTGCTTTCTTTTTTTGAGGAGAGCGTCTTGGTTCTACTGGATATGGCGAGATCCATGCATGTGTGTATGTGTTCGTACAGTGCACTGGTGAGTGATTCTGTGGTCATGCAACTATTTTCCATTTGCATGGGTGCCATGAAGTTAGCCACCTCTGTTTTTAGGAGCCCAAAGTTAGCTTTGGAGAAGTTTTTCATGGTGGTTACCTTTGGGGGGGCGGGTGGGTGAGATGTGGATTTCCATGGTGATTAGTTTGAGGTTAGATCTAACCAGGGAGGAATTGACTATTGGTGTAGAGCAATAGTTGCCCATGTTAGTAATGATCAGGTCAAAGATGTTGCTACATCTTGTGGGGGTAAGAACGAGCTGGTCCAGGGCATTGGAATTAATTAATTCCAGGAAATGTTGGGCAAGTGTATTGGTACATAAGTAGTTTTCCCAGTTAATGGAGGGGTAGTTGAAGTCACCCAGTATAAGAGTGCTAGGTTGGACCCTAATATTCTCCAGGGTGCTTAGGAACATGGAGGAGTTTGAGTGGGATGTAACTAACAGCACATCTCTTTGGTTTTTAACTAGTGACTTTGACTTTTGTCTCTGTATGTATTGTGTTTCTCATCTTGCCATAGATTGCATAACTGCAGCAAGTTTAAACTGTTTTGAGTCAGGTTTAACCACCCCTGCTGTATAATTTCTACTAATGCTCATCTTCCTGTCTGTTATTATTTGCTTAGTGATGTTTTGTTCTTGTGTGGCAGGGTTGCATTTTTTTAATTATGTACATATTTTTTGTTTGTGAGTGCACATAGTGAAATCATGTATTTTACTATAGGTGTCTAATGGCCCCTTTTATTCTTTTTATGTCATTTGTTTTGCTAGTTTCTCATTTTTAAGGCAGCATCTTATTTCAAATAAATTGCAAGTTTCTTTCTTGTTTCATTTTTGTTGTGAAACAAGACAATTAGAAGAGGAAAAACTTGAAATGATATAGCCTATCATTTGGAGATTAAGCTTAACTGATATAGAATTTTAAAATGAATTTCAACCATGGTAATTGTGATAATTCACTGTCCTATGTATTTTGTCCCAGTCCCATTCAGTAAACACAGCACACCAACTGATATTTGACAACCTTTATTAAACTTCCATAAACATAACTTTATTGAATAATATTTTAATTTATTAAATCACAGTATGAACATTTATATTTAGTATTGCACTGTAACCACGCTCACCCTAACCAAAAAAAAAGTGTCCTCGCCTTTGATTGCTTACTTTTCCTTATCAAGCAGCCCCCCCCCCCCCTGGTAACATTCATTCCCAAACTCATTGAATTAAACATCCAACACCAGAGGGCGAGCAGAAGAGAGACAAACCTGCCCCTCTTCTCCACCAACCAGCCTGACACAGGCTGATCCCCCTCATACCCTCCAAAACCTTCCCAAACCCTCCAAAAACAAAACTTAAGTGTACATTGAAGAGGTCCAAACCAAAATCATTCAGGTGTACTCCATCTCCTCTGAATGATACTGGATCCCTGTCATCGACATTTCAATGCCCTATCATGTAAATACCTAAAGCAGCCAGTTTCCTAACTCACCTAAAATGAATAACCGATGTGCCCTCTCCAAAGCTAAAATAACCCTGGTCCTACCTCTGACCACACAGCAGGCATACCTGGGTATAACCACTTTAAAACAAACAGATTCTCACTTATCCCAGCTACCAACTGCAACTTCAGAATTATCCCCAGATCATTACCTGCCCAATGTACCACCAGGACCCTAAGAAGGCCAGTGCCACCCCAAACAATGCAAACTCAATTGCATGCCACCTGGCCTAGTTGCAGTCCCCTGTTTTGCCCAATGGATATAAATGACCAAAAATTAAGTTTCCATTTCTAGTAGAAGAAATGATTGATCCAATACTAAGTCAGTCACTGTAGCCAATTATCTAATATAAGAAAAGCAAGCATTTGATGACCAACAACCCACCCTCTTAATGACTTCAGTTGATTTACATTCCTTTGCTAAATGTAATAACCTGCCAGTGCACAAATAATGAGTGGAAAACCTCTCTCCCAGAAAACCAACACACCAAAAAGCTCTCCTTATCATATATACAGACTGATTGCACATCATCACCTTGTCTGTTGTCTAACAAAATTAAGTCCTTACGACTCTCAACATGAAACCACATTAACCTCCTAGCCCAACCCACCAGACACAACCAATCATTCCAGTCCTTTCCCCATACTCACAGTATGACAAATGTAGATCAAGTAGATAATAAATAAACAACTTGTAGTCAAGTAAATCTCAGTTTCCCAATACTGTCTGCCTGCTCTTCCTCCAACTGAGATATCTTAGCTCTACACAACCAAATATACACGGAAGGAAAAAAAAAACACTGAAACATCCTGCCGAATTAATGACCAAAGCAATTTTGACACCCTAAGAGCTCCATAATACAATCAGAAAGTGAATGTCATACAGAATAGTCAAATGAATCTCCATTTACCAATGCTAATCCCCACAACAAAACCGTCAAAACCTGTCTTGTCAAAGGCCGTCATATGTCAGTCTATACACTATCGACCCAATCCTTCAACATACGAACCACAGTGCAAGATTTAGTAAAGTCACGCAACCTTGCCACATGTGCAACTATACTAACCGCAGCAAAGTCCACCTTGACTGACTGAACTGTCTTACATTGTTCCCAGGCCTGAACCAAACATCTCAACAACAATCCTTCCCACCAAACTCCTTCCTCCTCAGGCAGCTGCAACACAAATTTAACAAAACCTTGCAATGCTGTACCATACACCTTCCTTTTAAAAACTGGCCAGGACTCCTGTAGCAAGCATCTGCTCCTTCCAACCCAACATGACATACCTTGTCTAGCACCACCTGTGGCTCATACTACTGCCATATTGTCCAAATGAACATTATCCCTTTTCCCCCGGAACTTCTCCTCCTAGACCTTCAATGCCAACCAAATTGGAACTAACTCAAAACAGACAACTTACCTTCTCCAATCATCCTTCCATCCTGCCGGCCAGTGAGTCACAAACCATTCCACCTCAAAGTATGCCGCCATCCCAATACTTCCTGCCACATCTGTAAACAATTGCAAATTCTCTTGAAGAACCCAATCCACCTACCAAAACAATATCATTAAACTACAGTACGACAACCACAATTCTAAATCACCAAGTTGTTAAACCTCACCCAGTGATGTTTGCTTCCCCCCATTCAGCAAAAAGGCCACAAACCCACAAAAGGAACAACCCAAGTGAACTGCCTGACAGGCATGAAGAGCTACCTGACATCTGTAATCCACACCTTGTCCTTGGATTTCACTCACTGAATCTTTTCTTTTGAACACGTTACCTACACATCTGGTAAACAAAACAAACCATGGCCTACATCCACTGCAATTCCAATAAACAAAATCTTGCTTGAGCCTTCTAACTTCTTCCTAGCCAACAGAACACCTAGTTCCCCACACATCCCCCAAAACACCCACATACCTTCCAATGCTCCGACAAACCCTTCACCTACTCTTAAGTCATCCAGGTAACATACTGCCTCCTGGCAGCCCACCCACTGCTGCCAAATCCAATGGAGAGAAGTGCTAAACATTTCAAACCAGCAGCCACCAGGGATCCTATCAGTATAGCCTTGACAAAAAAAACTTAAACCCAACTACCCTGCCCAACAACAGCCACTCTTCCTCTCAAACTGGTAATAAATGAAAAATGGAGTCAATATCTAACATCAACAACCAGGGCTCCATAAACTCCCAAATTACCTGCACTACGTCATCCAAAGATTCATTACTTGACTTTATGTCATCTCCCAAGGGTAACCCTCCCAATCCAGGCTGCTGCAAACTCAATAAACCAATGTGCCTTCCAGTGTGTCATCTGCACCGCTGAATGCATACCCGCACACTTTGAACAGGTGGGCAAATCCTACACGCCACCCACAATCAGTACCCCATATTAAAGGCCCAGCATACCTCCTTCCCAACAACACTAACTTAACCCCCCTGCTAAAGCTCAAAGGCTGTCTACCATAGTCGCTAGACAAATGTCAGGATGTCTGACTTCCAAATGCAGTGACCGATCCACTGCCTTCCACTTCCAAAATCTCTGATCATACCACAACCAGGTATTCCTCACCCACAGATGCTGTGCCTCACAGATCATGAGAAAATAATCCAAAAGTGGTAAGGCTGAAGGTGGTATCCTTCTCCAGCTAAACCACCATGTAGTAAATGAGGCATAGCACACAGTTATCCCATATATTTGGCCACAGTCTACCTATCCTCCTCTGCCCCAAGGCTGCTAAAGCTGCCAGAAGTCTTTATTGTTAGCAGTTTCTGATTTCATCAGACATTGAACCTCATCTACATCGAATAATTCAAAATATCAACATACTTCCCCTTCCAGATCTTTCCTTTAACTAAGAGTGGTATGTGAGGTGGGTCAAAAGACCCCCTTGCCCAGGCCTGCTTATCTAACCAATCACCTGGCCAGATCCCAAAGTCCAACCCAACCTCATGCTGTTGTGAGTCCACCCCACCTGTGGATGACCCAAACTCCCTATAATCAAACTGAAACCCTCCTCATTGCCAAAACCTCCTTGTAGAACTATCCCCTTCATTAAAAAGGGGAAGTCCTTACCTCTGTTGATCTTCAGCCACACCACTTGCTTTACCCTGCCTGTGATGTACCTCATCCTCACCTGTCCCCACACTACTCCCAAACAGCACCAACTCTGACATGCCTAAATGAGCATCTAACAGTGTATCATTACCTGTGACCTCATTGAACACCTCTCTAATAGCTGGAACATCCATCGCGACAGCATCTATCACCTGTCAAATCCACCTCCCTCAGGCCTCCGGCTGATGCAAACTCTGCACTTCAGCCATCTGTAGCATCATCGGTCATAGTAATCTGCCAAAAGAAAGAAAACATTAATGACTTTGGCAAACAAAAAACACTGCCCCTGCATTCCCCTACGAGAGTATCATTAATGTTCCCTAATATAACACCTGTTAGGAACATCACCCTGACAAGCCTAAAACTGACTACTCACCCAGGCAAAACTCCAATAACCAGAGATCAAATTGAACCTTGTACCAGTGAGGTGAGCATTGTAACCATCATGTTCCCTGAACCACAGTCAGCTGTACTAGTAACACACTATAAAATCCCTGCCATACCCAGCATTAGTCCTCTCTCCCACTCTGTTATTTTAGTTTATCTGTCTCGTTTGCTTTGTTTTATCTGATTATTACTCTCCATGATAGCCTTCCAAGAGGAATATCTGACCCAGTACCTTGAATTTATAAGGTGAATACCTTAGTCCTTACACTTACCCCCACCCAAACGTAGCTTCACAACAGTCATTAAGCTAGAACTGCCAAAACCTGCCTGCTTCTAGGGGCCATTTTAATCCTCCCCTAACAGACCCTAACCCCCTACCCTAGCTAAGCAGTTATCTCCAGCCCCTACCTCTCAACCTTACAGCAGTAAAATCTGTACAAAGCTAAAAAAATGGGGAAACCCAAAAACAGGGAAAACTTTTAAATATTTATTTATTTTACATTTGTTAACAAGATAGTGTCGGACTGGACATGTAGCCTATTTTCAGTGGAGACCCAGGGAGAAAACTTCCAGTGCAATTACAAATCAGTTAACAAATACAGATAGTTATGAACACAGATATTAACCAGAAAAACTGGAATTAAACAAAGTAACTTAAGAAACAAATAGTCATGAAAAACATAAGTCTAATATAATATAGAAATATTGATAACTGGAATAAACAACCAAAATGTCTTAGAAAAGTACATCAATTCTAAAGAAAAAAGCACTAGTTGCTTACGGTGTCGAAGAGAGATACATTGGAAGAGAGTAGTGAGGAAATAGCGGAAAGAAAAATAAATCAGGAGACATACAGAGTAAGAGCCAGTCGGTATTGAAATATTCATTTAGACTTTTTAAATAAAGAAATGTTGGGATTGTTTTGGATGTGCTGGGGAAAAGCATTCCAGTCCTTAGCTATTTTACTGGAATAGAGGGAGTCACCATGACTGTTTCAGATTGGATAACTTGTAGCATTAGTCTATCAGAAGACCTAAGGGACCTGCAGTTAAAGTTAGGTCGGACCAGGCTTGAAATAGCAGGGTAGCTGTTGGGGTTGTGTATGGTTTGTGGGCAAGGGTAATTTGGTTTAGTGTTAACAGTTTAGGAAGTTCCAGCCAGCTGAGTTGTTGAAGAACAGAGCAGTGGTGTGTAGATCAGAGTATGTGTATGTAACTTTAAGAAGCACGTGTATATAAATAGTGAGTACGTGCAGGCAGCAGTACCATTTTGAGAGAACAGCCAGAGTGTTAACATATACGAATGTAGTCAGTCTGTTTATAAGTTTATTTAAATATAAGTTACTAAGGTGCATTCCTGATCTGTTTGCATGTAATAAAGCTGCTTGAACTGAACCCACAACTGTTCATCTGTTTTATCCGGATCAGACGAGCAACATGGTGTCAGAACTGGGATTGAGAATGTAACTTCTTCAAGTCAATAAGTGCAGAGTTGGCGGTAAAGGTATATTGAGCAGGTTGGGTGATACAGTGCTCAAAGATTAAAAAATGGCCAGAAATGAACTTCAGGTAGCCAAAACTCGCACAATTGATTTATTTTGCAAAGAAAACAATATGAAGCATTTGTAAAGCACAGAACACATTATTAATCGAACTAGTACACAAAACGCATTATTAATTAAACAAAATGTTCATAACTACAGTATTTGATAAAATTGTCAGAAATATTCATAAGGAGCTCAGAATTATGTTTGGTTTGCATAACGAGCATGTTTAAAGTAAAACAGGCACAAAAACGTATAACGAGCATGATAAGAGGTCAAAGGTCATAACGAGTACAATAATATGTATAACGAGCATGATAAGAGGTCAAAGGGCATAACGAGTACAATAAAAGAGCAAAATGAGCTTAGAAATCAAGGCGACTGCATGTTTTCTAGTAAAAGAACTTGTTTTGGGCATAAACTACTATTTTGCATTTGCCGAAGCTATTCAAAGCATAACTAGAGTTGTTCAAAGTATCTCAGAGTGTGCAAAGTGTTTGCAGAGTGTGTGCTTTATTGTGGTGCAATCACTTCAAAGAGTTTGCTGTGTGCAAAATGCAGTTACATTGCATAGGGCACTCAAAGTACAGCCATTCTGAAAAAGTTTCTTGTGCTTTGTACAGTTATTCACAAAAGTGCTGCCATTTCAAAGTGTTTCTTACACTGTACAAAGTTATTTCACAAACTACAGCCATTTTGAAAGGTTCCTCTGCTGTATAAAATTTATTTGCAAAGTGCACTCATTTAGAAGTGTTTCTTGCTCTGAGCTTCTTCTGCTGTGTACAGTCTGTTTGCAAAATACAGTCATTTCAAAATATTTCTTACACTGATAAGGAATGATTTTGCAAAGTACAATGATTTTAAAGTGTTCTTGTGCTGTGAAGACTTATTTGGCAAGGTGCATTAATTTCAAAAAGTCTGTTGTGCTAGTGAGCACATTTACAAGTTCTACTATATATGGTTATGTATCACTTCACCTAAAACGCATTTCACTGAAACCAAATCACCTAAAACTCATTTCACTGACAAGCAGCACAATAAGGCAAGTCAAAGGTATACGTCCTTCCCCCACTGTAGTGTGATCTTGGTGTTAGTATATATATTAAGGGGGGGGGGGTGCAGCCCCCATTTATTTTGGTTTTATGTTGTCTTGTTTTATTTTACATTATTTGGTAAAAGACAACTAGGTAGGGGGCTACGCCCCCCACACCCCCTAATGTGGGGGGCTGTACCCCCACACCCCCTTAATATATATGCTAACACCAGGATCGAACTACAATGGGAAAAAGGACATATATCTTTCAATTGCATTAGAGTACTACTTGTCAGTGAAATGAGTTTTAGGTGAAATGAACGTTAGGTGATTTGGTCTTGGTGAAATGAGTTTTAGGTGAAGTGATACATACCCATATATATCATATATATATATATATATATATATATATATATATATGTGTGTGTGTGTGTGTGTGTGTGTGTGCATGTGTGTGTGTGTATATGTTTGTACAGAATTTCAAGTACCTTCATGACTATGTGTTATGGCAGAGGCATTTCACAGACCAAGTCCACTTGTGTTTGATCATAATATAGCAGAGAATTGGAGAGTATATGAGCAGGAATCCGATATTTTCATACAAGCAGCTTTTACTGACAAAGATGCACATACAAGGGCATTCATTTTTCTTAACTTAGCTGGGTCAGAGGCCATTCAGAGAGAGGGTTCATTTGTGTATGCACAAGCCGAATATGCAGAAGGGGGGAAACTGCCATATTGTGGTACCAGCTGAATCAAGAGACAACCCTGAGTGCTTGAAACATAAATTAGTAGAAATATGCAACCCCTAGACAAATGTTACATTAGACATGCACCTATTTTATACAAGAGACCAAAAGCCAGGTGAAACTTTTGCAGTTTATATCACTGACTTGAGAAATAAGGCTAAAACGTGCAGATTTGGTGATTTGAAAGATGAGTAAGTAAAGGACAGACTTGTGTGTGGTGTTAATAATGCTGCAGTGAGAAAGATTTTGCTTCATGATAGTGATTTAACACTGAGCAAAGCCGTAGAGATTTGTCAGATCTATGAGCTTACAGAAGGGCACACAAGTATGCTTACAAGTGATAAGAGCTTAGTTTCAGCAGCCTCTAGAGCAAGCGTAGACAGCATGCAATACATAGAAAGCAGAAGCAGGCTTAATCACATGGTGGCTGCAATCCCTGCAGGATTCCCAGGGAGGACCTATAACTTTCTAGCAAGTTCCAAGACTAGCTCAGCAAAACAGACCTGCTCAGTGTAGCAAAACCCAAGTCAAGTCTCATTGTTAACTGTTGCAATTGTGGTGCCAATCATAAGTCTAAAAGAGAGAAATGCTTAGCATTTGGTCAGCAATGCCACAAGTGTAAAAAATGGAACCACTTTCAAAAGTTTTCTAAATCAAGCAGGCGTCATTCAGTTAAGAAAGGTCATTCAAAAAATCAAGCTGATCATGTTGAAAGCTGCAACCCTACTTTCTATGTAGATGGTGTATCAGTAGTCAGTGAAATGTTTAATGAAGTAGATTTGCTGGCAAAGAACAACGTATTTTGTACTGTCCTGATCAATGGTAAACCCACAGAGCTCAAAGTAGACACTGGTTCAAATGTAATGTGATGTCAGCAGAAACCAGTGAGAAATGGTGACCAACTTAATTTGGTTAATTGTGCAAAGCTTGTTGCTTATGGAAGTGAAGAGATTCAAACTGAAGGCTCAGTAGTGCTTTTATGCTATTCAGCTGTGAACAGTTACAACGTGCAGCTCTATGTAGTTAGAAGACCAGTGCAGTCATTATTAGGTCTCAGAGACAGTTTGAGAATGAAACAGCTTTTTTCACCAAAGAAGTCCATCATGGAAGCACAAGTCCCAGTTCCAGCATCACTGATGCTATTTTCTCAGAGTATGCTGATGTTTTCAACGACAAGTTAGGCAAACTTCCAGTTGTGTACTCCATGCAAGTAGACCCGTTGGTCAGTCCAGTGGTCAGACCACCAAGGAGAGTTCCACTAGCTGTGCAGGACAAGGTCAAAGTCCAGTTAGACAAGATGGTGCAGCAAGGTGTGATCTGTCCAGTCACAGAGCCTACTGAGTGGGGGTCTTCCATGGCAGCTGCTCACAAGAAAAGTTCAGATGAAATCAGTATATGCATTGATCCAACAGACTTGAACAAGGCATTAAAGAGACCTTATCATTCTATGCGTACAGTCGAGGTTACCGCCCTCATGCCAAATGCCACTGTTGTTTTCTGTCTTAGATGCAAAGATTTCATTTTGGCAAGTAATGCTCGATAGCAAATCAAATCTTCACTATTGACTACATTCAGTACCCCATTTGGTAGATGCAGATTCCTCAGGATGCCCTTTTGGAATACATTCTGCCATTGAAGTCTTTCAGCGTGCAATGGAGCAATTTTTTTCAGATTATCCATGTGCTGTAATAGTGGATGATTTACTGGTTGGAGGTAATGGAGAAGCAGAGCATGACAGAAACCTCAGGAAAGTTCTGGACAGAGCGTGCAAAGTGAACTTAAAGCCAGGGGCGGCCCGTGCTATTGGACTGCCGGACTGCAGCCCCCTCAACTTCAAACTAACAAATAAAAAGAAATAAAAAGAAAAAAATAAGAAAAAAAAATTTTAATTTAGGACTTGCGCATCGCACTAGTCCAGACTGCTGCTGAGACAGTCTGGAGCATGGAGCATGCAGATTGTCTCAGCAGCAGTCCTGATTGAGACACGTGAACAGGAGCGCCCACAAGTCTATGCAGTTTTAAACTGCATAGACTGCCTGAACTCGCTGGGAAGCAGCGTCGGTCGGACTGCAAGGTCAGTCAGGAGAAGGATCTCGGGTCTGGATTGGATTGCTGCAGGGGAAGATCTCGCGACGGGCAAGGTCAGGATTTGCGAGGGTTTTTTCAGCTGCACTCGTCGGGGGTTTGGATCTAGATTTACTACAGGGATTCGTGTGTGTGGATCTAATGGTGGTTTTGCGGACAGGGATTTACTACAGGACCAGGTAAGTGTACAGGGAGTGTGTGTGTGTGTGTGTGTGTGTCTGTGTCTGTGTGTCTGTGTGTGTGTGTGAAAATGCCCCTGGTTTAATATACTGGTGGTTAGGCTCATGGTGGTGTGGTAGGGAATACCTCAGGCTTGAACCCTGTACCTTGTATGCAGGTGTTAAAGACCTGAATTCCCTACCCACCACCATTTGTAAAAAAATTGCAGATTTTTGCCTCATATTTGATCTGATCTGATCTGTTCCTCATAATATCTGTGGTTTATAAATGTTGCAGTGCTTGATATTTGATGGTGCAGTGGTAGCATTGTTGCCTCACAGCTGCAGGTTCTCAGGTTTGCTTCTTGGCTGGGGTGCCTTCGTTGTGGGGGGGGTCTGTATCTTCTCCCTGTGTTTGTGTGGGTTTGCTTTTGTGTCCTCCCATGTTACAAAGACATGTCTGCATTATTTCTTTCTGGGCCTCTGCTGAGAATTGTTTTTTTTTGTTCCAAGTCAGACTGTCCTGATTAACAAATGTTAAATAAAACTGACAGGCATTTGAATTTCAGACTTCAGGTTTCTGAATGTTTAGTTCCTTACCTATTTGATGGTGCAGTGGCAGTATTGTTGCCTCACGGCTATAGGTTTTCTGGTTTGATTCTTGGCTGGGGTGCCTTCTGTGTGGAGTCTGCATCTTATCCCTGTGTTTGTGTGGATTTGCTCTGGTGTCCTGCCATTTTACAAAGACATGTGTCTACAGTATTTCTCCCTGGGCCTCTGCTGAAAATTGTTTTTTGTTCCGTCAAGTAAAATTGACAGGCATTTGAATTTCAGACTTCATATTCTTCAGAAAATACATAGTAAAACGTTTTATTCTAGCAATAAATATATAGTAACGCAACCTTTTATTATAGCAATTTTTTAAGTTTATAAGATGGTTATGCAGTGTAAATGTGCAGAGAATCCCACCCATCCAAGGTAGACACAAGTACTAGAGTGGCTTTTCATCTGTCCTTGATTTTTACAGAATGGTCTGGTTTGGTTTCTGTCATATTTTTTGTACTGTTGATTTATGCTTATTACTCAAAGTGCCTGTTGCTCTGTGTTTAAGTAGCAATACTTTAATGACCATCAGGTAAGCTTGGCTGAGATTGCAAGATGCAAGTAAGCTTTAATAAGCATACTGTTAAAGAATTGCCAACATTTAAAGCCTTTCTGTTGCCATGTAGAGAATACTTAACTAGATAATGTATAAGCCTTGGGTATTGAAATGCATATACCAGTATTTGTAATAAAGGACAGAATTACATTATTTTAAGAGTCTCATTACACTTGGAGACTTCCAGTCATCTCTGCAGGCTTTACCCGTAAACCGAATGCCAATCGTGTGGCCCATAACCTGTACAGTAATCCTTTTAAGCAATGTATCTTAAGCTTCTTTCTTGTTTGCTTTTCATTTTTACTTTGATCATGTTTTCCCCATGAAACAAGTAGATGTCAGGCAGCAGGTCTTTTTGGATAAGGAACATTTTACAAGTGGGGCATCAGAAATTTCTACTTTCAGCATGTTACTTGTTACTTTATTAAAGCTGAATATAAATTATAATTAGAACTGCAGTGCAAGAAGTGGTTTGAGTTGAGTGCTGCTTGTTTTTCTTATACTTGATTTTGACTGGCGTTCCATTAATGTATTTAAAAAAAGTAATTTATTTTTTCATGCCTCACAACCTTTTTGTTTCCATCTAGATATTAAGCTGTCATGCAGCCAATGCATTGAAATATTTTTATTCTTCTACACTTCGTTTTGTCTTGATTGGACTCTCATGACGACTGTTTGGCACCCAGGGCAGTGTATTTAGTTTTTGTGGTTTGCTACTACAGGATGTGTGTGTGTGTGTGTGTGTGTGTGTGTGTGTGTGTGTGTGTGTGTGTGTGTGTGTGTGTGTGTGTGTGTGTGTGTGTGTGTGTGTGTGTGTGTGTGTGGGGTAGGGAATACCTCAGGCTTGAACCCTGTACCTTGTATGCAGGTGTTAAAGACCTGAATTCCCTACCACCATTTGTAAAAAAAACTGCAGATTTTTGCCTCATATTTGATCTGATCTGTTCCTCATAATATCTGTGGTTTGTAAATGTTGCAATGCTTGATATTTGATGGTGCAGTGGTAGCATTGTTGCCTCACAGCTGCAGGTTCTCAGGTTTGCTTCTTGGCTGGGGTGCCTTCTTTGTGGGGTTTTTATCTTCTCCCTGTGATTGTGTGGGTTTGCTTTTGTGTCCTCCCATGTTACAAAGACATGTCTGCATTATTTCTTCCTGGGCCTCTGCTGAAATTTTTTTGTTCCAAGTCAGACTGTCCTGATTAACAAATGTTAAATAAAATTGACAGGCATTTGAATTTCAGACTTCAGGTTTCTGAATGTTTAAGTCCTTGCATATTTGATGGTGCAGTGGTAGTATTGTTGCTTCACAGCTATAGGTTTTCTGGTTTGATTCTTGGCTGGGGTGCCTTCTGTGTGGAGTCTGCATCTCCTCCCTGTGTTTGTGTGGATTTGCTCTGGTGCCCTGTCATTTTACAAAGACGTGTCTGCAGTATTTCTCCCTGGGTCTCTGCTGAAAATTGTTTTATTCTGTCAGCAGTAAAATTGTCAGGCATTTGAATTTCAGACTTCATGTTCTTCAGAAAATACATAGTAACACAACATTTTATTCTAGCAATTTTCTAAGTTTATAAGATGAATATTTGAAATTTGTCCCTATTTTTGGGACTGTATTCCCCCATTATTGGCTTCGTCCAGGTTTTTTGTGCTAAGGTTGACAGCTATGGCAAGAACTGAATTCACTGAATGTTTGAGGGCTGTATTCCCTCATTACTGGGTTTGTCCAGGTGTTTTGTACTAAGAGGTTGACAGCTATCGTGAGAACTGAATTCACTAAATGATGGCCATTTAAGTTTTTATCTTCCTCTTTTACAAAGCAGCTGATTTGGCGTAGTGGTATGTTGCTCTGACTGTTTTGCACAGGGAGCTTGGCAGTAAAATGTATGGTTCTAGCAACTTTCCAAGATTATACAAGCAATGTTTGTGTCCATGGTTTTGGGCTTTTGACCCCCCCCCCCCTCAATACATTTTGGCTTTTTCCAGTTTTCTTGTGCTGCGAAGTTGAGTATTGAGTAGATTTTACAAGGAGCTGAGAGCTGCAGGGGAACAGAAGTTTAGTGTTGCTTAAGTGAAGTTGGTTTGCCTTGTTAATAGCAAAACAGGTTGTGTACTTGCCTTTGATGCAGAAGGCTGTGGGTTCTACTCCCACAAGGGGTGGATGCTGCCGTACTGAGAATGTTCTCCATGGTGAAGATACTAACTATGAGTCCGTTATCAGTTTGCCATCCATTTCCTCTTGCAATATTGCTAGCTTATCATTTTTTTAATGCAATATAGGCAGTTTATTCCTGAGGGGCAACAGACACTTTATTTTTCGATAAAACCATGAAATATAAAGGTGTTTGCTAGCAGCAACCTCTTCATTAGTTACAGATTTCTTCAATGTGGAATTATTTAGATGACTGACTTCAGAGATTGTGCATATTTACTGGTAATGGACTGTGTAGAATAGTGCATATTTACTGATAATGGTGGACTGTAGAATTGTGCATATTTACTGATAGTGGTGGACTGTAGAATTGTGCATATTTACTGATAATGGTGGACTGTGGAAGTCTGAGTAGACTTTTATGATAAATGTTCTGAACTGGGCAGTTTTGTCATTATGGGTGCATGCATTTTGTTTCATTGCTTACTGGAAAAATGTTCAAAACAAATTTAAAACGCCTCTAACAACTGTAATATATTGTACAAGGAATATAATTTAGTACAATGAGGAAGGTGTATCAAAGAGCACATGTATGTTTCATATGCAAGGGGCCTATGATTTGAAAACAGCCCAAAATTAATCTTTTATCTGCCACTGGCAAAATGTATTTTCTTTGAATGTGGGTTTCAATACTGTTTCAATGAATGTGAGTTTCAAGGGCAGAGAAGGTTTAATGCTAAGTTTTCATTGTGAGACTGCATTGCTTTGTTTAGTAGATGACTTAGTGTTTGTGCTGTAAAATACAAAATAAAACTTTCAAATGAAGTCCAACTCATCATAGAAGTAAAGCAGTATGCACATTAGTGTTTATGGTAAAAGGAGTGAAATAGCCAAGTAATGTTTCATTGGAATGGCTGCAGAGGCTCCATTCAACCATAATTTTGTCAGGGGGGAAGGGCAGCAAACTCAGACAGGCCCAGCTGAACTATACCTCCCAACTGTCCAGATTTTCAAAGAATGAATAGATTTTTACTTCTTATTTTTGGTTTGTTCTTCATAAAATTTGTAGTTTTCTGGCAAATCATTTAGAAATTAAGTCACTAAATAATGATACACTGAGTTTCAGACTTCATAACCTTCAGAAAAATGCATGCGAAAGTAAGAAATGTTATTCTATCAACTGTCTCAATTTATACAAGAGCAATTTTTAGTACTGTTTATATGTTCCCCCAATATATTTTGCCTTGTTCAGATTTACTGCATTAACAGGTTGAGAGGTACATGCAAATAAAATTGCTTTATAGAATTAGGCATAGCCAACCTCTCAACTGTCCCCGGTTTTGGCTCAAAATGTTGCTCTTCCCCCTAATAATCCCTCCGCAAAATAGCAATTTTGGAAGAAAACATGGAGGGTTTACAATTAAGAAATAACTGTAATAATCAAAGTTATAGATTACTTGAAATGCATGTAGATTCTTTTATTTTGTTAGCTGCTCAAGTTAGCAGTACTAATATTAAAGTGTCCCTTCTTTGACAGGTTCCCAGCTGTATTGTGTGGCTATTTTATATTTTTGCATCACATTTGGTCCATTTTTCATAAAATTGTGTTTTTTGGCAAATTAGTGATAAATCACTAAAGACTGAAGTTAGAAAATAATGACAGACATTTGAGTTTCAGATTTTATACCCTTCAGAAAAGTCATACTAATGCAAGACCTATTCTATTATCTTTCTAAGTTTATTAGAGCAATATTTAAAAATTGTCCTTATTTTTGGGTATTTGTCCCACTTCTGTGTATGGCTTTGTCCAGATTTCTTGCTCTGAGGTTGAGAGGTATGACAAATATGTCAGGGCCATCAGTCAGCCAGAGACATTTCAAATTGTGACATACTTGTTGCACCCCACTCCACCATGTAGTGACTCTGGATGTGTCCAAGCAAGGCAAGGAGTAGTTATGCAGTGTAAATGTGCAGTGTGTCCCCCCCATCCAAGGTAGACACATACTACAGTGGCTTTTCATCTGTCCTTGATTTTGCAGAAAGGTCTGGTTTCTGTCATATTTTTGTACTGTTGATTTATGCTTATTACTCAAAGTGCCTGTTGCTCTGTGCAATGCTTTAATGACCATAAGGTAAGCTTGTCTGAGATCGTAAGATGCAAGTAAGCTTTAATAAGCATACTGTTAAAGAATTGCCAACATTGAAAGCCTTTCTGTTGTTGCCATGCAGAGAATACTTGACTAGATAATGTATAAGCCTTGGGTATTAAAGGACAAGATTCCATTATTTTAAAAAGCTCATTACACTTGTTGGAGACTTCCAGTCATCTCTACAGACTTTACCCGTAAACTAAACAGAATGCCAATGATCATGTGTGGTCCATAACCTGTACAGTAATCCTTTATGCAATGTATCTTGAGCTTGTTTCTTGTTTGCTTTTCATTTTTTACTTACATGTTTTCCCCATGAAACAAGTAGATAGTTGTCAGGCAGCAGGTCTTTTTTGGATAAGAAACATTTTTACAAGTGGGGGCATCACAGAGATTTCTACTTTCAGCATGTTACTTGGTACTTTAATAAAGCTGAATATATTATAATTAGAACTGCGGTGCAAGAAGTGGTTTGAGTTGAGTGCTTCTGGGTTTTCTTATACTTGATTTTGACTGGCATTCCAGTAATGTATTTAAAAAGTAATTTATTTTTTCGTGCCTCACAACCTTTTGTTTCCATCTAGATATTAAGTAAGCTGTCATGCAGCCAATGCATTGAAATATTTTTATTCTTCTACACTTATTTTTGTCTTGACTGGACTCTCATAATGATGGTTTGCCACCCAGGGCAGCGTATTTAATTAAAGTTAGTTTTTGTGGTTTTGAGCATAGCTCCTCCCCTTTCTAGTTGGCCACACCCCTTCCCCTTGACCCCACCCATTCAGCTGTCTCCTGCAGCCCCCCTTTGATTTGAAGTCACCAGCCGCCACTGCTTAAAGCTCAGTCCTCTAAAATGTAAATTTAGATTACCAGAAGTTACTTATGTAGGTAATTTATTTACCAGTACAGGCTTACTGACCCTTCTAAACAAACAGCCATTCTTGAGATGCCGGCTCCAGACAATATCCAAGCTGTACAGCGTTTCTTTGGTAGGGTTAACTATTTGGACAAATTAATCCCTGACTGTAGTCCGTTATCAGTGCCTTTAAGAGAGATGACATGCAAAAATATTACCTGGTCATGGTTAGAACAACACCAGAGAGCATTTGATAACCTTAAATAGCAAATTGCCACCCCACCTACATTGAGATACTATGATGTCCACAAACCAGCAGTTCTTATCTGTGATGCTTCAAAGTTCGGTCTTTGTGCAGTTATTCCTCAAGCAGGCAGACATGTTGCCTATGCATCTAGAACTCTTACCCAGACTGAGAGGCAGTATGCTAAGATTGAGAATGAACATTTGGCAATTGTGTTCGCATGTTTGAAGTTTCATAATTATATCTGTAGCCGTGCTATCCAAATCGAAACTGATCATCAACCTCTAGTCACTATTTTAAAGAAGCCTATGCATACAGCTCCAGCAAGACTACAAAGAATGATCCTTAAATTACAAAAGTATTATTTCAAAATGGTCTACACACAAGGCAAACTTCTTTATCTGCCTGATATCTTATCCAGATAGTCCTGAAATACTACAGAGCAGCTTGACGCAGAGAGTTTTGACTTCGATGTCATAGAAGTGCATCATTTTTCTTCCACGAGACTTGATGAGCTAAGCAATCACACAAAGACTGATTCAGTTTTGCAGAAGCTCAACCACTTCATCAGTGTTGGCTGACCATCAAAGAAATCCTGTGTACCACCAGAACTACAACCTTACTTTCCATACAGAGATGAAATGCTGATGGAAGAAGGTATCATTTTCAAAAGTCCAAAAGTTGCTGTTCCTTACAACAAGAATACATTCAGATTTTGCATTTTGGCCACCCAGGTTCCAAGTCTACCAAAAAAAGGGCAAAAGGACTAGTATTGTGACCTCAAAGGACATTGATGAAATGCTTTCTCCTTCATCTTCAGTATGCAAGAAGTTGGATGCCAGCAGCCCTCCAGGACTTAATAAAAACAAATTTAAAGTATATTTAAAAAAAAAGAAACTCAAACATTAAGTAGCTTTATGACTGATTTAATTTGCTTAATTAAGGGAATTGTAATAATTGATGTGATTAGTGAGAGTATAAAATGTGTTACTTTTAAAATTTCATTCAGTCTGAGGAAGTCTTATTTAGACAAAAGTACTTACTGGATGATGATGTTTATGGAATAAATACTTTTTATGGTTTTATTTTTTCTGTTTTTTAAGTGATTATATCATTTTAAAACCATGTTATCCATGTTCTTGCCTTGAATATTTTCTGATCCACTACACCAATGCCTCAGACAAGACTTACTTCTTGTCGCTTTCTTTCATCCGAGCACCAGAAAACCGACAAGACAATTGCTACCAGTGAACCGACATGGACAACCTAAGGGTGGCTTTCACACAGTGACTATACAGGGGAACAACCACCAAACAAAACAATGCCCACGACCATTAATGAAACAAAGAGGCTGTACAACTGCACAATCCAACATGACCTGCCTTCCGTTTTTTCTCTCTTTAGAGCGCCAAAACCAAATGAAACTACAACAAACCGACCAACCACATAACAAGCCACCAACAAAATACAGCCACAGTTTAACAAAAGAAGTAGCTGTACAAACAGCATGGCTAAGTAACACTGCCTACACTAATATAATAAAGAGATGTGGAAGATAAGTGCCCATAACCATACCAGAAGAATGCAGAGTCCCTGAAATCACAGACACTCAGGTTAAAACAGCACTCTGCAAAGCCAAAAACACAGCATCAATGACCGGACGGTGTCCCAGGCTGCATCCTACACGAGCTCAAAGATGAACTAACCCCTCACCTAAACACACTGTTTAAACTCAGCCTCTCCACAAGATACATACCCATAGAGTGACACACAGCAACGGTTATTCCACTCCACAAAGGTGGAGCAACAACAGACCCCGGGAACTATTGCCCTATACGCCTGACTAGGTTGGTCTGCAAGCCTATGGAGCGCATCATCATGGAACTCATTAACAGACACAATGAGAACCTCCAAACACTGGACCCTACCCAGTTCGGCTTTGTTAAGGGCAGATCATGCCTTCTAAACCTGGTGGACTTCTTTGAGAGAGTTACCAAGGCTGTAGATGAGGGAAAAGTGGAACACACAGCCTACCTAGACCATGCTAAGGCCTTCAACTCCATTCCCCATTCTAGTATTATAGATAAGCTCACCAGCCTGAACATAAACCCCTACGTCACAAGATGGATTGCCAACTGGCTCATGGACAGAACCCACATGGTGGGAGTTGTGGGAGCTAGGTCTGACTCTAAACCGGTTACAAGTGGCATTCCTGGGGCTCAGTCCTAGGACCCCTCCTGTTCGGCATATACTTCTCAGAGGTACAAGCAAGCACAGGAGGACTATGTCTGACCAAGTTCGCAGACAACTGCAAATTAGGGGCTATAATTGACTCTCCGGCTGACACAGACATCCTCCAAAAGGGTCTCACTGAGATGGATACCTGGTGTCAAAAACATGGCCTCAAGCTAAATGCCAAAAAATGCATAGTCGTCCCCTTTGGAAAAAACAAAGTACCCACAAACTACCACATAGGTGGTAGTCCCCTAAATATGGAAGATGTAATAAGGGATCTGGGGACCCAAGTAGATAGTAATCTCACCTTTGATAATCACATTGCCAAAGTGGTTAGAAAATTCTTCTATGTGGCCCACCTAATCACAAAAGGGTTCGCATCCAGATCAAAAGAGGTCATTGTGCCCCTCTACTCATCACTCATCACACTCATCTTAGAGTACAACACCCCATTTGGGATGTACCTTACAAGACACCTGCAACAGCTGGAAAGACCACAGAAATACCTTACCAAGAGGATAAATGGCCTCAAACAGATGCCCCTTGCAGCTCGACTGAAGAAACTCCAGTTGTACTCAGTTGCATACCGCCTACTCAGAGGTGATCTCTGCCTGACATACAAGGCCATGTCCAACCCAGAATTGATGGACATGCTCCACCTAAAGAAAACCTTATCCCCTCAAGCCACATGCTCTAGGGATCTAAACCTCACCACAACAATAAGTAGGACATGCTGGAGGGATAGATTCCTGTCCCAGAGACTTCCCATGCTTTGGAACAAGATCCCAGTCCACATTAGGCAGAGCTCCTCGCTAACACTCTTCAAAAGAAGCCTTGACAAGTGGTTGGGAAACAGAAAGTTTACCTCAGGGATCACTTCAGTGGCTCTGCTGGACAGAGGCACAGGGAACTAATTTAAGAGGGTGGCGAAAGCCAACACATTCTGGCTAGGCTTATAAATGCCTTTGGGCAGATAGCCAAGTACCCACCTATGAACCTATAAGTAACACTGCCTACACTAATATAATAAAGAGACATGGAAGATAACACGTACAGTGAGCAAAGAAGGATTAAAAACCTTTTCCAGCACAAACGCGATTCCTCATTTTGCCATACTTTCACCATCTCTAAAATAAAAAGTAAGCAACATACACAACCATCCTGCCCACACTATCAGAGAAGCTGATATCCAACAAAGAATACCCCCTCCTACCCTCCCAAAAAAATAGCCACTCACGAATGCCACCATACACCACTGTTAACCCAAGGCCTACCTGTTCTCTGGAATTCCTACAGGTTGTCATAGCAAGTTCATGCCAAAACCTGCCTTACCCAGTTATACTCAGTCATACAAAACCAGTTAAGCCCCTCCTTACACTTACCTCATTTCCTCCCACCCCTCCTACTTTCTCAATTTAACCCTTTCATCCCCACCCCACTAACTACCATGTTAACTCCCATTACTAGTCCTACCTGGCCCACACCAAAAGATGTCCCTGAACACATTGGTTTGTTCCCAGATCTCATTTGTTCTGCATTTTTATGAATTTGGCCAGATTTTTACATTCCTTTCTAATGCGTTACATTCCTTTCAGGAGGCAATTATCTTGTGTCATTGAACGGGTTTAGTTGTCTCACTGAAACACTGATCATTCTGGATAAAGAACACCTCAGAGGAAAAAATATCCATCATTTTCTTTGCAATGAAGTTTTAAGGTTTATTACAGATACTTTTTCATAAGAGCGTTTAATACTGTAAGGTTTATTACAAATACTTTTTCATAAGAGCGTTTAATACTGTAAGGTTTATTACAAATACTTTTTCATAAGAGCGTTTAATACTGTAAGGTTTATTACAAATACTTTTTCATAAGAGCGTTTAATGCTCTAAGGTTTATTACAAATACTTTTTCATAAGAGCGTTTAATACTGTAAGGTTTATTACAAATACTTTTTCATAAGAGCGTTTAATACTGTAAGGTTTATTACAGATACTTTTTCATAAGAGCGTTTAATACTGTAAGGTTTATTACAGATACTTTTTCATAAGAGCGTTTAATACTGTAAAGTTTATTACAGATACTTTTTCATAAGAGCGTTTAATACTGTAAGGTTTATTACAGATACTTTTTCATAAGAGCGTTTAATACTGTAAGGTTTAATACATATACTTTTTCATAAGAGCGTTTAATACTGTAAGGTTTATTACAGATACTTTTTCATAAGAGCGTTTAATACTGTAAGGTTTATTACAGATACTTTTTCATAAGAGCGTTTAATACTGTAAGGTTTATTACAGATACTTTTCATAAGAGCGTTTAATACTGTAAGGTTTATTACAGATACTTTTTCATAAGAGCGTTTAATACTGTAAGGTTTATTACAGATACTTTTTCATAAGAGCGTTTAATACTGTAAGGTTTATTACAGATACTTTTTCATAAGAGCGTTTAATACTGTAAGGTTTATTACAAATACTTTTTCATAAGAGCGTTTAATACTGAAAATAAGAGTAATTGTAACTGTAGCAGACCTACATGTCTTATTCACTTGTGAAATGTGCTCATCCTATGTAGTGAGAAACGGCAAATTCTTTATGTTGTCTTGTGAGTTTTAAGGCGGAATAGTATGTAACCTGTCAACACAAATAAACAGCAAATGAATTTTATTTACACAAATGTCAAAGTCTTTCTTTTTTTAAATAATGACATTGTAAAACAGCAGTGCATCATTGGGGGATTATGGGTAATTAATGAATTTACCAGTGGCAGCAGTAGTGACGTAGGTTTCATTTTGTCACATGAGTTGTGCCTTTGTGACCAAACAGTGACTTTCTACTTTGGTTAAACCACAGACTGTTCATTCTCTACCATGCTACAGTGCTTAATTCTGGCATATTATCTTGAGTTTTCATGAGAGAGATTCAGACTTTATTTGAACATAATAAAAGTGATTGTTAAAATGTTTAATATGCATGAATGCTGGAACTAGTACTTTGCCACTGGCTTAAGACTTCTATTTTTGGACTATCATAATTCTGACTATAGCATGAGTAATTAAAGCAAACTGGACTGAATTCTTTTATGATTCTATTTCCACTGTTTCTATAAGGACTGCAATCTACAATAGCCTTGGCTATCTTAAAACAGTCGGCCATAACTGTTTCTTATACAAAGGCCTATCAAATCAGCTGTTATGATTAGCCTACTTTAATTACATGCCTTACCTTAATTTCCAGTGTAACTTGGTTTAATTAATTGTATGTAAGATGCATATAAATAGCTTACTTTCAGCTCACAATGTTTACATGAACAAAGCTTTACTAAGCAACGTCAGCTACAAGTCTGATACGCACCGTAAAACTAATTGCCTACGTAATTCCATGAATGTTGTGTGTAGATTTTGTATTTTACTATAAATTAAGACTTTTTGCTTTATTAATATTCAGTGAAATTCAAGTAATAATATACTTTATGTGGAAATCACAAATTACAGATTTTTGTTATGTTTTGTCTTACAGGCCTTGCAATTGCCAGTGCACTCATAGACATTTCACAGCAAAAACCAACAGAATGCAAAGAAAAGACCTCAGGAGTCAGAAACCGAAAGCATCAACCTCCAGCACATCAAGGGACGTGTGTCTGAAACCTGACAAATGTACTTTTACCTTAATATGAGTGTTTTCATTTATTTAAATGGCTTGAATAGACAGCCATACAGTGGCCTCGTTTTTTTGTGGAGGCCCATGATAATAGGTTATACACCCCATTGTTTTCATATGCACAATCAACGTTACTTAAAACCACTGAACCTGAGGAAGAAAAAGGTGCTTAGCTGTAGCTGATCTACTGATGTAGAGTTGAGGTATAGAAGACTGGAGACTAAGCGGACACCTGAGCCTGTGACATTCAGCACAATTAAAAGACGCCAGAAGAGAAGAGCAGCGAATGACACATTTTCAGAGATCAGTTGGCCGCAAGACAACATTAGAAGGATTGTTCTGCTGTTGGAAACATCATTGGAGGATGTAACTCACAGTGACTCCTTCAAGTCTGATAAAGTCTTCATCAGAGACATTTTATGCTAATATGTCAAAGGCAGCCACAATAAAGCAAAAGAAGTTATAAGAAAATGGTTCTCAAGTACAAGAAAGTGAACACATGCAGTGGAGCTACAGTATAAAGTTACTTACAAGGTTACGCAGAAATGTATTGATAATGGGCATCACTAGCCTGGTCCCATGTTGCGACTAATTCACTGCTGGCACAAAACCAGCGGAGAGCTGCCATTCTGTTTTGTAATAAGGTACATATGATGGGAGTCTTCTCTTCCATGCCATCTGTTTGGTTTGTTTTACCATGTTTACTTTTATTTGTAAAATACTATAATGAAAACAAAGTAAGTAATATACTATAAATGCATCCTATTCCCAGTTTTGCAGAATGCAATGTCATTTAATATGGGACTGAAAATGTATTGCTAGATGTAGCAAATCCCAGCACCCATTACTAATGTGCAGACACAACATAGGGCAATGGAGGTATGAATACTTGTGTATGGCATTTTGGAGTTTTTATAAATGTGAAGGACGTAAAGTGTCATTGATGTTTACCGAGATCTACATTTTCCTTCTGTTTTTCATAAGGATATTGTCATTACTGTTTACATTGGGATACATTGTTGCATGCATAACAATAGTGCAGTAGCAGTAATTTATAAGGAATAGACTAAATGTAACAATGTTGATAAATGTAACAATGTTGATAAATGTAACAATGTTGATTTCTTGTAGAGCCAGAATTGGCAGTCATGCAACAGTTTGATACAGCACTGTGAAGAGGAAATTACTGTCTATGCTAGATCACAATAAAATGAAAAGTAATTTCAATTACATCCGTATGAGTGGATATGCTACACCTACCGTACCTGCTATGGGCAAACGTGTTCTTTAGCTTTTTGTACGAATTTGCACGTTTTCCATTCATCCGTTTTACGTGATGAATGAGCAGGCATTTAAAATACCAAAATAATATATTTAAAGCATAAAAGGGAGTTGTCCTTTTGAGAAAACCGTTTTGATTGTTCTTTTAGATTATTTAAAACTAAGCTGCACACACACTTCTCAGACTATCAAAACACGATTTGTGACCGACCAATGTAAGCAATCTTCAGGTCTTCACAGAGACTGTAACATAAACTGAACTGTAGCTGTTCCATGTGGAAAGCTGTCTTTAAAATGTGTTTAATTGGCAAATGAATTGTATTCTCAGAGAACTCAGTAGCAAGCCAAGTATTTTATTTAGAATCTTCCACACTGAATATTGTCTATAATCTGGATAGTTTGTCAGGTGAGACAGAACACAGTGCTTTTTCCATTATAATTGTCAGGATCAACGTTTATTTCTTTTGACTTATAGTATGCTTTGTTTTTCATTATAAATACTAAGACTTTCACCTGTTACTTGCTTTAAGCAGCTACATCAACAGTTCCATACAATTTCTTGAAATATCTGCTGTAACAGAAGTTACTTAAGAATAATATGCAACATATTTAATTTCAAGTTCCAGTGTGGTTTTCATTTGAAAATAACACATAACATAATCTGTTTTTAAATGTGCAACATATTTTTTTATTTAATTTTAACATTTGTTAACTAGGTAAATGGGCTGGACTCTTCCCAACCCCAGCCTAACTGACAAAGTCAAGGTTGGATACCGTTTGTAGGGATGGTTTAGTGTACCCAATCAAGCAACATGTTTTTGAGGAAGATGGGAGTGTCCAGGGAAAATGCTAATACATATGTAAAGAGTACACAAAAGATCTGCACAAAGAGTAGTCATACATCAGGACTGAACCTGATGCATTGAAGCTGTGAGGCAAACGTCTTACCACACGAAGAGTAATCATACATCAGGACTGAACCCGAGGCATTGAAGCTATGAGGCAAACGTCTTACCACTCAAAGAGTAATCATACATCAGGACTGAACCCGAGGCATTGAAGCTATGAGGCAAACGTCTTACCACATGAAGAGTAATCATACATCAGGACTGAACCCGAGGCACTGAAGCTATGAGGCAAACGTCTTACCACTCAAAGAGTAATCATACATCAGGACTGAACCCGAGGCATTGAAGCTATGAGGCAAACATCTTACCACTGAAACACTGTCTTGCTTAAAGCTAAAAGGTGCTGAGACTTTCCTCAAGATAAAAAAAAAGTCAGAATCTAGTTTGGACATTTGGTATTGACACTTATTTTCTATTGCAGTTGTTCATTTTCATGTGTTTACATGTTAATATCCCATTTTTTGTCTTGCCTCATGAAATGCATATCCTTCATTTATTTATTCCATTTTGATATCATTACATAAACAGTGACATTCAGTGTGATATCAAATTGTAAGCTTTATAATATCTGTGTTTATATGTAGTTACCAGACATGCAGTCCACTAACCATTAAGGAGCCTTGCCCAAATTTCCAGTTACCTCCAAACAATGCCTGGTTGAGCAGGCACTTGAAGGCTGAGGGAATCAAACCCGGCACCACTGGAAGCTGCTCATTGGCAGCTCATAGTTTTAGTTCTCTGTGCTGACTGACAGACTGTCAGTCTTCATTATTTATGGAAAATGTGAGTGTGAAAAGTCAATATTGTACTGTACAACCAAACTTACCCTATTCATAAAAAGGTCGACGTGTCATTTTGAACATACCTTTTTTTAACAAAACCCTTGACACCTCAGTTTGTATAGCATATTGTTAATAGTGGAACTCTGTCATTTGCTTGAGGAATACCCTCAGTTGATTGCACACTAAACATAATGTTTGAACACTCCAAATATAATATTAGAAAATAAATGTATTGTACCAGCAGTACAATAAATTAATCAGTGTAATACAGCCATCCCAAATCAGTATTTAGTGCTATCACATGCAAGGTTTTGTATTAAAATAATATTGCTTCTAGTATGCCCAGTAGGAATTCTATTGTCCCCTCTTCTAGTGCTATAAGGGTATTAAATGGCAAGGACCTAAAAGCATACACACCTCCTTGATGAAATGATGAACCATGTACATATAACAACCAACATATTTCTATTTTAAATATGACATGCCCACTCTTCTGTCCTCAACTTCACTATGCATGAGGTCTTCCCTATGTACTGTATGTTAGCAGTGCATGTGTACAAAATCACCTGAAGACGGAAAACACTGGATACAAGCTATGTAATGCCTTATCTTGAAAGATGTTATTAACATGTGCATCCTAACCCTTGAGGGTCCTACACACACACACACACACACACACACACACACACACACACACACACACTATATTAAGTGCAAGGAAATGTTTCTTTTCTCAAGAACACATGGTTTTAAAGACCAAGTCATGTATGTTTAAGGTTCTGTATGAAAATTTTTTAAGACAATCTGTTTGAATTCAAATCAGTAAACCAAATGACCCGTATAATATGTGCAACCTCTTCCATAAATCATGTGAACCTGGGCAGTAATAGGGGCAAATTCCATTCAATTCCTTGTAATTTCTTTTGTAGTATGAAAATCCTCTTTGTTTGTTCTGATCTAATCTGTTCTTCTACAAGCCTGCCAAACAGAGGATGTTTTCTAGAGTTGATCTAACATTTTTCAAGAATTTGCCCTTGAAGAGAAGAACATTTCCTTGTACTAAATGTATTGTGTAAGGTGTGCCATAGAGGTGAAGATAAATGTATTAATAAAATACTTTTTAAGAAAAAAACATTTTTGTTGCACTTCCGTTGTTTATGGGACTTTTTTTGTACATGTCCTGTTAACAGATGGTATTTAGGACAGACCACATGCATGTCAGGTTAACAATACAAGATCAATCAAGTGATATTAAGAATGAAACTTTGTTAACTTGTCCTTAAGTGCATCGTTCACAACTTCATCAAGGAAAGTGTAGGTTTTTGTATTGGATATGGCTTATATTATTAGACTAGGGAATAAATGGCCTAACTGAATAGACTTGAAGCAATGCTGCAATTTAAATATAAAGTCTTGCATTTGATGGGACTGAACACAGATTTGGGATGGTGGTATTCAAATGATTAACTTATTTCATTGTCGAAACAGGTTTGTTTTTTACATTATTAAATTTTGGAGAGTTTAAAACTTTAGTGATTCTATTACAATTATGTAAAGAGCAGTCAGTTGAGAAAATTTTCCATGGAAATTGATTGGATGCGGTATTAAACTACATAACAGCTGTATGTGGAATTCTAGGGAATCATGATTGGGTTTCTGATCATAACCTGCTTATTATGTGTTTTGACACATGGATGCTGAGAAAATCACCTTGAGAGCAAGTTCAAGAGGTGAATTGTGGCATCCATGTTGTGAACATGTAAGTTTTGTGATCAGTGATCTGATTATAATTTGTTGTAGTGAATGGAGCATCATACCTGTCAGTTTCTTTGCTTAACAGTTCCTGACAAATACAAAACTAATAGAGGAGCAAGGGACCAAACTCAGGGGGAGGTTTTACATATTGCACTAATTCACTTAAAATTTAATAGAACAGCAAGTTTTGCATCAGCATGCATTTTCAGAACAATAAGAAGCGTGAAACTGAGTGTCGTTATCGACTAACTGTAGTCCTCACTGATTTACCCGAAAGTCAAAGATTTTGTAATGGACAGGAAAAAGTATAAGGCAAAACCAGGGATATTCAGTAAAATCAGGAAGAGTTGAGACATGCAGCAACCAGAAACAAAAGCCACTCTGGTGGAAGGTAAAATGGCTTTCAAAGCCATTAAATATTTTGTTCTACTCACACACATGCGCGTGCACAGACACACCCACGCACACATGCACGCACGCACACACACACACACACACACACACACACACACACACACACACACACACACACACACACACACCTTGGATTTGTAGCAGTCATTTATCATCAAATTCAGGTATGACCCAGCATGACCACACATGGAATGTTTATACCCAAATGATTAAACAAATGTCTGAGATGTTAAAACTAGTTTTGGGGTTTGCTTTCATTCTTACATGGATAGTTAGTTGTGGCTGCTTTGATAACCACATGGAGAGTTAATTGTTAAAAGCCACACAATCATATCATAGCATAGATCAGATGGTATGTTCTCTTTGTAATGGTGAAAGACTCACTGTGCTGTTTACCTACCTCTTGCAAGTGTTTGAAATGATTACAAAGGGGACATAAGGGAGTTTTCACAAGAGAATTTTTGTATGGAAAATGCAGCCATCCTAAGCTATAAAATGATCTCTGGGTGGCCATTCTGTCCGTTTTGACTCACTGAAATTGCTAGACCTTTTCCTTACTATGTTACAGTTATACAAACATGGAAGGATTGAGAGATGTATGCAGGATATACATGCAGTCATACATACATACATATTGCCTCCTACATGTAATAAACAAATCCTGATAGCAGCAGTTCGGTGCATTAAAGATGAGCTCCAAGAAACATTTTTGTTAGAGGTCTGTGGACTAAATTGGTGCACTGTTGTTCATCTTATAGTTCACTCTGAGTTGTTATAACTTTGAAACTGGTTACATAAGTGAGGGGTGCAGGTCTTGCATGGGGCATATGGGAGATTCTCTCCATAAAAAAAAAAAAAAAAAAAAAGTTACTTTTAAGATCTGCTTTTCTCATCTAAATAAGTTTAAAATGATTTAATTTGCTGAACTAAATCCCATGTGGTTAACATGTTGATTTTTATGGCATTTAAAAGCACTGGTCATATTGTAAAAGTACAGCAACTGATAATTCATTCCCATTTTTAGCAATTAAGTAATTACAACTGAGTTTGCAGGCATCACCTCACTTTTTGGAAGTTAAAAAATGAAGCAGATAGTTAACTGGTCTATGATTTAAAGTGCTTCTTAAAAGACATTGTTACCATTAGATTAGATATGGGGGATTTCATTAAACAACTCTTTCTGAAATGTTATTCAAGCTAACTTTGTTTAATTTAAAATTTGCATCAAATTGCACTGATATGTGGAGTTTGAATTGTATTCTGTAGTATAAACAGTTTGAAGTATTGTATATTAAGGAATGAATGAGTTAGGCCTCATGTTTTTGTACTTGTGTTTATTTTAAGCTTGAATTTGTTGGAGTTTGTCCTTTATGTTTCTTTAAAGGGACACTGTCAGACTTCTACTTTATATGCTACCTGTGTTTGTAGATGGCCATAATCATCTGGTATTGAAATACTTTTTAATTAATGGTTTTGTTGTAGTATTTAAAAATGGAATCATACCTTACATTTCTCAACACACAGAAATGTATTTGTTCCTAGATTTGATAAACAGTTACTGATTGTTTCTGGATTATGGACAGTCGACAACAAGGAAACTATGGCTAATGTTAATAGACATAGAATATAAGCAACTCATGAACTTGAAACCAGTGGTGTTAGCTTGAGTTCATCATAACTATGCATTCAGCTTTAAAAAGAAAATAAACCGATGAAAAAAGTTGCAGTGAAATGAGGCTCCATCTGAAGCAATGTAACTAGTAAATGTCTTGTCAGTGTCCCTTTAACTTCATTAAAATTGTAATGTTGCTGTTTCTGTATAAATACATCTGACATTTGTCAGGTGATTACAGAACATATTTTACAAAAATGTTTAAATTTATATCAATAAAGACCAGCTTGTCTTTTTTCTTTGTTGATATGGATATATGTATAACAGTTTTGAAGCTTCAATACAATAAAACGAACCATCTCTTAATAAGACTGCTGTTGGTTCATAAGTGGTGATAGTGTTGGAGACTGTTTACATTAGGTGCAAGCATTTATGTCTTGTGGTATTATAGTGATGGTGAGAAACTGTTATAATAATAATAATAGATGGTGCAATAGAATTGTACAAATATGACTTTGTGAACTCTGTGGTGGAGTCGATCCTTTCCACCACTCAACATTCAGGATTTTTTTTTCAAGTTCCTACAGTCTGGTCATAATGTGCTCTAATGGCAAAGTATCCTGGGATTTCAAGCACTGGCTGTGAAATAGTACCATTCCCCTGGGCACAATAGTTCCTTTCTACCCACTATCACCTGTCAGATCTCTACTCCTGCCATTGCTGATAACAATTCCTGGGTTTATTCACAGTTTTCCTTTGAGTTCCTGGTGTTTTTTTAGCATTCAAATACTACATCAGATAACAGAAGGCGTCTCGTATTGGAACAGGAGGAAGGATCACTATTATTGCTTGTCTTTACTGTAGACTTTTTGGAGGACTGCTCGGGGTTTATTCCTCACAGGCACAATTTCATATTATACATCGCTTCCTGTTCCTTGTTTCTGATTAATGGAGAATTGATTCTATTCTGGTCTGCCTTCTGATGGTTGGTAATTGCGCCTCAAGTCCTGTCTGGGAGATGCATCTCAGGGTGCTTTGCACCCTGTCTCTTGGTTGACAGGACCAGCCCTAGTTTTATCTAGTCAGTCTGATCTCATGAACTGCTTACAGTCACTTGGTCACAGATTAGGGATAGTCAGAACCAGGATTTCCTCCTCTAACAACACCCTCTCCATGCAGACCAGTAGGGTTGTTAAGTCCATTCTAATGATGAGCTGCTGCTGAGACCATCCTAAGGTCTACTACCCAGACTTAAGAACTCAGGCTTTTGATTCTTAGTGGAAGCTTAACTTGTCCAACTGTACGCCATGTCATTATCATTGCAGTCTCAGGGCCTGTATCTGCACATCACCATGAGCCCCTTCTGGCATGCAGTATTATGTGAATCCCTGTGTCTCATCACCCAGTGTGTGCTTATTACACAGTAACACAAGTATGTTCAGGGTTCTTTGTTCATGGCTTTGGGATGACATGGGGAACCCCTAGGGAGTTTATCAGAGATGTAGCCTTGGTCATTGAGATGGGTGAAGTCTTTGAGCTCCCCTTTCTCCTGAGCTTTTCTCATTTGAATATTCCTTGTGGCGTATGAAGTCTTCATCCCTCCATTAGTAATCTCGTCTGTTAAAAAGCTAATGGATATGCTGTTAATCCACCCTGGATGCAGTGTTTATGGGTGTTATAGAAACTGGAGCCCCCCACACACACTCTGCTGCTGTGATCTCCCAGATGGTTGATGCCTGGTGTAGA
Organism: Protopterus annectens; assembly: GCF_019279795.1. Lineage (NCBI taxonomy): Eukaryota > Metazoa > Chordata > Ceratodontiformes > Protopteridae > Protopterus > Protopterus annectens. The sequence goes on along the minus strand of NC_056748.1, from coordinate 139,834,843 downwards.
CCTCTGCCTGTTTAGAGTGATTACTGTCTAAGCATCCCAAGGCTGACATTTTGGGTGGTCTAGGTTGGCTCCCAATGGCCCCAGAATCATATCTGTTCCCTCTGCTGACTCACAAGGAGTCTGGAGCTTGGACAGAAGAGGCATAAAGGTGTATCCCTTTCATATGTTATAGGGCTTAGGGATGTAAACTATGCATTTAAAAAAATAAGTCTCGAATTATCATAACTGAAACAAAAAAAGTTTCAAAATGTTGCAAATTGAGAACCTCAGCAATAAAAGAAAGTATTGCACAAATTTAAACAAACACAGGTTTAAGTAGAGAGAGCATTGTGTTTGTAAGGTTTAGGGGAAAGTATAGATGTCTTATATGCTTTAACATAGGGACTCTACCCTAGTCTTCTGATCTTTAGTTGTACTACCTCCAGTATTGCACAAAGGCAGAAAAGGGAAATAGGTAACCACAAGTGAATAAAATAAATAAATAAAGCAGAGTAAAAGAATCTCAACTTTTCTTTTTACTCTGAGTTGCATGAGCTCAGAGTAACCATAGATGCAACATTTCCACAGTATGTGCAGCACCCTTTCAAAATCTGTTTTTCCTTTTAAGATGCAAATAAATAAGAGTCAACAAAATTAGACATGGAAATGTGTACTACTACCTTATTTCATATTTACAGGTTTTAGTATTTATGGGAAAACATGAGATTCTCAGGTTCTGGACATTAAGAGGACATGTTCTAGGCTGCCGGATGTACTGTGTGCTTAAATAGAACAGTGTATAAGAAATTACCGTTCTTTTAAGGATGTCTCAACTACTATAATTTAGATGCTTCCATTAAGGAGAAAATGCTGTTTTTGCCTTGCCTTCCAGGCAGAGAAAAATGGATTCTTTAGGAGGAAGCAGGCCTCCTCTTCATTAACGGAGCCATTTCATCACCCTGTAATCTACTGTTCATCTTAGAAGAAGAGTTCCTATGAATACCATGAATAAAAGGCTAAGCATTTCTTTGCAGCTTCATGAGGATATTTCTACAGGTGTCCTCTTTCATACCTTGACTTTGATCTCGGCTAGCTTTTTGGCAGCTTTCATAGTTCTTCCCCACTAGGGGCACCATCTTTTTGGCATCAATAGAACTGAGGTTAAACCTTCTCAGTTGGCATCTCCTCTGTTCCTTGCTATCTTCTTTCTCATATTCCTGTGCATGGGAATTTTGATTCAAATCCAGTCAAGTACCCCTGAAATGGTAGACATCTCACCATTTTCAGTAGGAGTCCTATGTCCTTGCCTGAATGTGACAGATGTCCTTCATTCTTGACCTTAAGAAGATCCTCTCTTCAGGGTCCTTTTGGTCCTATTTTCTGTGCCATTGTAGAAATCTGGAAGGTCTTTTTCTCCTGGAGACATTTTTGATGACTTGATTTATTGGTTTTCACAATGGTTAACTTTAGTTTACTGAAACAAGACGGTTGAATTTTGGAGATCATCAATGTCCAGAGCCTTTCCAGGTGTTTGGTTATGGAAGCTGAAGTCTGTTGGGAGTGAAACACTTCTGTGCCCATTTGTGGAATAACTAGTGGTGAGTAGTCCTGCTTTTGTAAAGTAACTAGTAGTGAGTAGTCCTACTCGTGATTCCTACAAACACCTTCATCTCAAATGCATCCTGTAGGGCTATCATGTTTTTTGGGTACCTTTTCTGTATCCTGCTCAGCATTTGCATTTTTAGGTGTGAAACTTTAACTCCCCCCTTGTTAGATGAGCCTTCCGGTTGAGCAGGACCAGGAGGTCTGGGCTTGGCAGACTTGGGCACTGACAGAGTCCAGCTTATGCATCAGCAGTGATTGCTTCCTCTGAGCATGAATGTTGACAATTTGTATGTAGTTGTCTGTATATCAGCCTTATTACTTTCTCTGGGTATTCATTCTGACTTTTTGTTACCTTGGAATACCTGTAAACATGGGTTTTGCTGTGGAATTTGAGACGTTATGCAGCAGCTCTTCCATGAATTGCAGATCACTTTAGTTGATTAGTGGATTGGTGGGCCTTCATCATCTCAGGTCCTCCCATCATTAATGATGGCTGTATTTTAGCAGTGAAGGGTAGCTTGTCTCAACCGTTTTCTAGTTTTGGGTTAGTTAACATTGCCCAGAGGAAGGGTCAGCTCTGATCTTTTGGATCAGAAGGCTGAACATTTACCTCTTCTTGACATGGAAACAAGATTTTTAAGACCACCTTTGTTTCAGCTCAGTGTGTGGCTCTTTTTCTCTATGACTGTTATAATTTGCTCTGGAGTTTTTCTCCCCAGGTCTCTGCATAAAAGGGGATTATTTGCCCAGTTGGACTTCCCTGGTAAACAAATGGAAATGAATAAAATAAATAAAGGAGGCCTGAGTTTTTTTTCCTGTTGTTGCAGAGAACAGTTATAAGTTCAGATCAATTTTATTTGCTGTTGGACTTTACACATCCACATTTTTGACTTTACACATCCACGTTTCCCGAGGATGAAAAAATGTTGGCATGTTTTTGAAGTTGCTTTTCTGATGTGGCAACATGGAGACAATGTCTGAAAGCCTCTAGAGGTGTGGACTTTCAGAGGTCAGCCATTCTAGCACCTTATAGACTGTGGCCTCCTATTTCCCTGGAAGGTTAGCAAATATAGAATGGAAGGGATGAGATGGGCATATTCTCTGTTTTGTGGCTCTTTGTGGTTCCCATACATTTTCCTTTTTTTCTCAGTGATTCTACATCTCTTTGTAAACTTTAGGGATGAAAAATAAGACTCAATTCTGAATGAGCGTGGTGACCAAGGGGGACATGGATTCTGTCCTTTAGTCCAGTGGTGGTACTGGACACCCACATCAATTTTTGTGAGAGATATCCATTACTTTTATGACAACTGACTTACTTTCAAGACATTCTCTAGGTTTCTGTCATGTAACACTGTCATCTGTGTCTGGGATGGGCTTTTAGTTAAACAGGAGCCTTTCAACTGGGTAATCAGTACATGCAATTATCCATTCAGTTGGAGCAAAACTTTATAAAACATTATTCAAGCTGCTTCAGGAGTCTTTCTAGAGACTTGTACTGTTAGGCCTCAGTTTGCCATGAGAGGTCTTGACCAGCTTCCTGCCAGTTATTCCTGACGGAAGGCAGATGTGAGGTTTAGCGCTCTTTGATTAAGCACTTCCTTTCAAAATCCTGGTTCTATCCCAGTCTTGAAGACCCCTTCTCCTTTGAAGTTCTTGAACTTTTTGTTTATCAAGATTTTCTGTTGCTTTTGGGCATATCAAATGTTTGGTGTTAGAAATCAACTTTGGACTAAACTTCCCATCCTTTACTCACTTCTTTCAAAGGCTCCTTTGATTTCTGCCCCATAAGACTGGAGATCTCTGTCACCCTTTCTTCTAGGATCTGGACTCAAAATCACTATCCCTCTTCTGCTAAGATGTCAATCTTGTGTTTGCCCAAAAACTGGTTCTTTCATTTCATATTTTCTTTAGATGTGGTTAGAAATTCAAGATAACGAGAGAGGATACTTCACTGTCTGTAAGCATGCAGCTTTGCATGTATTCAATAAGTCAGGTGTGCTGCATTTTGGGATAGATCAGGAGATCTCCATGTCTCCAGGGAAGAAAGGGCTTAGGGATGCCAGTACCGGCTCTAGTGAACTGGCATTTTTGTTCTCTTCACGATTCAGTGGTTTGCCCACTAGCTTTTGTTGTGGTCCAAGTTGGGATGCCAGTACCTGCTTTAGTGAACTGGCATTTTTTTTTCTCTTCATGATTCAATGGTTTGCCCACTAGCTTTTGTTGTGGCCCAAGTTGGGATGCCATTACCAGCTTTAGTGAAATGGCATTTTTTTTCTCTTCACGATTCAGTGGTTTGTCCACTAGCTTTTGCTGTGGTCCAAGTTTGCTGCTTTCCAAGAGTAGCTGCCTTCACTGCTTACTCTACTCTGTCAGATTTGGTTGCTGTGATATTTCATATGTGGTAATTCTCTTTCTTAAGCATGTTTTCCTTGTTCATGGCTCCGGGAGGTTGGCCTCTTCTGGCTGGGATTTCCCAGGAATCGAATGTTTGGGATCTCTTCTTGTGTGGTCCTCTGGCACCTTCCACCTTGATAATTTACTATTAGGGATTTAACCCAGAGCTAGGATCCATCAAGGAGAGGGTCCTCAACTAGAGATATGTTCTTAGGATTCAGTTCAAGTATGAAAAGGCTTATCAGATCCACCAAGGAGAGGGTCCTCTGTTAGATTTATGTTCTTAAGATTCAGCTCATGAATGAAATGGCTTGGCTGTTGACATTATGTGGAAGTCATGCAAGTAAAAGTTAGTACATCACACTTTAGCACTGGGCTTATCAAATCTGTTTTTTTTCCCTTGATTTCCAGGATGAGGATCACTAATGGCTGGCAGATGTATGGAAAAGTTCACTTACGCATCGGAGTCATATCATCGAGTGCATCATCATTGGTGTATCAGTTGGTGTGGAAACATCTGGAATGAGATGCCAAGTGCTAATTTGTTGAGATGATGAACCCAACTTTGGAACAAGCTATTAATTCCCTGTTAAAAGCTAAGAATAATAATTCACTGTAACCAGATATCGTACCAGACTGCATTCTTATCAGTGCCAGGTTGGCTATATATCCAAGACGTTTCCTAAACTGTTCAACCTCAGCCTGTCCACCGAGTTTGTACCTGATGCCTGGAAAACAGCCAGTATAACCATGCACATAAGGGTCACTCCAACCATGCACATAAGGGTCACTCCAACCATGCACATAAGGGTCACTCCTCTATAGACTCAAATCATTTTAGGCTCATGAGGCTCACCAGCTTTATATGCAAAACCACGGAGTACATCATAGCAAAAATCATTTATGTATGCAATGGTAACGTAACTGATCTAGACCCCACTCTGTTTGGTTTTGTGAAGGACAGGATGTCTCCCAATCCTAGCTATCTTCAAAAACAATACAGAGGCTGTGAACATTACTCCATTCACACTGCTTATATTGACATGACCAAGGCTTTTGACACTATCCTCTGTGCTGGTATTATTGAGAAATTAGGCAAACAATGTAAACAGTACACTAGCTGCTGAATTACAAATTGGTTGTCTATCAAAAACCACCTTGTGAAAGTTCCTTGTACACTCTGTGAATGTAAGATTAGAATGTGTTTGAGAACATGGCTAAGCATAACTCTCTATATAAGTACAGACCAAAATAAAATAAAAAAAGAGATATTAGAATCACCAAAATCTCGAAGACTTTATTATTGAGAATGCAAAGCTTTCAAGGCCAGCCCTTTTTCAATGCATGAATAAAGAACACTGTGAGCAATCAATTTATAGTGACTTCATTAATTACCTAATTAATCAACAACATTCATTAAATCTATGAAAAACATTTACACAAAGTAATTATATTAATAGCAATTCAACAACGACAACAAAATAAAATGGATAAGAACATTATTTTAAAATATTATATCTAAGTTTTAAAACAGGTTTAACTGTAGTGGCAGCATTCAAACCTGGAGGGTCATCAGCTCTAAAATTCTTAATCCACTTAATATTCGGGTCTATATTAGATCACTGAATGCTTAAAAAAGCGAACGGTGATTAATCTACCCTATGTAAGTGAAAGCTTAAAATTTAGAACTGTCAGAACAGAAATTATTTTCCTAGGGAAAAAAAAATCGCCGTTCTAACAAAAAATTAAAAATAAAACACTTTAAACATTACATTAAGTGGGGGGCTTCATCCCCCACACCCCCGTACTTAAATATACCAACTCTGAGACTGCACTACAGTGCTGAAAATGGCAAAGTAACGAAGCAGCCAAGTGGATTCTTTCCCAGGGAAGAATTTGCTTAAAAGCCGCTTCAAACTTTTGCCATTTCAGGCTTTTGAGTTCGACCAAGACGCATTGAAAGAATGTGTCTTCTGTCTTCTAATAGGGAACCTAATATTCTGCTACCTCTGCTTTTTAGAAGCAGATCACCACCTCTTTTGATTGTAAAAACACGCTGAATCACCTTAAATTTAAACTCAGGATTGTTTCCTGCCATTGAAATAGGCTTCTACAAAGCTTTTGCACCAATCAGATTAATGCTCACATATCCTTTCTTTTAGCCTTGTATCACTCTTAGTTCTATGATAACTCTCTGAATCTAACAGCGATAAGTCTAGTATATCTTTACTAATGCACTAAAATGTCATGTTAACAGTCAAAATGACAGAAGTGTATCGTTTCTGTAAAATTATACCGGATATGTATTTCTTTGATAAGTGAGTAAAAGGTGCAGTCTGGAGAATAGAAAACTGACGGAAGGGGCAGAAGCATTCATAACAAGATGCAGCACAGCTGCCTGAATATCCGAGGGATAAAATAGATGATTTAGAAATTTGATGGAAGTGTAAGGTCACAATCTCCACTTTGCTTGTTTGCCAGGGGGAATAAAGCCTGTGAACATGCATATCTTACTACAACTGTTTGCCAGTGAATTACATCTGTACCTGGGCCACCCACTTGTTATAGAATAGGTGCCTAGCTCAACTAAGTAACAAGGTCCACCTGGTCTTCTTCCCCTACTGAAATCATATTTAAGCTACTGGACTTGACTTTGCTGATAGAGATGACTGCTTAAAGAGGCTAGAAAAAAGTAAGCCCTTGTAATCTGCAACTCAGAAGTTTGTATTAGAATTTCACTCCTGGTATTCTCCAAAAGTTAATGTCCTTTTCCAGGGTCAGTTATTTATGGTACAAGAACAATTTACTGGGAAATTTCCATTACTCTACAGACCTGAACATTAACGTGCAATTCCAAAAGAATTTGTTTTTCTGTCTGGAAGCTGCTCTACCATTCCTTAAGGCTTCAGTGCAACAGAAGACACCTCCAAATGAGGCTCTTGGCAAGGTGACAGTACCAGCCAACCAGTCCATAGGTAGCTACTAAGCATGCAGGGGACTATTGAGCAGATTAGCCCAAATTTCCAGTTGCTCTCAAGCATTTCCTACATGATTTTCTTAAGACCACACTGTAGGCAAATAAGGGCTAAGAGAATCAAACCCTGTTCCACAGGAACTACAGCTATCAGTTTTAACATTCTGTACCAACTGCTAGTTAGGGAGCTTCCATGCTTGGTCAAAGAGGATTTAAGCTCCAGGGGATGTCACTGAAGTACCCATCCATTCAACTTTTTCACATATAAGCATTCTTGTAATGGGTCATAATCTAGCAAACCAGTCTTCTAAAATTGATCAGTTGAAGAAAATGTTCTTCCAGGTAATTTTTGTTCAGGCATTCAGCTATGCAGGAGGTTTTGACTTTCACCTTCCAGGTGACATAGAGATATCAGCAGCCACACTGAACCAAATGGAAATACTGGGCATTAATGTTAAAAGTATAGAGACTGTAGTAATGGGGAAATGCCAGGAGACTAAATCCACTAAACCTGGAAGCTGAACCCATTGATATTGAAAAGCCTAGATCCTGGGAACTAATTCAGAGGAGACATATGTTAAGATTTATAAACGTTCCTTCCTTGATCAAGTCCGACCCTCCTGTGTTTATGTGTGTGTGCAATGAGCTTATTGATGATGAATGCAGCCAGACAGGGGTGTGTGATGAGCAGCTCATTACAAACAGTGGCTGTGGCCACAGCAAGGACTGTGGGAAGAGCATATAGGACTATGACGTGATGCAGGGAAATATGAACAGCAGTACTGCTTGAGCATTCAGCACAAGACATGAGGACGCTCAGTGCAATCTCATGTGCACAGCTGCAGGAAGAGAAAGAGGGTCTAAGGCAGCTGTGCAGGGCCATGAAGCATGTGTGCTGATCTGTTTTTCATGTAATTATTTATAGATGCACAGAATATAACTTGTGGAAGGGAAGTAAGAGTGTGATAGGAGGGTAGAGGAGGTATTAGAACTACAACATAAAACAACATATAATGGGTGGGATAGAGAAAAGTGTGAATATTTCAGTCAAAAGTATTTATTATTTTACATTTGTTTACTGGGAAAGTCTGACTGGACACAGGTCCTTTTTCAGCAGAGGCCTGGGGAGAAAAGCTCTACATACAACATTATTCAGTTACAAAATGACAATTTAGTATACATACAACAATTTAGTACACATAGGTATACATACAACAATTTAGTACACATAAGTATACATACAACAATATAGTACACATAAGTATACATACAACAATTTGGTACACCTAGGTATACATACAACAATTTGGTACACATAGGTATACATACGACAATTTGGTACACATAAGTATACATACAACAATTTGGTATACATAAGTATACATACAACAATTTGGTATACATACAATAATTTGGTGCACATACAATAATTTGGTGCACATAGGTATACATACAACAATTTGGTACACATACAATAATTTGGTATATATAGGTATACATAAAACAATGTGGTATACATAGAACAGTAACACTTTAGTGCACACGATAGAACATATGACTCACAAACATAATACACTTACATGAAGTAATTATTTTATGTGTATTCATTGTTGTCTGAAGTTACATTTTTAGGTATGCCCATGCAGAATATAAAAACAAGATTGTAAAGGTAAAGATTTAAGCAAAACTATCATGAATAAACGTGGAGTGAGGGGTTATAGGAGGGTAGAGAAGGACAGGAGTTAGTTAGTTGGGTAGGAAATGTGCTAGGAGAGAAAGCAGAAAGATGTGTGAAATACAATCAAATAGGTACATCTGATCACTGTACCACTACTATAAAGCAAATATCAGAAATCAAGCACCCTGCTGTAACAGTGATGTGCTATAATGCAGCCCCTATGGGAACTGAGCCTACAATCCTTCGTACTTATAATGTGCAAAGCAGTTCATTTACCAGATGAGCTTCAGAATCAGTGAAACAAACTGCATCAAGGAAACATACAACAGTTGTTGGTAACACACTTAGAGAGTGAAAGAATAACAGATCCAACACAGATCCATCAGGACACCGCCTATGGGGTCAAATCAGTCATATTTGTGTATAGTTTGCATTGTAATTTATTGCAAAGGGAGGAAGCCAAATCCTGACAGTTGCACCCTATGTAATAATGTGCAGACTGCCATGCAATGATAGCAGTGCCATCTAAGGCCAATACGTATGTACATATAGAACATGGTAGCCCGTCTCTTTGCTATGCAATGAGCAGTGGTAGTTTTACTGGTTATATACAGCCATCGGTGGTGCTTTTTGGGGTCTGTCTCACACGGTGCGATCACAATGGATAGGTCATTTGGAAGCCTTATATGGGCATGTGTGAGGTTTATTTACATATTTTGACTATGTTAAAGGTTAAAAATGGGGGTATAGGAAAGATTTGAAACTGGGAAGCAAGCAGAATTTAGGAAAGAAGGTGAGCAACTAAGGAATGAGTAGGATGGAGGTGGGTCATTTCTTTTTTTTTATTTCTTATTTTTTTATTTTTTTTGTGGAACAGGTACCCATTTACTATGCATAAAGAGAAGGTAAGTTGTGAAAGAAAGTAACAGATGTAAGAAAAACATAAGAGGGTTAGGCAGATGTGACTAACAGGGTGTCTGCAAACACAGTGATGATAGAGACATCAGACAAACAATGGGAAGACAATGTTGATAGGAGAACTGAACAATCAACAGGGTGGGCACAGACAAAAAAGGAACAGAAACACCATGATTGGGGTACGATAGGGAGTTCACAGTTGCTATGTCTGCCATTTGTGACATATTGAGAAATTACTCACCAATCTGGGTGCAGTCATCATTGGGCCCCTGTCTCAGATGGTGGAAACAGTGATAAAGGGCATGACTCAACCTCCTGATGGTAATGTTCCTCTACTATGTCTGTTACCACCAGGTACAACTATCCCAGCATCCAGTGCAGGACTACCTGAAGCAGGTGCTACAGGTAGAACAGAATGAGTGGAGATGAGTGTGGAAGTCTGTGACACATATGTGCTGGGTGCTTCTGGTGGTGGTGCAGTTGTCACCTATGGGGGGGCACTAAGCATTAACAGAGGTATGGGTGCAAGTCATGTTGCTGCTGCTGTATAAAATAAAATAAATGGGGAGAAACACAAAATAAATTATATAATAGAAAGAGCCATGAAAAAAACGGGTAGGGAGAGAGAAGTACAAATTCAGTGAAAAAATGGAGCTGAGGTATATTTGGACTACAATCCAGTTAAATGTAATATACTTAAAGGACCAAAAACAGTTCTGAATGTAACAGGACTATAAGCATACAAAACTGAGGGGGAGGGGCGTAAAGCAACAGCTGTTATTACCTGCATTCTGACAGAGGATTAACGTGATAAGTTACTTGGACAGACAAACAGGGGGTTCTAGTCTGATAAGAATTAATGATGCCAGAGATAAATATACATATACGGAGACCATGCTGCTCAGACATATTTCACTCTCAGGTTATAAGCAAAAGAAACAATTATATTGACAAAAATTATTCATGACACAGATGTCCACTCCACCAAAATGTAGCTCCTGCATGTTTCTCCATCTGTTCTAATAGCTAGCATAGTGAGACAGAAAGCTCAAATGAAATATTTAATGATAATACAAGGTGGTGGTGGAGGGGTCTTGAACCCACAGGCATCGTCACAATCTTATTGTCTTAACCCACATGTCCACGTATGTGACAGGATTACAGGATGCATTCAGAAATGCAGAAATAACATCCAATAATAGTCATGCAGCTGCTTTTGGCTGACGGTACTTATTACTGAACTAGCAGTGATGTATGAAAGGTGTGCCGCTTGGAAATGGATTTATTTTTATTTGTTTATTTATTTTACATTTGTTGACTGGGATAGTCTGTCTGGGTGTGAAGCCCATTTTCAGCAGAGCCCCAGGGAGAAAAGCTCCAATAAAACAAGAACAACATTGACAGGTACAGTGTCAGTTTTACATAGAATTTAACAAAAATATCTAGAGACAATAAAGTACAATATACAATAGGCACTTTAGTGAAAAGGAGAAAATTATTGCAATACAGTAAAGCCATATATATATATATATATATATATATATATATATATATATATATATATATATATATATATATATATTTATTTATTTTTTTGAGGGCAGGGGTCCATCTTTTGTTGATCATTTGAGTATACTTTAATACGTGTACCTATGTATACCCTTACAAAAGAAAAGAAATTATCAAATTATACTCTTATTGTAGGTAGCTAGAAATGAAATGTAGAAAGGTAGAAATGAATCTCTGTTAATATTTAGTATTAAAAGTTGAACAATCTGATGCATGCATACTCAACCCGATGCTGTCTTAGGCATGGCAGTCTCTTCCTGTGTGGCTGCTTATTCACATCACCTTCTTCAGGGGCTATACAGATAAAAAGTGGCAGGTTGCATGTGCAACTAAGTTAAGTTCTACTTACGGTATGCAGATGGTGATCCCTCTTTAACGTCATGCTCCCATCGGCCAGCTGGTCCGGATTGCAGCACCTCATTACCACTGTAATGGTGATGTCACTGCTTCACAGTAATTGGGGTACCAGTGGCTTGGCTGATACACTGCGCTAAAATATTACAGGTTTCAATTATATGGAGTCCTTTAAAGCCAATGGCTGGAATCATTGTGAAGGGGGAAGAGGAATATTTTGGACTCCTTTGCACACTACATCTGTACTCTAAAAGCAGAGTTATCATCTCTTTTTGCAGTCATGATGTATTATCTTGAAGTAACTCAGTGAGAAAAGGCAGAAAATCACAGGACAAATTAGGTCTCACACATTTCATCTACTGCGTATCAATGGGCATCTTATACGTTCATAGGTAGGTACTAGGCTATCGGCTCAAGGGCCTACGTAAGCCTATCCAGCAAGGTTCCATAGCTTACGCCACCCAAGAAAGTTATTTTCCTGTTCCACTGTCGAGCAGAGATACAGAAGCGATTGCCGGGGTATATTTCCTATTTCCCATCCACTCATCAAGATTTTTCTTGAAGAGTGCTAATGAACTTTGCTTGACATAGATGGATAGCTTGTTCCAGAGTATAGGAAGTCTCTGGGACAGGAACCTATCCCATCCAGCATGTCCTGTTTATTGTAGTGACACAGTTTAGGTCCCTAGAATGTGTAGCACGGAGGGATTGGGATTTTTTTAGGTGTAGCATGTCCAACAGCTCTGGGTTTGACATAGCTTTATATGTTAGGCAGAGATCACCTCAGAGTAGGCGATATGCTATGAAGTAAAGCTGGAGTTTTTGAGGCGGTCAGTGTAGGGCATTTGTTTGAAGCCAGTAATCCTCTTTGTGAGGTACTTCTGTGGCCTTTCCAGCTGCTGCAGATGTCTTATGAGGTACATTCCTGGATGAGATCCCTTTTATGATGAGGTGTGCCACATAGAAGGACTTCCTGACTACTGTGGCGATGTGACTATCAAAGGAGAGACTACTGTCCACCTGGGTCCCAAGGTCTCTTGTCATGCAATCGGTGTTAAGTAGATTGCTGCTTATGTGGCAGTTCATGGGTACAGAGTTTTTACCAAAGGGTGGCCATGGTGGTGCAGAGATTAGCATTGCTGCTTCACAGAAAGAGGTTCTCCGGTTCGATTCTTGGCTGGGGTGCCCTCTGTGAGGAGTCTGCATGTCCTCCCTGTGGTCGTGTGGGTTTCCTCCGGATGCTCCGGTTTCCTCCTACATCCCAAAGACATGCTTTAGTTGAATTGGACACTTTAAATTGGCCCTAGGTGTGAGTGTGTACGTGTGTGTGCCTTCTGTGGAAGGTTGAGCGCCGGGCTGGCAACTCGACACTGTAAAAACTCCACTGCCAATCATGAGCGGACAGGTGATCCACTGTGGCGACCCCTAACCGGAAAAGCCGAAAGAAAAAGAAGAATGCATCTTTTTTGCATTTAATTTTAGATTATGGCTTTTGCACCAATCATTTATTTGTGTTAGCCCTTCATGTAATATGTTGACATCTTTGGAGGACTCAATGACTGCTCCTAGTTTGCAATCATCAGTGAACTTTGGCCTGGACTTCTGAAAAATCGATTCTAAATAGTAAAGGGACCAGCTCAGACCCCTGTAGTACTCCACTGGTGATGAGTCTACTAGTGAAGGTGGAGTCACCAATTTTGGCAGCGTGTGTTCTGTCAGTCATTGGCTACCCATTTAGTAATGTAAGGGTTAATCCATATCTGGAAGAGTTTCTCAATGATGTCAGAGTGGGGAATTGTGTCAAAAGCCTTGACAAGGTTGAGATAGGCTGTGTGCACTGTCTTACCTTCATCCATGAGCCTTGGAGACATCCTTAAAGGAGTCCACCAGATTTAATAAGCATGATCTACCCTTATCGAAACCAAAACTGGGTTGGGTCCAGCATTTGGAGGTCACCTGTGTCCTAGTTGATAAGGTCCATGATAATCATTTCCATGGCCTTGCAGATTAAGCTGGTTAAACTTATGAGTCTATAGTTCCCAGGGTCAGTTAATGCCCCCCCCCCATTGTGCAGGGGAATTACTGTTGATGTGCTCTATTCTGCAGGAACATAGCCAGTTCTCATGGTATGATTAAAGAGGAGGTCAAGTGGGCTTGCTAGGTCTTGTTTTAGATTGTCTAGTAAACAATCTGGGATATTATCTGGTCCCACTAAGGCTGTATTTTTGGTCTTGGCAAGTGCAGAGATGACCTGTTCTCTAGAGATACTAGGAAGAGCACTGGTGTCAGATATGTTTTGGGATATGGTAGGTGGGATGAGGGGGGTGAAGTTTGCACTGAGTCAGTCAGCTAGCAGGTTGGCGATATCTTCCAGTATAGTATGAGTAATCTACAGCCAGTTTGGCACATAGCTGGGCATTCCCTTTTAGACTTTGGATATAGTTAAAGAATGTCTTATGATTATCCTTGGCTAGGGATGTGATTTTAATTTCATAATTTGCTTTAGAAGACTTTGCAAGATCTGATTTCTTGTTTAGGCTTAGGAGGGAACTCTTCCTCTGCAGAGTGATATCCCTCTTGCTTTTGGACAACAGTTTTTTCCTCATGTTATATAATCTGTATAATCTGTTCACCACAGTGACTTGATTTTACGGGAAGACCTGGTTTTGATCCAGTCAGTTAAAGCAGAGTGTATACAGTCACATATGTATTTGTACAAGACATTTGCATACACTTCTGCATAGTAATCATTGATATCTGCAGTTGGTGGTGGTATGAAGCTTTTTATACTATCATGTAGCAGGCTGTAGCTAGCTTTGGTAAAGTTTTCTTTTATAATTTTTGTTCCTGTGAGGGTGTCAGTTCCAATAGTTACTTCAAATGAGACTGATTTGTTGTCTGATCTAACCAGGGAAGGTATCACGCATGGGGAAGTACAGGACCCCCCCCCCCCATCTTGGTGAGCACCATGTACAGAACATTAGAGCCCCTAGTGGGTATGCAGACTATCTGTTCCAGAATATTTGTGTTAAAAAAAAGTCCAGGAACCTCTGGATGAGTGTGTTTTTGTTCATGTTTGCCCCCCAGTGTATGGAAGGATAGTTGAACTCTCCCATGACTAAGGTGTTGGGCTGTATGGTGAGGGATTCCAGTAAATCAAGGTAGGCGGTGTGCTTGTCCTGGTTTATGGTGGGGGATCTATAGTTACCAGTGATGTGGTATGGTACTTATAAACTGAACAGGCAAAACAGACCACTGAAAAACAAAATAGAGAAGAAACCACACAGTAGCACAGAACGAAATGATAAAGCGCTTTTGGTTTATTCCAATAAACAAACTTCTTCAGATCAAGAAAAACAAAAAGTCACAGCTTAAATACTCTCTGGGCTAATACTTACAAAGTCAATTAACTACTTAAAGTGAAAGCTGACTTACAAGACACACCCTATTTGCAAACCCAACTAGACTAAAAACTGCTTTTAAAGTAAAAGCTAAAAATCCAAATAGTCAGACTAAAAGTACAACTAGCGTTGTCTATAAAAAATGTGTAAATCTAGCCTACTACTAAGCTAGTGAAGCAAAGAAATAATAATTACAAGTGCATAAAAACTCCGCTGGTGTTTGTAAAACTGAGTTAATACAAATACCTATGTCAGTGCACTAAACTGTGCATGTTGAAGCACATCAAGTGTGCTGAACATAATTGGTAGTAAGTAAAGTATCAAGATAAAACTACGAATTCTCAGCAAAAAATACTCAGCAAAAAATACACAAAATACACATAAGGTCACTGAACCAAGGTGCTCAAGAGCATTAGAATAACTGTGTCGTGCTAGTGTGGAAGGTAACCTGACACAGCCTACCTATTAAGGCTCCTAAGTTTAAGAACACTACTTAAAGAACAGTTCTCATTCAGACCTGGTGAACATTTTATAGACAATGCTAGTTGTGCTTTTAGTCTGACTATTTGGATTTTTAGCTTTTACTTTAAAAGCAGTTTTTATTCTAGTTGTGTTTGCAAATAGGGCGTGTCTTGTAAGTCAGCTTTCACTTTAAGTAGTTAACTGACTTTGTAAGTATTAGCCCAGAGAGTATTTAAGCTGTGACTTTTTGTTTTTCTTGATCTGAAGAAGTTTGTTTATTGGAATAAACGAAAAGCGCTTTATCATTCCGTTCTGTGCTACTGTGTGGTTACTTCTCTGTTTTGTTTTTCAGTGGTATGGTACTTACCCAATAGTTAATTGGACATAGTTTGAGAGAGTCATGCTGTTTGAGCAGCCTTGAAGTATATTTGGCTTTAATGAAGATGGACACACCTCCACCTTTGGTCCCTTCGCTCTCATTTTGAGGTCGGAATGTGTGGAAGGCGTTGTAGCTTTGCACTGCTGAGGTGTTCTCAAAGGCCTTGAACCACGCCTCAGTAACCGCACGGGTGTGAGCATCCCCTAAGGTGAGGAGTGCTTCCAGGGAGTACAGTTTCATGTTTAAACTCCTAGCATTAAGTAACACAAACCCGACTTTGTCTCAATTACACTTTGTTACGTTGGAAAATGTATTGTTTTGACATTGCCTAAAAAGGCAATATGTGGGAGGCAAGGGCCTTTGCCAGTATCTGAAAGCCTAAGGGGGACAGGTGCAGACCATCTCTAGCAAAGCAGTGAGGTCTGTCTACCATATCCTCTCAGACTGACAGATACTGGATCCCCCTGAACTGACACCAGAAGCTGAGCCAATTGTTGAAGTCAATCATTTTTTTGTTTATATTGTGTCATCATCCTGGATGAGGGTAGGATACTGCTTAGGGCTAGGGTCATACCTGTCTGAGACACATAATCAGAGAGTTCCCTCATGTCCCTATTCATATAGTCCAGGGAGGTGCGTCTCAAGTCATTCACTCCAACGTGGACTATGATAGAGTCATAACGGTGCTTGTTGTTGTATGACTTGAGTGCATGTGTGATTTTTGGGATCGTTACACCTGATTGCAACTGACTATGACCTTCTCCTTGTCCAATCTGATGAGGGTAATATCTGTGTGTCTCACTATGGAGTTCATAGGTTCATAGGTATGTACTAGGCTGTTGGCCCTAGGGCCTATATAAGCCTAGCCAAAATGGTACCTTGGCTTTCGCAACCCAAGAAAATTATATTCCTGTGCCCCTATCAAGCAGAGCCATAGAAGTGATCCCTGGGGTGAATTTCCTATCTCCCATCCAATCATCAAGATTTTTCTTGAAGAGTGCTAATGAGGAGCTTTGTTTGATGTAGATAAGTAGTTTGTTCTAGAGTATGAGGAGTCTCTGGGGCAGGAATCTATCCCTCCAGCATGTTCTGTTTATTGCAGTGACAAGGTTTAGGTCCCTAGAGCGTGTGGCTCAGAGGGATTGGGATTTCTTTAAGTGGAGCATGTCTAACAGCTCTGGGTTTGATATAGCTTTGTATGTTAGTCAGAGATCGCCTCTGAGTAGGCGATATGCAATGCAGTAAAGCTGGTGTTTTTTGAGACGGTCTGCATAGGGCATCTGTTTGAGGCTGGTAGTCCTCTTTGTGAGGTATTTCTGCGGCCTTTCCAGTTGTTGTAGATGCCTTGTGGGGTACATACCAAAAGAGGTCTGTATTCTATAATGGGTCTAATGAGTGACGAGTAGAGGGGAACAATGAACTCTTTTTTTCCTGGATGAGAAACCTTTTGTGAAGAGGTGTGCCACATAGAATGATTTCCTGACTACTGTGGCGATGTGATTATCAAAGGAGAGACTACTGTCCATCTGTGTCCCAAGGTCTCTTACCATACTTTCTGTGTTAAGTAGACTACCATCTATGTGGTAGTTCATGGGTACAGAGTTTTTACCAAAAGGGATGACAATGCACTTTTTGGCATTGAGCTTGAGGCATGGCTTTGAACACCAGGCATCTGTCTCAGTGAGGCCCTTTTGTAGGATGTCCACATTGTTAGGAGTTTTGATTATGGCTCCTAGTTTGCAGACATCTGCGAACTTCATTAGCCAAAGACCTTCTGTGTTAGCCTGTACTTCAGAGAAGTAGATACCAAACAGGAGAAGACCCAGGACTGAACCCTGTGGTACTCCACTTGTCACTGGTCTGAAGTTGGATTTGGAGTCTGCTACTTTCACAGTGTGGGTGCTGTCACTAAGCTAGTTGGCAACCCATCTTGTGACATAGGGATTTATACCTAGTTTAGTGAGTTTATCTATAATTCCAGAGTGGAGGATGGTGTTGAAAGCCTTGGTGAGATCTAGATAGGCTGTGTGAACCATCTTACCCTCATCTACGGCTTTGGTGACTGCTTCAAAGAAGTCTATCAGGTTTAGGAGACATGATCTGCCTTTTACAAATCCGAACTGGGTGGGGTCCAGAGTTTGGAGATTACCAATGTCATTGTTTATAAGTTCCATGATGATACATTCCATAGCCTTGCATACCAGGCTCATCAGGCTAATAGGGCGGTAGTTCCCGGGGTCCTTGTTGGCTCCTACTTCATGGAGTGGGATAACCATCAATGTGCACCATTCAGTGGGCACAAAGCCTGAGGTGAGGCTATGATTTAACATGGTACTTAGGTGGGGTGCCAGTTCGTTCTGTAGTTCATGTAGAATGCAGCCTGGGATGTTGTCAGGCCCCATGGATGCTGTGTTCTTGGCTTTGGAGAGTGTGTTTTTTACTTGTGCAGCCATGATTACAGGAACTTTGCATTCTTCCGGTATAGAGATGGGCCCTTTAGGGGGTGAGAAGGAGGTAAAGTTAGCACTGAACCTATCTGCCAGGATGTTGGCAATATCGGTTGGTTCTGTATATTTAGTGCCATTGTGCTGTAACTCAGAGCAGATCTGAGTGTTGCCAATGAGATTCATGACATAGCTATAGAATGCTTTGTGGCTGTCTTTAGAATTAGTGGTGATTTTGTTTTCGTAACTAGCTTTGGATGATTTTATGAGGGATCACAGCTTCTTACTGGGGCTGACCATTGAGTTCCTCCAATCATGGGATTTTACTCTTTTTTGCAACAGTTTCTTTCTTCTTTTGTAGAGTTTGTTTATGGCAGGGCAGGGGACCACTAGATTGGCTTCCTTTTTTTTGTAGAATAGCATATTGATTCTGTTAGGGATTGCATGATCCATGCACTCATGTAAGTGCTTATAAAGTGCATTTGTGTAGGATTCAGCAGTCATAACTTTATTTGCCATCTGCATGGGTGTCATAAAATTTGTCACTTCTGTCTTAAGAAGCGTGAAGTTGGCTTTGAAGAAATTTTTTACGGTGGTTTCCCTAATGGGGGTGGGGGTGGGATGTGGATGTCTAGGGTGATTAGCTTGTGGCCAGATCTGAGTTCTGACCAACTAGGAATTGACCTCTGGTGTGGAACACCAGTCACCCATGTTGGTAATGACCAGATCTAGGATATTGCTGCCCCTGGTGGGGGTGTGGATAAGTTGATCCAAGGCATTGGAATTTGTGAAATCCAAAAAAAGTTGCGCGAAAGAGTTTGTACATGAGTAGTTTTCCCAGGTAATGGTGGGGTAGTTGAAATTGCCCATTATTAGGGTATTAGGTTGTACCCTAATGTTTTCCAGTGTATCAAGAAATGAGGAGTGGATATCCTGGGGCATGGTGGGGCATCTGTACCAAGCTACAATTTTGATTGCTGTCTTGCCCAGAGTTAGTTGCACTTGGATAATCTCGGCTGCATTATGCTGAACAACTAGCCTGGAGGTGTGGATATCATTAATGAATATGGGCACACCTCTGCCTTTAGTGTTTCAGTGCAGGTTAGGTGGCCAAAAGGTGTGGTAATGCAGGGGTGCTCTCTGGAGCCCTGAACCAGGTCTCTGTCACTGCACAGATGTCAGTGTTCTCCATTTTAAGGAGTGCCTTGAGTGAGTGCATTTTGAGGTTTAGACTTCTAGCATTGAGTAGCATTACTCTCAGATTTTGCCTATGACCAAGATATTTGATGTGTTTTGGCTTAGAGATTTATTTGCTTCGACACACTGGTGTGTGTTGATATGTATAGTGGTTTCTTTTTTCTTAACTGTGAGTGTGGGTGGTGTGCATTTGGGAGGTCTCTGTTGTTTTAGTAGGTTTTAGTGAGTACCTCCACATATGTGAGTTTGTGTCGTAACCTTATTTTGTGTCAGAGGTGAGGTTTTTGTTCAAGATGAAGTGTATGTGCTGACAACCTGTTTGATGTCTAGTTTTTTACATGAGAGAATTCATTCCATTTCCACAGTGTATTTGCATCTCTCACATAGGGTGCTAGTTTGCTTTAGGAGTAAATGGTTGTCAGTATACATGAAGCAATTGCTACATTGCCTCAAGATGCCCAAATCAATGAAGCTGGCGGGAGAAATGATGGGAAACTGTCTTTCCATTGTGGCAGGATTTTTCTGTATGTGGTACTTGGGAAGGAAGTGGGCTAGCTGGGCTTATTTATTTATTTTATTTATTTATTTCACATTTGTTAACTGGGTTAGTCCAGCTGAGTTTGCAAACAAACCCATTTTCAGATGAGACCCGAAGGGAAAAGCCCCAGCATACATAAGGAAAGATAAAGTGACAATGTACAAATATTAAATAAGCACAATACAAAATAAAATTGTAAAAAAGAAAAGGTTATCATCTATTTGCATTGGATTGATAGTAAGCAACCCATTTTCAGTGGAGACCCAAGGGGAAAGCCCCCAGCAAACATAAACAAAGATAAAACCTACAGGACAAAAATATTAAAAATAACAATGCAAATATGAAATTAATTATAAAGAGAAAAACAAAAAGAAATTATAAGCATATTAACTTAGTTTCAAACAGCAAAAATGGAGCAGTAATTTAATTAAATACAATTAACAAAGTGCATTGCTGGAATAAAATATACTTATTTTGCATTTTATTTCTGTGTATGCCTTGGATTTCACTGCAGATGCACTCCAAACTTCTGACTAAAATTTCCAAACATTGAGGAGCTCTGGTAAACTGAGCACAAACCCATGCAAATGTGAGGCTTATATACAGGCAAATATAAAACAGTTTTAACATGATTACTAATGGGAAAGCCCCAAACTGAGCCTTTCTCCAGCAATCCCCAACTCAGATGGGTCCTTAGTTACACAGTTCTGCCACAAGAGTGCAGGGAGGCCCTTTTAATGTAAGACGGCTGATTTAAAAGCAGAGTGATACCCAAACAGTCTAGATTCAGCAGATCTGAATCTAGCCTATGCTATGTTTATTTATTTAAATTTGTTGACCGGGAGTGTCCGACTGGACGTAGGTCCATTTTCAGTGGAGGCCCGGGAAGAAAAGCTCCACAGTTAAAATAAACAGACAGTATTTACATTGGATTACATAGTGATTAACAATTTACATAGCAATTACTTACAACATATTTACAGATGAAGAACATAGTACATCAGTAGACAACTAGAATCTTTATCTGTGAAGTGCATACCAGACATTAACAAATGTTACAAGAAGAAGAAGTTTGTGCTGTATAATAAGTACTGGCTTATGAGCATCTGAGCTTGCTATAATCAAGGTAGTTAGTGGAGTGGAAAGAAAGGTAGTGGTTGGATGGGGTGGATGATATTAGAGTGGGAGTTGCAAGGGCATAGCCAGCATGTTTTTATTTGCGCTTTTAGTAAAGTTTTGAAGTGGGTGCATGATGGTATGGAGATAATTGTGGGTGGGAGTGAGTTCCATAATTTGGCTATGGTGCAAGAGAATAGTGCTTCACCAGCAGAGTTATTGGCTTTAGTGATCTGCAAGTGATTTTTGCTGCTGGATCTTAGTGGTCTGGTGGTGCGATAGGGTTGGAGTAGATTCTGGAGGGATGGGACATTTAGTGGATGGTTTACTAGTTTGTGGGAGGTGAGGGAGTTCAAGCCAGCCCAGTTCAGCAAGTGAGAGACAGTGGTGACTATGGTAGGATGCCCCTGTGGCGAATTTGGCAATTTTGTTATAGCAGGTCTCTAGCTTGTTTAGATCACATTGCCTTAGGTTGGTATATATTGGAGAGGCATAAAGTAGGGTGGAGATAAGGTGGGAATTTGGTATTGAAATATTTGCTGCTTTGGTGAGAAATTGCTTATTTCTGTATAACGCTCCTAGTTTTTTGTGGACTTTTTTAATAGTCATGGATATGTGAATGTCAAATTTTAGTTTATTGTCTATTTCCAATCCTAGCAATTTGGTGTGTTCAGTTGGGTATATAGTGGTGTTGTCTTTTGCCGTGATGTTAAAGTGAGAGTTGTTTTGAGTATGTTTGGTGGGTTGGAAGATGAGTAGTTTAGTTTTGTTTGGGTTGAGTATTAATCGGGCATCGGATAACCATGTTTCAACAGAGGAAAAGGCTTCCTGTGTGACTTTTTGCAGTTTTGGTAGGGACTGGGCTGAGCAGATGATGGTCGAGTCATCTGCGTATTGTATGAGTGTGCCATGTTTGGTGGCAGAGGCTAGATTATTGGTGTAAACAGAGAAGAGTAGGGGTCCAAGGATGGATCCTTGGGGAACCCCTATGGAGACAGGTAGTTGGGGAGATATGTCATTCTGCCATACAACGGATTGTTGGCAGTCAGACAGGTAACTCTGAAACCAGTTGGTGACCGATTGTGAGAAGGATATGTTATTGAGGACAGAGATAAGTTGTTTGTGTGGGACCATGTGAAATGCTTTAGATAGGTCTAGGAAAGTAGCATAGGAGAGATAGCCATTGTTTTTATGCTGAAGGATAGTGTTAGTAAAGGAGAGTAAGGCAGTAGTGGTGCTATGGTTTGGTCGGAAACCATGCTGAGTACTGGAAAGGAGGTTGTTAGTAAGGTGGTAGTCTGAGACCTGAGAGTGTATGC
Source organism: Protopterus annectens (assembly GCF_019279795.1). Taxonomy (NCBI): domain Eukaryota; kingdom Metazoa; phylum Chordata; order Ceratodontiformes; family Protopteridae; genus Protopterus; species Protopterus annectens. Next base: position 139,812,513 of record NC_056748.1, on the reverse strand, counting down.
ATCTCTCTAGTATTTTGGAGAGTGGAGAGAGAATAGCTATGGGGCAGTAATTGGTTAGTTTTGTGGAGGGGAATTATATGTGATACTTTCCACAGTGTGGGAATGTAACTTTCTGACAGAGATCGGTTAATTAGGATGGATACTGGGTAGGCCAGAGCATCAGCTGCAATTTGTAGGTATTCACTTGGGAGGCTGTCTGCTGCTAATTTGGTGGGTTTAAGTTTACTTAAGATTTTTTTTATGTTGGAGGTAGGTACAGGAGAAAAAGAGAAGGCAGTGGGAAGATTACTAGTTGAAGGTGTGGGTTGGAGGGGAGGGGGGTTGTGTTGTTTAGCTAGTGATCGTATGGTTTGAGTGAAGTGTGTGTTGAATGAGGTAGCAATATTTTCTGAGGAGTGAGGGATGTTAGGAGGAGGGGTACTGACTTTACCTGGGTGGGGATGGAGTTTATGGAGGACCAGAATTGTTTGGAGCTGTGTTGTGAGGAGTCTAGGGCAGACTGGTAGTATTGGGATTTGTCCTGTTTTATTAGCTTTTTGACTCTATTGCGTAGTTCTAGGAATTTCTGTCTAGTTGAGGGGGTTTTGGTTTTGCGCCAGTGCTCCCAGGCTTTATCCCTGTTTTTCATTTCTGACTTAGTGGTTTTCTGTAGCCATGGGGAGGGTTGTGCTTTGGTTCTGGAGAATCTTATGGGGGCATGGTAATTAAGGATGTTCAGGAAGGTAGTATTAAAAAATTCAACTGCATCATCTAAACTGAGGTACTTTAGAGGATGCCAGTTACATTCTTTGAGGGATGAGATGAATGTGAGTGGGTTAAAGTTTAGTTTTTTACGTATTTGACGGTAGATGACAGGTTTAGCTTGGTATAGGTATTTTTTGAGTTGGAATGTTGGGGAATGATCACTGAGGCTATCTGATAAGCAGCCTGTTATATATGACTGGTGGCTCTTACTGACTAGTATCCAATCCAGGGTAGTGTGCCTGGTGGAGTTTTTATTTATCCTGGTTGGTGACTGGACTAGTTGAGTGAAGCCATGAAGGTGTACATGATGGGTTGGATTGTTGCCAGAACAGGATTTCCAGTCAATATTGAAATCACCTAAGATGATAGTTTCTTGGGGGAGATGGTGGGTAGACCAGCTGAGGAGGTTTTCTAGGGGAGGGATGTTTTAGCCAGGTGGGAAGTAGCATCCAATTATGTTGATGGTTTTGTTTAGGTTAATTTTGAGGTTGGTATATATTATTTCTTCATTGCCTATTTGTGGAGCTGATGATTTTAAGATCTGGATGTTTAGATGCTGTTTAAATATTATAGCTATGTAAGGCAATGAAACACAATTTCTAGATGGAAGCAGTAAAGGAGAGTCCCTTAAAGGTCAGAGTGAGAGTGTTTAGTAGTTACTATTAGATGACCTACAGTGGTACCACCCTCCGCATAAACTGGCAACTCTCTGAGCAGCTGTGAACAATGGGCAACAATGGAGAGCCTTTCATATACAGGATTTTAAATCAGAAAGGTTTGCTTATATGCAAGCACTGATAGCCTTATTTGTTCGAGGCCTTTATTCCAGAATTATGAAAGACTTTTATAAAGTTAAACACTCAGGGGAAACCGATAAAAACACAATAAACTATCATCCAGTAGTTCCCACCTTGGATGGGTTAAATTTAGCTCTCTACTCCCACCAGAGTACAAAACAGCTTTCCCAATGTAAAGCAAACTGGCTTTTTTAAACACCTTTACTGAATTTTCACTTGTGATGTCGGCACATCTACATTTATATAAAAGTAATCAAACTGTATTAACAAGTTAAAATTAACAGACATTATGCGTCACATATATTGCTATATATCATATAACTTAAGCAACACTACATACATTATTCACTTCCTCCACCTTTTGTAAACAAAAAACATTGTTATTAAACCATCACTTATAACATAAGCAATCCATACATTTATATAAATGAAAACAGACCACACAGATGCAATCCTAGTTGCAAACGTCACAAACCATAATGAAACACTCCTAACTGCAAACATTACATATCACTTATAATATACCCAATCATTTTCAGTCAAACATTCCACAGCTTATTTAAGTCCTATCTTCTTTTAAACAGTGGCTGCTGGTGACTTCAAATCAAAGGGGGGCTGCAGGAGACAGCTGAATGGGTGGGGTCAATGGGAATGGGTGTCACCAACTAGAAAAGGGAGGAGCTATGATCAAAACCACAAACACTGTAACTTTCATTAAATATGCTGCCCTGGGTGCCAAACCATCTTTATGAGAGTCCAATCAAGAAAAAAAGGAAAGTGTAGAAGAAAAACAATATTTCAATCCATTGGCTGCATGGCAGCTTACTTAATATCTAGATGGAAACAAAAAGGTTGTGAGGCATGAACAAATAAATTACTTTTTAAATACATTACTGGAATGCCAGTTAAAATCAAGTATAAAAAAACAAGCAGCACTCAACTCAAACCACTTCTCCTTGCACTGCAGTTCTAATTATAATTTATATTCAGCTTTATTAAAGTACCAAGTAACATGCTGAAAGTAGCAAGCTCTGTGATACCCCCACTTGTAAAAATGTTTCTTATCCAAAAAAGACCTGCTGCCTAACAACTATCTACTTGTTTCATGGGGAAAACATGATCAAAGTAAAAAATTAAAAACAAACAGGAAACAAGCTCAACATACATTGCTTAAAGGATTACTGCACAGGATATGGACCACACATGATAGATTGGCATTCTGTTTAGTTTGCAGGTAAAGCCTGTAATGAGCTCTTAAAATAATGTAATCCTGTCCTTTATTACAAATACTGTCATATGCATTTCAATACCCAAGGCTTATATGTTATCTAGTTATGTAAGTATTTTCTGCATGGCAACAACAGAAAGGCTTTCAATGTTGGCAATTCATTAACAGTATGCTTATTAAAACTTACTTGCATCTTACAATCTCAGAAAAGCTTACCAGATAGTCGTTAAAGCATTGCTACTTAAACACAGAGCAACAGGCACTTTCTGAATAATAAGCATAAATCAACAATATAAAAATATGACAGAAAGAGAACATTCTACAAAGTCAAGGACAGATGAAAAGCCATTGTAGTACTTGTGTCTACCTTGGATGGGGGGATAGTCTGCACATTTACACTGCATAACTGTTCCTTGCCTTGCTTGGACACATCCAGAGTCACTACATGGGAGAGTGGGGTGCAACAAGTATGTCACAATTTGAAATGTCTCTGGCTGACTGTGATGGCCCTGACACATTTGTCATACCTCTCAACCTCAGAGCAAGAAATCTGGACAAAGCCATACAAAGAAGTGGGACAAAGGCCCAAAAATAAGGACACTTTTTAAATATTGCTCTTATAAACTTAGAAAGATAATAGAATAGTAGGTCTTGCATTAGTATGACTTTTCTGAAGGGTATGAAATCTGAAACTCAAATGTCTGTCATTATTTTCTAACTTCAGTCTTTAATGATTTGCCACTAATTTGCCAAAAAAAACACAATTTTATGAAAAATTGACCAAAAATGTGATTCAAAAATATAAAATAGCCACACAGTACAGCTGGGAACCTGCAAAGAAGGGACACTTTTTAATATTAGTACTGCTAACTTGAGCAGCTGACAAAATAAAATAATCTACATGCATTTCTGAAATAAAAACAATCTATAACTGATTATTACAGTTATTTATTAATTGTAAACCCTCCATGTTTTCTTCCAAAATTGCCATTTTGCGGAGAGATTATTAGGGGAAGAGCAACATTTTGAGCCAAAATCGGGTACAGTTGAGAAGTTTGGATATGCCTAATTCTATAAAGCAATTTATTTGCACGTACCTTTCAACCTGTTAATGCAGGAAATCTGGACAAGGCCAAATATATTGGGGGAACATATAAACAGTAATAAATATTTCTCTTGTATAAACAGAGACAGTTGATAGAATAACAAGTCTTGCTTTAGCATGCATTTTTCCTGAAGATTATGAAGTCTGAAACTCAGTGTCTGTCATAATTTAGTGACTTCATTCCTAAATGATTTGACAGAAAACCACAAATTTTATGAGGAACAAACCAAAAATAAGAAGCAAAAATCTCTTCATTCTGCAAAAATCTGGACAGTTGAGAGGTATAGTTCAGCCGGGGCTGTCTGAGTTTGCTGCCCTTCTCCCCCCTCACAAAATCATGGTTGATTGGAGCTTCTCCCCCTACAGCCATTCCAATGAACCATTACTTGGCTATTTCACCCCATTTACCATAAACACTAACCGGGAAAAGCTGAAAAAGAAAAACCATAAACACTAATGTGCATACTGCTTTACTTCTGCGATGATTTGGACTTCATTTGAAAGTTTTATTTTGCATTTTACAGCGCAAACACTAATAGATGTCATATCTGCTAAACAAAGCAATGCAGTCTCACAATGAAAGCAGACTTAGCATTAAAACTTCTCTGCCCTTGAAAACTCACATTCACTGAAACAGCATTGAAACCCACATTCAAAGAAAATACATTTTGCCAGTGGCAGATTAACTTTGGGTTTGGACTGTTTTCAAATCACAGGCCCCTTGCACACGAAACATACACATGCTCTTTCATACACCTTCCTGATTGTATTAAATTATATTCCTTGTACAATACAGTACAGTTTTAGAGGGTGTTTTAAATTTGTTTTGAAATTTTTCCAGTAAACAATGAAACAAAATGCATGCACCAGTAATAACAAAACTGCCCAATTCAGAACATTTCCATCATAAAAGTCTACTCAGACTTCTACAGTCCGCCAGTATCAGTACATATGCACAATCTCTGAAGTAAAAGTCATCTAAATAATTCCACATTAAAGAGATCTGTAACTAATGAAGAGGCTGCTGCTAGCAAACTTGTATTTCATTGTTTCATCTACAAATAAAGTGCCTGTTACCCTTGAGAAATAAATTGCCTGTCTTACACTAAAAAATGATAAGCTAGTAATACTGCAATAGGGAATGGATGGCAAACTGATAACAGGTTCATAGCTACTAGGTATCTTCACCAAAAAGGAGTGCAGCATCCACCACCTTTACAACACAGCACAGTATCAGCAATGCATCTATCTACTGTGGGAGTAGAATCCACAGCCTTCTGCATCAAAATCAAGTATACTACCTGTTGTGCTATTAACAATGCAAGCAGACTCAGCATAAGCAGCACTAAACTTTTGCTCCCCTGCAGCTCTCGTCTCCTTGTAAAATCTACTCACTCAGCTGTATCTCTGAACTTTGCAGCACAGGAAGTCTGGAAAAAGCCAAAGTTTATTGTGGGGGGGACAAAAGCCCAAAAACCAGGGACGCATTTTAAACATTGCTTGTATAATGTTGGAAAGTTGCTAGAATAAAATGCTGTGTTACCACCATACATTTCACTGCCAAGCCTTAAACCCAGGACCCTGTGCAAAACAGTCAGAGCAACATACCACTATGCCAAATCAGCTGTTTTGTGAAAGAGGAAGACGGAAACTTAAATGGCTACCATTTAGTGAATTCAGTTCTCACCATAGCACAGCTGAAAACCTCTTAACACAAAACACCTGAACAAAGCCAATAATGTGTGAATACAGCCCCCAAACATTCAGTTCTCACCATAGCTCTCAATCTCTTAGCAAAAAAACACCCAGACAAAGCCAGTAATGGGGGAATATAGCCCCCAAACATATTCAATGAATTCAGTTCTTACCATAGCTCTCAACCTTAGCACAAAAAATCTGGATGAAGCCAATAACGGGGTAATACGATCCCAAAAATAGGGACAAATTTCAAATATCCATCTTATACACTTAGAAAATTGCTAGAATAAAAGCTTTTGCATTACCATGCACTTTCTGAAGAATATGAAGTCTGATATTCAAATGTGTGACATTTTTAACATTTATTAACCAGGAAAGTCTGACTTGGAACAAAAGCTAATTTTTAGCAGAGGCCTAGGGAGAAATACTCCAGACAGACACATGTCTTTGTAAGATGGGAGGACACTAGAGGAAACAAACACAGGGAGGGCATACAGACTCCACAGAAAAGGTAAGGCACCCCAGCCAAGAATCAAACCAGTGAACCTGTAGCTGTCAGGCAACAATGCTACCACTGCACCAATGCACTACCAGCTTTACAAGGACACAAATACAGAAACCACAGATTTTATGAAGAATAGAACACGTATGAGGGGAAACATTTGCAATGTTTTTACAAATGGTGGTGGGTAGGTAATTCAGGCTCCTGCCACCTGGGCTCAAGGTACAGGGTTCAAGCCTTATTCTCTACCCACCAACATGTAGCACCTGGGGCATTTTACACACACACACACACACACACACACACACACACACACACACACACACACACACACACACACACACACACACACACACACCCCCTCTGCAGCATGGGTCTCCCTCCACAAAACGGCCACCGATCCTCTGCAGCATGGGTCTCCCTCCACAAAAAAGCTGCCCGTGCATGTGCCTCCTGCGAGAGATGGCTAGTCCCATGAGAGTAGTAGGCTGGAGCCTCTTTCCTACGGGCGATGCAGTCCGGTGACCTTTCGGTCTGTGCGGTCATCACCGTGCAGACCTCTGGGCTGGAAGGGCGGAGTTTCCTGCCTTTCCTATCTGGACTGCCTAACAGAGCAGTCTGGAGCTCTGGAATGAGCACGCACCATGCATGGAGTTCTCAGGAAACATGCACGCATGCGTGGAGTCCGTGAATTTTTTTATTTATTTTTTTATTTTTCAAGTTTATTGTACAGGTGGGGGGCTGCAGTCCTGCAGTCCTACAGCACAATCCGCCCCTACGTTTAAACCTCATTCCTCTCCTATATGTATTGTTCCCACAATTCCCATTTTTTGCTATGTAGTTTGCTCCTACCTTTTTCTAAAGATCTCAATTCCAGTTGTTTTACCTCTAATACTATAGTCATTGCTTGTAATATAGTTGGTTTAGATTCTGATTTCTATTTTCTAGTTAATTTATTTTTTTGGCAGCCACCATAATTAAAGACAGCAAGGCCTTACCATGTCTAGGAAATTCCCATTCTGTATCATAGCTCAGAAAAATCATCTTCTTCCTCACACCAATCTGACCACCCAGCATGTTCAACAGTGCATCCCGTAGGGAATCCTTACAAGTCCACCAACTCACTGCACTCCTAAAAAATATGTTCCCTGTTACCTCTGTCTTCCCCTTCATACAGCCAGCATTTGCTATCTGCCTGAGGAAAAATTATCTAGACTCTAATTGGGGTATAAAAATATCTATTTAAATATTTCCAGTCAAAAATCCTAACTATTATAGATTTTGTTGCATATTTGGGAGATATACATGTATCCTCTCATTGTTTCTTTGTGAATTGCTTATCCAATCTCTGTTCCCAATCCTTTCTGACCTCCTCTGATTAATTCTTACAGTTATCATGCAATATTTTATATGCTCTACTAATTATTCATTTTTTAATGGTAATTTCTGTTCTAGATTCTAGAAAAAGCTCTACCAGTGGTGGTCTTTTGTTTAGAACCCCCCTATTTCTTTCTCTTTACCTGTACTGTGATATCAATCCTTGATAGGGAAGACCATCTCTAACCTGCAGTCCAAATAAATTCTTGGCATCTTCCCATTCGGTCATCTTTCTCTCTCTAGTTATTTGCTCCCAATGCCTTGGTTCCTTTTCCACTTTTTTCAATAAATTGCAGCCCCCTCATGCTATTGTCTATATCCCTAATTGCAGTCATACCTATTGGCAGACACTCCTTTCCCATGTTGACTTAGTTCTCAGGATGCTTTTTGCTATTTTATGATATAATATTCTATGATTATTATACTAGATTTATACGTTCATACTTTAGTACTTTAGTAGTTCATACTTTATTCTCCTTAAAGGCCTGTATCCAAAATCCCAGTCTCTCCTTGTTTCTTGAGCTTCGCCCTGCTTCAGCATCATCCCTTTCCACTTTGAATTATATTTTTCAGCTCGTGCTAAGTACAAGAGCCTTAACTGTGCAGCCTTGAAATACCCATTTGAATTGGATAATCCCAATCTGCCCTGTTCTAGTGGAAAAAGCATCTTATCTCACTTGACTCTTGCTGTCTTCCCCTCCAAGATAAAGTCATTCAGCTGTTTATTAATTGCTATCTGCAACTTCTGTGGTTGATAAAAATATACCTGACCTGTGTATAAAAGTGAAGGGACTAAAACTTTGACTGCTTGTGTATGACTATCCATATCCATGGAACAAAAGCTTCCATTTTCTCAGTTTCTGTATTATCTTTTGTTTAGTCTCTTCAGACAAACTGACTTGAGCTGAAGTGCAGCAACAAATGCTTTAGAGCAGAAGTAAGAATTCCTGCAATATCAGGAATCCTTGAAAATAAATTCATTAACCCTGAGAAATTTTCACAACACACAAAAACTTTGCAAAACTTAGAAATATTTTGGCAGACTCAAAAGAACTTTGGCAAACTCAGAACAGCTTTTGCAGAATATTATTAAAACAACTTAAGAGCAGTACAGTAACAAACATATGGAGTTTCTTTAACAAGTGCAGGCTGAAAACAGCAATAAATTCAACAAAATAAAGAAATGCAGCACAGAACTGTGAACTATCACTGAAACAGAGCAAGTGGGAAAAGGTACTTATATCAGCTTTCTAGGTCCTGTTGCTCTCCCATCTAGGACACAATAGAAGAGTCTTAGTGCATTCTGTTTAAGAAGGTTTATTTTATACAACACATTACTATAGAGGCTTACTGATTTCAGCTTAACTAACTTACATACACACTAACAGCTATGATTATGCATGCTCTCTCTCTGGCTGCTCCTTCAAAATGGCACTAAGGACTGCACATGTCTGTAATTTATACATGCACCTACAGCCTTGCATGCTTCTTAAAGATATAGCACGCCCACTCGTGCACTCTGATCTACAGTCCAGATGGTTTTAGAAGCAATCCAAGTCTTGCAGTCACTGGTGTCCAAGCCAGGCACAAGGAATCTCTGAGTAAATGAATTGCAAGGCTTTATGCAGGCTGAAAGAAGTGCAACATTCCACACTAAATATGTGTTAATGAGTTAAGAATTACAAACCATTACAATCAAAAGAGAGGCTGTTTAGGCAAGAGAAAGCAAAACTTTATATGAAATATATGCCCACATAGACTTGGGCTTTAAATGTCATACCTAGTAGACTGAAGATATTGAGAACAAAGCAAAGGGGAAAGTGAGAGGTAAACCCAGCAATCGAATGTTGGGAAAGATTTTATCTTAAACCACAGATATTAGTGCAGCAAGTTGCACTCCATCATGTGCGTATGAATAGGGTGCAATTAGTAAATTTGGAAGGTCTGCACACCATGTAAAAAGAAAGGAAAACTAATGAATTTCAGTTTTTAAACCATCGTATTAGTTGCAAAACAAACATTTATATATAAACTAAAAACAGTGCTATACCGATGTAATAAAAGTACAAGTTACATGCTGTAGTAGTTTACTGATACAATAACAGTATATGTTACATGCTATAGTAGTTTACTGATGTAATAACAGTATAAGTTACATGCTGTAGTAGTTTACTGATGTAATAACAGTATACATTACATGATGTAGTAGTTTACTGATGTAATAACAGTACAAGTTACATGCTGTAGTAGTGTAATGATGTAATAACAGTATACATTACATGATGTAGTAGTTTACTGATGTAATAACAGTATAAGTTACATGCTGTAGTAGTTTACTGATGTAATAACAGTATAAGTTACATGCTGTAGTAGTTTACTGATGTAATAACAGTACGAATTACATGCTGCAGTAGTTTACTGATGTAATAACAGTACAAGTTACATGCTGTAGTAGTTTACTGATGTAATAGTGTTGTTACATGCTGCAGTAGTTTACTGATGTAATAGTGTAAGTTACATGCTGTAGTAGTTTACTGATGTAATAACAGTATACTTTACACGCTGTAGTAATTTACTGATGTAATAACAGTACAAGTTACGTGCTGTAGTAGTTTACTGATGTAATAACAGTATATGTTACATGCTGTAGTAGTTTACTGATGTAAAAAAAGCATAACTTACATGCTGTGGTACTTGAACAATCTCCTAACCCTCCAAACTGTAACTACTCTTATGCTGTCAATTCTAACCCCCCCCCCCTCAGTTTCCGGCCTCTAACCCACTTATTTCTAGTCATACCTCTTTAACCTTTCTTTAACCTCTTTCTACTTCCTCTGTGGATCACAGACCTCTAGCATGTATTGAATTGTTTATGTTATACACCATCTTTTAATTTATTATGCATGTTTAAACTCATTACTCTGTTTGAGTACAATGTCTGGCCTTCTTCTTTTTGCTGGAGCTTTTCTCCTCAGGACTCTGCTGAGAAGAGATCTTAAGCCCAGTTGGACTATCCTGTCCAACAAAAATAAATGAATGAATGAATGAATGAATGAATGAATGAAACAAACAAAATTCCTGTAATGAATACTGTTAAAAGATGATGCAATAATTTTCAAAAGAGTGTTATTCATTAATACCATATATATGACCCCCCCTTTTATTGGTCATTACAAGAGAACAGATCCTTACTGAGCTTTTTAAGCTTCTTAAATAGCTTAAGACAGAATCTGTAATGGCCACTGGAAACCTGTAACTGCAGCCTCCAGATGGCTTTATCCCAAAGGAGTGGAGGACTGCGACAGTCATCCCCCTGCACAATGGGGGCCCATCAACTGACTCAAGGCCCTACAAACCCATAAGCATAACCAGTCTTATCTGCAAGGCCATGGAGAGAATTATCAAGGACTTGATCAATAACAACATAGGAACTCTCCAAAAATTATAACAGACCAAATTTGGCTTTGCCAAAGTGAGGTCTTGCCTGCTTAGTTTAATGGACATCTTCAAGAAAGTCACCAGGGCCATGGATGAAGGTAAAACATTAAGCACAGTTTATGTAGACCTGGCCAAAACATTTTTGCAGCCCTCCACTTGGGATCATAGATAAACTTACTGGGTTAGGCATAAACCCCTTACATCATCAGATGGCTAGACAACTGCCTCACTGACAGGACACGTCTATTTGGTATATACTTCTCTGAAGTGAAGGCCAATGTTGGGAGCCTCTGGCTCACTAAGTTCACTGACAACTGTAAGCTGGGAGCAATCACTGAATCCCCAAATAATGTTGACATCCTACAAACAGGCCTAAAAATGACAAACGATTGGTGCTAAAACCATGGTCTGAGACTGAATGCTAAAAATGTGTAATCATACCCTTCAGTAAATTAAATATCCCTGTAAATTATAATACTGATAGCACACCCCTAAAAGTAGACCCAGTGGTGAGGGCCCTAGGAGCACAGATAGATAGTAACCTACACTTTGACCATCAGGTAGTTACAGTAGTGAAGAAATCTTTCTGTTTGGCTCAGCTTATAAGTAAAGCCATGGCATCAAGATCAAAGGGAGACATAGTACCGTTGCACTCATTCCTCATCAGGCCCATAACTGAGTATAATGCTGCCTTCTCCATGTACTTAACCAGACACTTACACCAACTGGAGTGGCACCAAAGGTTTCTCACTAAAAATAATACAAAGCATAAGACACACTTCTTATGCAGACGAACTAAAAGTCCTATCCCTTTACTCCATTTCATATCATTTATTGAGGGGAATTATGCCTGACCTACAAGGCATTCTTTGATCCAGCCCTGATGAAAATATTACATATTTGCAAGAAAAATTATACAAGGGTTACACATTCCATGGATCTGAACCTATTTTGTGACTAACAGAACTTACTGAAGACACAGATTCGTATCCCAAAGGCTACCTCATCTATGGAATAAATTTCCTATCTATGTAAAACAAAGCCTGTTCCTCATTCTGTTTAAAAAGAATTTAGATAAATGGATGGGAACAGTAAATTCACTCCTGGGGTACTACCCATGTCCTTCATGGACAGAGGCAGTCTGCAAATTGACTTAGGGCTCCAACACCCAAAGACCCACAACCCTGATACTACCCCATCCCATATTTGGGTAATTAAGATATAATATTGTCATGTCTTAGATATTATTGGTTAGGCTAGTAAAGACTCTTGTGCTATTAGCCTGGTAAATACGTATGAACCAATGAACCTACATACCATCCCCCGCCAAAAAAATCCAACTCACTTAGCAGCCAGTTTCATCACTCAGCTGCAGGAAGGAACAGGAAGAAAGACATGTGTCAGCCTTGCTTAGTGCATCGTAATAGCTGAAATGGCAAGGGAAGTTCCCCTTGGTGAAAGTAGTGACTAGGGAAGCACTGTATAAGGTTTCAACAGCTTGAATAGGGGAAGAGAGAAGACCCACCTTCCACATGATCATCTGTAAGTCCCTCTTACAAACAGCATTAAATGTCTTTTTGATGTCTATAAGGATGGCGGTGGCTGGCTCAGGTACCCGTCTCCATTCCAGCAGATATAGGTAGAGCTTATGCAGATGACCTGCACTGGACACAAGCAGAGCTTGCACAGATGACCTGCACTGGACACCCACGTACAGCCTGTGTATGGTGGACTTGAGGTGACAAACAAATTTTAATGTATCAGTCAAGATTTTGGTATACAATTTAAAGTCTATATTATGCAATTATGTATGGGTTATTGTTCTGGATTTTGGATGGATCTTTGCTCGCTTGTATGTCTTTGTGTAAGGACTTGAGGCTGCAAAGCACCATGTGAGACTAAAAAAAGGTAAGAAAATGACTCCTGAATGAAAGTTGACTGAGCCCCGAGGTGTCCTCTGAGAACTCTGCCTCAGCAAACAGTCAGATAGGCTACTCTCTACATGTATTTAGTTACTGTGGAACCACCCCTCATCTGTTCAGAGAAACACAGGAAACACTGAAAGCTCAACCAAAGTTCAAATCCTAGCTGCAGGATCAGAGACACTAAAGAACTGACAAGGGACATGCTGAAAAGTATTTTTTTTTTTTTAAAGAGTTTTTTTGAAACGGGTGAAAAATACAATGGGGGCTGTGTTTTTGGGGGTGCTATCTACAAAAGTGTATTACAAGGTAATAAGTACTTTTAACTTTTAAGCAAAGCTAACAAACAGATACAACAGTTCAAGCTTATCAAAAAGAGATAAATAGGTGAAGTTGTAGGAAACAGGCACGATCAAATATCGGCCCCGCTTAAAAAGAAGTTAAAAAGAAAAAAACTTAAAATAACTGGAAAGCAGTTTGTCTTTCTGTTTTCTCTGCTGCTCTGCTGGACTCTGCTGGACACCACGAAGCTGTGCTAGGTTCTCTCCTAATGCGCAAAAGCGTGCTTTTATAGAGGGGGGGAGCTGGACAGGAAATGACCCAAAAAATGGCCAATAAACTACAAGTTACTGCTCTAAAGGGTATTGCAATCATTGTCACCATTAAGGGGGATTAAATAATGTATTAGCTTGAAAAGACTGAAACAGAAAAGAGGGTATTCTAATAAATGCAACAGCACTTGATATGATTCATTTTTTAAAGCCATTGACTTATATAGCTTTAACTGCTGAAGTGATATTAACCCCAGCTACTAAATCATGACTGACAGGGCTAGTATTTCAGCCACCTTGCTTAGATAACATGGTTATCAGAGTGGTGCTGTTGAAAATTTGTCTGCCGAGACACCTCCAAATCATGGTAACTAGGAGTCATCGAGTAGAAGATCTGAGAATATGCAGCATTCAGTTTTGACATCTGTACATTTCTAAAGGTGCAAATCAAGACGGAAAGTCAACAAACTAGTTTCTCAGTTTATTTGGGACAGTAAGATTCGAACCTCTGCACCAAGGTTTGTGATCCCAGTGGGACGTGTATGCCCAAGAAGTTTTACTACAGCAGTTGCTTGCATGCAGTAGTGATCTTCTGTATGGAACAGACTGGAGCTAGCTGTTTTGTTATCCAATACACTTCGGTCCATAGGGTAGTTTCTAAGATCATTGCTAAACACTAAAGATATTGGTACTTTGTGAATGAGATCCTTAAGTCTTTAAGGAGATTGTACATGTCTTCACTGAATAACATAACTAGTTTCAAGGTGCCAGATTTGGAATGTCCAGATATTAAGATGGAGGGTACCAGATATTACAATGAAGGGTACCAGACATTAGGATGGAGGGTACCAGATATTAAGATGGAGGGTACCAGCTATTATGATGGAGGGTACCAGACATTAGGATGGAGGGTACCAGATATTACGATGAAGGGTACCAGACATTAGGATGGAGGGTACCAGATATTACGATGGAGGGTACCAGATATTAGGATGGAGGGTACCAGATATTAGAATGGAGGGTACCAGACATTAGGATGGAGGGTACCAGACATTAGGATGGAGGGTACCAGACATTAGGATGGATGGTACCAGATATTAAGATGGAGGGTACCAGCTATTAGGATGGAGGGTACCAGATATTAGGATGGATGGTGCCAGACATTAGGATGGAGGGTACCAGACATTAGGATGGATGGTACCAGATATTAAGATGGAGGGTACCAGCTATTAGGATGGATGGTACCAGACATTAGGATGGAGGGTACCAGATATTAGGATGGAGGGTACCCTGCTCAATAATCTTGGTTGGAAGAGTAAGGGAATCATATGCCAAAATGACATGTTACAGTTTATTGATGGCTCTATCGGTCCTGCATCCTTTCAGCACTTACAAGAGAGGTGGGGGATTATTTCCAAGGTGCACTGGAAATATTAGTATGTGGTGATGAATTATAAGTTTCAGCTTAAGTTTAGATCTCCCTTCTTTCCTTACTAGAATGCTAAATCAGGGGTAGAACCCTCTACACATCCACTCCCCAAACTAAAGGAATCTCATATACAATAGGTTAATACATAGCTGATAAACAGGGTCCCAAAAATTTGTATCTAGTGTTATACCTGAAATGAATCATGAAGAATACAGGTAAATATCCTTATTGTCTAGACTGATGTCTGTGCCTTATATGTATCAAAACACAATTTTATTTCTGTTTGGGAGATATTGGAATCCTGCTTTAAGTCCTGCTTTAAGTGAGCAGAAAAGGTTCAGTACACTTGTTTAGGTTATCAGGACATAAATGTAATTTCTGATCATAAGTGCTGTCACAGCCACCTGTACTGCATTTGTGTAAGATATCCTGATTGATATTTTTTCTTATGGTATAACAAACAGTACTTGTCTCAGTGGGTGTGGGATGTAAGCTGTATATCCCCCAACTTGCTGGTATGCTATGGTCATACATCACCTCACACAAGCAGTCCCCTGAAATAATTATGGATGCACATTAAATGGTTACTTTGATCAGGACTATGAGCTGTGCCTTGGTTTGATAACTGGATAGATCTGCAGCATTGACATGAGGTATTATAGAGTTTCACCTGTTTCTAGGCTTTTATGTAGTTTACTGAACTGAGGATCTAACAGCCTTCGCATTTCCATGTTAGTTTTGTTACACAGATCATTGGCTAGTAACTGACCAGTAAGAAGAATGTAGAGTATTTGGAAAGTAGTTTGATAAGAGTCTGTTTACATTCTAACTTACTGTTTTCTTTGGTTGCATTATGAAACTCCGAGTTATCAGGTGACGAGGTACCACATCACCAAATGAATGCCTGAAGTATCAAAAGGGCTATAACTCAAATAAATGTGTTTTACAGGGGAAGAACAAGCCCCCTTGCAGCCCTATATTGGGGGTATGCTGGTGACACCCTGAACTTATATATTTTAACATGGAGTCAGAAGGATATTGTACATGTCTTCACTAAATAACAAATGTGGTTTCGTGGTGCCACTTTTGGGATTTCTGGACAAATATGAAGAAGGGGAAAGTCTTAAAATAAAAGAATCCCTTCCTGTATACATGTAGAAGGCATAGCAGCAATGATTTCCTATGGAAAATACTCATTTTTGTTTTGGACTTGGCATCTTGTGACTTCAGGAGTCGAATACCTGAAAAATTTCAATTCAGTGACGTTTAGAACAACTGTTTCATTTTTTTTAGCTATATCACTGTAGATCTGTTTCTTGTTTGACATTTTGGCTTGTTGAATATTTCATGCTAAAATGCTTATTCGACTGAATTGAAGATCGTGGACATGACACTGTCCTTCAGGATTATGGGAGAGTTACCACTGACAGCTTAAACTATATACTATCAGTTGCACCTACGTGTAATACTTGTATGCTCTATTTTAGGAAAATTTACCATATACAATTACGTGTTTACTCTTTTTTGGTAGAACAAGAAAATTTGTCCCTTTAGGTGGAAAAAAATAGCTCTACTACTAGCAATTATTTATGAATGCTTGCAAGTGACCTGGTTTAAATGAGCACTGTTCTATCAGCTCAGTTTTGAGGTTAAAAGTACCCTGGGAAGGTAGGTCATTTCATTCTGAGTTAACCTCATATTTTTACTGTTTTAATTCTTCCATACTGCGATTTGCTCAGAATATGTTTTAACATTTGGTTTTAATGTTTGCATATTGTTATGATTTGACAAGTGTGTTTATTTCTTACTATTTTTAAATACTGGCGTTGTAATTATATTTGATTGTTGTATTCATTATGTGGGCTTTTTGATTTGAAAGATTTTATTGTTTTCCTTTTAACTGTGTGATTTTTCAAGCCTTTAAGAGGGAGATTTGAAGTGGTTTGTTTTGTCTGAGGAAGTTCCTTTGTTTTTCAGAAACTAAAGCGCCACCCATTCTTCTTGTTTAATAATGTGTTTTAACTGTAAAGTGGATTAGTTGTTCATCTTTTTGGCTACACTAGTCTGTGGATTTATAGTCATTTTTTTTTTCTCTTCCTGGTTCATTGGTGTATTTAAAACTTTTATCGTGGCTGGTTCTTGTAGAAAGTATATAACCTTTGAGAGTACTTATATTCATTTGGTGACACTGTGTGGGCCACTCCAGAAGGCCTTGCTGTCTTGTTGAACTACTGTCATTTGGATTAATATTAATATTACACAGTATAATTGGATAACTTTTTAAGAGCCTTATAGTAACTGACTGGTGGCAGTGATAACTATCTTATAGTCTGGGCAAAGTTGGTAGAGCAGGTAGTCTGTGCCTGCCTTTCCCACGTGTGTGTGTGTGTGTGTGTGTGTGTGTGTGTGTGTGTGAAAATTAAATTTTTGCAAGTGTGTGTGTCAGCTGCTTGAGGCAGGGACATAAAGCACTAGGTTTACAGAGAGGGTGCTAGAGGACTTGGCTTGTACACTCAGCTGAGTACCTAAATCAAAAAATGCTTAACATCAGGATCTAGGCATACAACATCGGGGGGATATATTTCCATAAGAACAAGATATCTCATTAAGGTGAGAGACAAAAAATATAAGAAATGGAAGAGAGGTCAAACTACAACTTTGAAAACTGAAATAAACATGCTGGACAAACAGATTAAGCGTAGTGTGAGACAGGATCAAGAAAAATTTGAAGAAAATCAATATAAGATATTGAGAGATAATAGGAAACCTTTTTATAGATACATAAGATGTGGAAGAAGAGACACAAATTGATAAACTGTGTGCAGATTCTAAAATCTATTCTCAGACACAACAGATTATAGATATATTTGCAAAATCTTATGCAAAACAGTTTGGCTCTTCAAAAGGGGTGATAAGTTGTCCTAGTGACATCCGGTAATCCCAGATACTGGAATCAAATTAGATTTTACTGAAAAAGAACTGCACACACTG
Source organism: Protopterus annectens (assembly GCF_019279795.1). Lineage (NCBI taxonomy): Eukaryota > Metazoa > Chordata > Ceratodontiformes > Protopteridae > Protopterus > Protopterus annectens. Next base: position 139,794,731 of record NC_056748.1, on the reverse strand, counting down.
GATCCAAACAAAGCACAGGGAGGAGACGGAATTAGTAACAATGACCTGAGAACACTTCAGCAAGAGCTTACAGTACCATTATATCTATTATTCACCTGGTCATATAAATATGGGGAGATTCCTCAAGACTGGAAACATGCGCTTATTAAACCTGTCTTTAAGGAAAGGGAAGTTGGACAAAACCAGAGTCATACAGACCCTTAAGTCTACCTTCATGTTGTTGAAAAATAATGGAGTAGGTAATATTGGATAAGTTATTGTCAGAACTGGATAGGTTGGGACTTGAAACCATATATCAGCATGCATATGTTGAAAATAGAATTATTACCACCTGTAACATGATGTGCTATAACAATATAATAACAGCTATGAATGAAAAATTGTGCTGTGATGTAATTTATACAGATTTAATTCTAGCGTTTGACAGGGTCATACACAAAACACTGATCAATAAATTAGTACAACTAGGTATTGATGCATTCTTGATAAGATGGATAGTTGCATAGCTTACAAATATGACAAGGCAAGTATCATATAGCAACTTGACAGGTGAAATCCTTTGTTACTGTCAAGGTGTCCCACAGGGCTCTGTACTAAGCCCTTACTTGTTTAAATTGTATTTTTCAGACCAAACGTTTTTCATCTGAAGTGCTGTACAAGCCTATATGCAGACAAACTGAAACTGGGTAAACTAATTACATGTGCTACAGATAAGGCATGTCTGCAAAATAACTTGACTAAACTGACCATTTGGGCACAAGAGAATAATATGCTGAGAAGTACATCAAAAATTAAACATATGAGATTTGGGAGACATAAACTGAAAGGTGAATATTTAATACAGCACACAGTGATTGACACTGTAGACTCATTTAAGGACCTGGGTATATGGGTAGATTCAGGTATGAATTTTTCTAATCATATCAACCAATTGGTTAATGATAGTTATAGAATTATAGGCTGCATAAAAAAGGGTCTATATTAGGACATCGAAGTTTCAAAATTTTGAATGTTCTAATATCGACCCCTATTCAGCGAAAGCTGAAAACATCGAACATACAGAACAGCTAATTTTTTCCTAGGGAAAAAAAATTGCTGTTCCAAAACACATACACACAACAAAAGCACACCAAACAAACAGCAATCCACACACATACACCTAAAATCTTACACCTAACACTGCACTAAACTATACACACACCACTAACTATCCACTTACCTTAACCCAAACCCTAACCCTAAGGTCCGTCACTATCACACACTCACCTCACCCTCACCCTAACCATAACTCACCCACTTACCTAACCCTAACTCACCTAACCCACCCTATCCATCACATCCACACAGTCGCACACATACCTAACCCGCACCCTAACGCTAACTAACCTATCCCGCACTCAGTCGCACACTTACCTGAACCCGACCCGTAACTTTCCACCACAGCACTGAAAATACCGAAGCAACATAAACGGACAACCAAATTCTAGGAAAAAAATTGGTTTTCTGTTGCTTCGATATTTTCAGCTTTCATTGAATAGGGGTCAATATTAGAACTTTCAAAGTTTTGAAACTTCGATGTTCTAATATAGACCCTTAAAAAGATTAGAAAGTCTAAGTAATCAAAAATGATGAAGTCATTGTTTGTTAGTTACATTAGACCCAAATCTGAGTATGGAATAACAATATGGAAACCCTATAAGAAAACAAACATGAGTAAACTGGAAAGAGTACAGAAGAAATATATCAAGGCCATCCATAGATGTGAAAATTTAAGTTATTATGAACGATTAAAATTTCTGAACTTGTACAGTGTCTCTTACAGATATGTAAGAGGAGATCTTGTTCAGGTATATAGGGCATTTAGAACCAACTATCTCTGGGAATGTTTGGGGTTATTAAAAAATACTAGAGAATACTTCTATATGCCTTCCCCATTTTCTCTAACGTGAACAAGTCAGTCCTAAATAGATTGTCATCCTGTTACAATCACATTGCCAGGTTTGCACTGGCCTGCCATTTAGGACACACCACTGCATTAACCTCAAACAGCTTAGATGGCTAGAACTTCCCAGTCTAATGCAATACAACCTTCTGACTATAGCTAAAAAAATTCTCTATAATCCAGATTATACACCATCCCTAAGGAATATTATAACCCCTCATAACAATCAGAGACTGCCTAGATCCTCAAACAAATTACAAATTCAGACAATCAAAATTAACAATACAGCTGGGGATGCCCTCTTTGCAAACTCTGTAGGCAGAGTTTGGAATCTCCTTCCAGCCGACATTACTTTGCTCTCCTCCCTTTGTCAATTTAAGACCAAACTCAGACAACATGTGGCACTAAACTGGCTTTGCCACTGTAATATGCCTGGTTAACCCTCCTCATAAATGTATATAATATATTACTTTCTGCCTACTGTTAATGTATTCCCCTGACTTAAACCAGGGATAACTATACCTGTGAACTTGCCTATCTCATGTTTTTTTTGATGTATCCTCTGTAAATAACTTACCTGTAATTATGTCTCCATTGTTATATTTTTTACTCTGACTATCTTGGAACTTTTCCCCCCGGGCCTGTATCCAGTTGGCTTATCCCGGTCAACAAATGTAAAATAAATACATAACATAGAGAATCATCAGATAACCTATGTAGAAGATTTTATACGGATGAGAAGTGTACTAATTGTTTCTCTGACAGAGTAGCTGATGCATGCAACATACTATGAAATTACATTAAAGCAAGTCCTAGTTGAGATATTTTTTAAGAACAGCCTGGACACTTATAAAGGGAACAAGTGTTTTGGAATATTGGCAAAATAGAAGGGCATTAATGCCTGTGCTTGGAATATTTGTATGTATGTATGTATGTAGCCCTTCAGCTGTACTATTGGGGAGTCTTACTGGGGATCTAGGAGGAGACATATATAGAGGCATCCAGGCCCTGGGCTGAGTGTGTTCCCTGAGTGCTCTTAAGGGAAATGTACTTGATGCAGAGGTGTGCATCTGGAAACACTGAGTGTATCCATTTGTATTCCAAGTGCAAATCACTCTTCAGTGTCAGTGGTGAGGATTTGGGTTCCTTGCTTACTGTCCCAGCATGGGAATGACACATATTGATGCCCATCACATACTGGTAGCAGTGATGGATGTCACAGTGACCAACAAAGCATTTTTGTCTGCTGTAATGTTCCAGATTTTTCTGAGCAAATCTGAACAGTCTAGAATGAATGATTTGTTGCTCTCTGCCAAAGGTTTTATTGGTAAGTCCAGGTATATTGACATGGGCTCTGTGATGCTGCCTCCGCTTGCAGTGATGGGGCATAAGGAGGATTATCAGCATTCTTGTGGGGATTGGGAATCCTGAAGAACCTGGGGTGTCTTGGGTGCTCGACTGTAAGAAATTCAAAAAGATTGTTACTAATAAGTCTCTCTTTGTGGAGGTTAGTGATTTCTGTGAGAAGTTCTTTGTAGGCTAGTTTTATTTTATGGTAGTCACTCCTGTCATAGTATGTGGCATTGTTGAGTATCGGGAGGATTTTCCGGTTGTAGACCTCAGTGTCAGACACAAGCACATCCCCCTCCCCCCTTTATCTGCCTTCGTAACTCTTCTTATTCTATCTTGGCTTAAGTTTTTCAGGGCTTTTCATTTGTCTTTGTTGATATTGTAGAATTTGTTCCTGGTGGGTCTCTTAAAATATTCTTCTAATATCTGCTTTGAACAGATTTTCAAATACTGTGATGTTTGGGTGTGGAGGAGGGCAGAAATTGCTGGGTGTCTTCCAATTACAGACTGGGACCATGGCATTTGTAGTGAGGTCTGTTGGTTTGTTGTGGAAATGTATTTTGAGGTTAAGTTTCTTGGTAAAAAGTTTAATATTTATAACTGTGTGGATTAAGTTACCTCTTCATGGTGGTATGAATGTCAGACCTTTTCCTAGTATACTATTTTTAACATTGCTCAGAGGTTTCTTAGATTGATTCCAGATTACACTAATTTGTTTTGGATCCATTGTCCCATGGCAATGTGTGGGTCCATTGCCTGCATCCTTAGGAGTCTTTGATCTCCCTTGTCTTGCCATGTTTTGTCCCTCCAGTGTGGGTTGCTCTTTGGGTTGCCATGCATCCATGGTATGAAATGTCTATGGAGACCTTTGGGGTGTGTGCGTGTGTTTGTTGTAGATGCTGGGGAGGGTTGTGCTCAAAGTTTTTGGGGTTAAATCTGGTGATGGTGATTGTTGAGCTCAAAGTTTTTTTTTCACTTCAGATGATTGAGATAATATCGGTCTCTAATGCTAAAACCATGTTATTTTAAAATCAGATTTCTATTTGTATTTTTCTGTAAGGTGTTTCCACATGTTCGATCTAAGACTTTCCTTTAGCTGGTCACTAACAGAGCTGCACAGCTATATTTGAATATCTTGGGTGATTGTTTCCTCTTTATGTTTAGTAAGGTTTTAAGGAAGGTAATAACTTCTGGATAGAATTCTAAGCTGAACACAATGCTTTGGCATCAGTAGCTTTTACCATCTATGCTTGACGGTCAATCAGATATTTACCTCACTGTCATCAATTGTAGACCAACACTGATGTCATTTTAAACGTGCCTACTACCTGTTGTGTTATTTGTAACTGCAAATACCCAAAACTACAGTGCAGAGCAACACTTATCTACCTGAATGTTTTTGTAGCTAAAATAAAAAAGGATTAAAGTTTTGCAGACTTATTTTGTTATTTATTTTTCTGATCTTGGAGTACTTGCTTATCCATTGTGTGTGATATTTCACTTATTGCACTGTTAAGAACTTTTGATGTATTAGATGCAAATATCTGGCTGGACCATTTTGCTGCATGTAGTGACGACTTTTAGCAGATATGTATGCTTGAGATATTTTACTTAAATCACGATTAGGATCCTTTGACGAGCTTGAGGGTAATGGCTTGCTGAGCTTTGGGAACTACAGTAAGGAAGACTGCTAGCAGACTCGTTCTGCATTTTTGAGACTGTTTACTGAATGCACAATTAAAATCCTTTGATTTGCTTGAGGTGTTGGGATATTTTACTATCTCCATGGTTAAGAACCTATTATTTGCTTTTGGCAACTAGCTGGCTGGACGCTGTGAGCTGCTATAATTAATATTATAGCAGACCAGAATGTTTTCCTGGATCACTTGCAACTAATTTATGAGATATTTTTAAAATATGCACAGGTAAGGTGTTTTGACAAACTTGAGCCGACCGTTTATTTTTTGTTGAGCTGTTTTGGCTGAATCATTGTGGGAGATTTCTTAAAATATAATTAAGCTGATACACTAGGGGCAAGCAACTGAGGATACGTAGGTGACACGTTTTTAAATTTTGGCTTATAGCATTTGGTTTGAGCCATTGAAAAGCCCATATTATACTGTTTTACTGCAGAATTACCATTTCATGTGTTGTAAATCAGTTCACTTGCTATTTAAACTTTTAAATTCTCTTACAAGGAATGTGGATTATTTCCGAACGGTGCTAGAGATTAACATCCTGAATGTTAAGTGTTTTTAATCCTTTTTTGAGTAACACAGAGATTGTTGTTTCTATAGCTTGATTTTGAGAGAATTTCAACTCTCATTGACAAGGTAACACTAGGCGCCACCAGTACCAAGACTGACCATGAAGACATTGTGTAGTTTGTACATCTGTGGGTGGGGGGGATAATAGTATCCACTTGGCTGACATTCTGATGTGGTTGTCAGATAAACATGGTAGCTCTACTTCAAAAGTCAACCCCTTCTCCACAAAGCCAAGAAATTATTAAAATTATGGATGATTTTTAAATATAACTGTAACTTAAGAAGTTAGCAAACCAGCATTTGTTTTGTACTTTCTTGAAAGTAGCCAGTATGAAACAGTAAAATTCTGAATTATTGACTGACTGTCTCAGTGCAGGGTGCATGTAAACAACTGACATTTTTATGCACAGCCTTTTGCCACACATTCAAGATCATAAATAGGGTTACCATCTATCCCTTTTTATACAGGACAGTCCCTGTTTGGGCAGTTGTCACCTGTGGGCGGTAGGAGGGGAGGGGATAGGCTGTAGCTGATTATAACCCCTCATAACTCTGGTTATTCGGCATTTCCACTTACGTATCCTTTAAAGTAGGGGTCTGTCCTCCTATACGTTAGTAGCAAACTCTTCTCTCCCACCACCAGGATTACATTAGCTAATACATACCTCATCCCATCCCTTTTATATGGTGCATCTATCCTAACCAGCCTACAATCTTCCCTCAAAACAAAACTCTCATCTTGTTATAACAAAATATCCAACTTTGCGGCAGGTCATAGAGCCTCTTCTTAACACTGTAATTCCCTTCACCAACTAAGTTGGCTAGAAGTACTAAACTTCCTCACATATACCCAGCTCATCCAAGCACACAGACTCATTCATAACCCGTCTCTCGCCCCTCCCTAGCAAATACCTTTGAAATGCATAAACCAGTTAGACACCTAAGATCCAAAACCTAATTAAATTGCATAAACCAACACATCCTGCTGGGACTCAATTGATGTCCTCTCTTGCATGCCTCTGGAACAATAATACTGAACTCTTATTTCATATAAGGTATAGAATATCTAATAACTTGTCGCTTGAAACTTATTAATTAAAATTATTATTGTAGTTTAAAGCGACAAGTTATTATTAGAGATGCTATACTACCTTTGAAATAAGAGTTCAGTATTATTGTAGTTTCAATCGACAAGTTACTATTAGAAAAGCTATACTATCTATGAAATAAGAGTTCAGTATTATTGTAGTTTCAATTGACAAGTTATTATTAGAGATGCTATACTATCTATGAAATAAGAGTTCAGTATTATTGTAGTTTCAAGCGACAAGTTATTAGAGTTGCTATACTGTCTATGAAATAAGAGTTCATTAGTACTGTAGATTCATGTGACAAGTTATTATTAGAGATGCTAGTTAATATATGAAATAAGAGTTCAGTATTATTGTAGTTTCAAGCCACAGGTTATTATTAGAGATGCTATACTACCTAGGAAATAAGAATTCAGTATTATTGTAGTTTTAAGTGACAAGTTATTAATAGAGATGCTATACTATCTATGAAATAATGTCATTGAAGGTTGTGCGTCAGGGCTAGCAACTTGGCACGTAAAAATCTACTGCCAATCATTAGCGGACTGGAGTTCCGCTGTGGCGATCCCTAACCGGGAAAAGCCTAAAGATGCAAATACTTTATATGAAATAAGAGTTCAGTATTACTGTATTTTCAAGCGACAAGTTATTATTAGAGATGCTGTACTATCTATGAAATCAGAGTTCAGTATTATTGTAGTTTCAAGCGAAAAGTTATTATGAAATATGCTATATTATCTAAAAAATAAGAGTTCAGTATTATTGAAGTTTCAAGCGACATGTTATTAGTAGAGTAGCTATACTATCTATGAAATAAGAGTTTAGTGTTGTTGTAATTTCAAGCGACAAGTTAATATTAGAGATGCTATACTGTCTAAGAAATAAGAGATCAGTGTTGTCGTAGTTTCAAGTGACAAGTTATTAGATATGCTATACCTTATATGACATAAGAGATCAGTATTATTGTAGTTTCAAGCGACAAGTTAATATTAGAAATGCTGTACTATCTATGAATTAAGAGTTAAGTATTATTGTAGTTACAAGCGACAAGTTATTATTAGATACACGATACTATCTATGAAATAAGAGTTCAGTGTAATTGTAATTTCAAGTGACAAGTGAATATTAGAGATGCTATGCTATCTATGAAATAAGAGTTCAGTATTATTGTAGTTTCAAGTGACTAGTTATTATTAGAGATGCTATACCATACATGAAATAAGAGTTCAATATTACTGTAGTTTCAAGCCACAAGTTATTTTTAGAGATGCTATACTACCTATGAAATAAGAGTTCTATGAAATAAGAGTTCTGTGTTATTATAATAACTTGTCGCATGAAACAACAATAACACTGAACTCTTATTTCATAGATAGTATAGCATCTCTTTTAATAACGTGTCACTTGAAACTACAATAATACTGACATCTTACTTCATAGAGAGTATAGCATCTCTAATATTAACTTGTTCCTTGAAACTGCAATAATACTAAACTCTTATTTCATAGTCAGTATAGCATCTCTAATACTTACTTTTCGCTTGAAACTACAATAATACTGAACTCTTATTTCATAGGTAGTATAGCATCTCTAATAATAACTTGACGCTTGAAACTGCAATAACTGAACTCTTATTTCATAGATAGTATAGCATCTCTAATAATAACTTGTCGCTTGAAACTACAATAATACTGAACTCTAGTTTCATAGATAGTATAATAACTTGTCGCTTGAAACTACAATAATACTGAACTCTAGTTTCATAGATAGTATAGCATCTCTAATAATGACTTGTCACTTAAAACTACAATAATACTGAACTCTTATTTCATAGGAAATATAGCATCTCTAATACAAACTTGTGGCTTGAAACTACAATAATACTGAACTCTTATTTCTTATATAGTATAGCATCTCTAATAACCACTTTTGTTTGAATCTATAATAATACTGAACTCTTATTTCATAAATAGTATAGCTTTTCTAATAATAACTTGTCACTTGAAACTACAGTAATACTGAACTCTTATTTCATAGATAGTACAGCATTTCTAGTACTTGTCGCTTGAAAATACAATAATACAGAACTATTTCATATAAATGATAGCATCTCTAATAACTTGTCATTTGAAACTACAAAAACACTGAACTCTTATTTAATAGATATTATAGCATCTCTAATAATAACTTGTTGCTAGAAACTACAATAACACTGAACTCTTTTTTAGTGGGTAGTATAGCATCTCTAATTTTAACTTGTCTCAGTAAAGTACAATAACACCAAACTCTTATTTCATAGATAGTATAGCATCTATAATAATATTTTGTCACTTGAAACTACAATAATACTGAACTCTTATTTCATATATAGTACACCTTCTCTAATAATAACTTGTCGCTTGAAAAAACAACACTGCTGAACTCTTATTTCATAGATAGTATAGCATCTGTAATTAATAATTGTCACTTGAAACAACAATAATATTGAACTCTTATTTCATAGATAGTATAGCATCTCTAATAATAACTTGTCGCTTGAAACTACAATAATACTGAACTCTTATTTCATAGGTAGTATAGCATCTCTAATACAAACTTGTGGCTTGAAACTGCAATAATACTGAACTCTGATTTCATATATAGTATAGCATCTCTAATAATCACTTTTGCGTGTATCTATAATAATACTGAACTCTTATTTCATAGATAGTATAGCATCTCTAATAATAACTTGTCACTAGAAACTACAATAAAACTGAACTCTTTTTTCATTGACAGTATAGCATCTGTAAAAATATCTTGTCGCTGGAAACTACAATAACACTGAACTCTTATTTCATAGATAGTATAGCATCCCTAATAAAAACTTGTCGCTTGAAACTAAAATAACACTGAACTCTTATTTCATAGATACTATAGCATCTCTAATAATAACTTGTCGCTTGAAACTACAATAATACTGAAGTCTTATTTCATAGATATTATAGCATCTCTAATAAAAACTTGTCACTTGAAACTACAATAATACTGAACTCTTATTTCATATAAAGTATACTATCTCAAATAACTTGATGCTTTAAACTACAATAACACTGAACTTTTATTTCATAGATAGTATAGCGTCTCTAAAAATAACTTGTCATTTTAAACTACAGTAATACTAAACTCTTATTTCATAGATAATATATTATCTCTATTAATAGCTTGTCGCTTGAAACTACAATAACACTGAACTCTTAATTCATAGATAGTATAGCATCTCTAAAATAACTTGTTGCTTGAAACTACAATAATAATGAACTGTTACTTCATAGATAGTATAGCATCTCTAATAATACTTGTCACTTGAAAGTACAATAACACTGAACTCTTAATTCATAGATAGTATAGCATCTCTAACAATAACTTTTCGCTTGAAACTACAATAACACTGAACTCTTATTTTGTGGATAGTATAGCATCTCTAATATTAACTTGTTACTTGAACCTACAATAATACTGAACTCTTATTTCATAGATAGTATAGCATCTGCAGTAATATCTTGCCGCTGGAAAGTACAATACTGCTGAACTCTTATTTCATAGACAGTATAGCATCTCTAACAATAACTTGTCACTTGAAACTACAATAACACTGAACTCTTATTTCATAGATTGTATAGCATCTCTAATAATAACTTACTGATTGAAACTACAATAACACTGAACTGTTATTTCATAGACAGTATTGCATCTCTAATAATAACTTGTCGCTTGAAACTACAATAATACTGAACTCTTATTTTGTGGATAGTATTGCATCTCTAATATTAACTTGTCACATGAAACTACAATAACACTGAACTCTTAATTCATAGATAGTATTGCATCTCTAATAATATCTTGTCACTTGAAACTACAATAATACTGAACTCTTATTTCATATGAAGTATAGTGTCTGTAATAATAACTTGTCGCTTGAAACTACAATAATACTGAACTCGTATTTCATAGACAGTATAGCATCTCAAATAATAACTTGCCGCTTGAAACTATAATAATGCTGAACTCTAATTTCATATAAAGTGTAGGATCAGTGATAACTTGTCACTTGAAACTAGAATACTGAACTCTTATTTTATAGATAGAATAGCATCTCTAATAATAACTTGTCACTTGAAACTACAAACTACAATACTACTGAACTCTTATTTCATTGGTAGTATAGCATCTCTAATAATAACTCGTCACTTAAATCTACAATAATACTGAACTCTTATTTCATATATAGTATGGCATTTATAATAATAACTTGTCACTTAAACCTACAAATACTGAAATCTTATTTCATATATAGTAAACCTTTTCTAATAATAACTTGTCGCTTGAAACTACAATAATACTGAACTCTTATTTCATTGATAGTATAGCTTCTCTAAAAATAACTGGTCCATTTTAACTACAATAATACTGAACTCTTATTTTATAGATAGTATAGCATCTCTAATAATAACTTGCCACTTAAAACTACAATAATACTGAACTCGTATTTCATAGATAGTATAGCATCTCTAATAATACAATTTCGCTTGAAGCTATAATAACACTAAACTCTTATTTCATAGATAATACAGCATCTCTAATAATAACTTGTGGCTTGAAACTACAATAATACTGAACTCTAACTTCATAGATAGAATAGCATCATAGATAGTATAGCATCTCTAATAATAACTTGTCACTTGAAACTACAATACTGAACTCTTATTTCTTAGATAGTATTGCATCTCTAATAATAAATTGTCGCTTGAAACTACATTAATACTGAACACTTTTTTCATATAAAGTATAGCATCTTTAATAACTTGTCACTTGAAACTACAATAACACTGAACTCTTATTTTGTGGATAGTATAGCATCTCTAATATTAACTTGTTGTTGTAAACTACATTAACACTAAACACTTATTTCATAGATAGTATAGCATCTCTAATAATGTTTTGTCACTTGAAACTACAATAATACTGAACTCTTATTTCATATATAGCATAGCTTCTCTAATAATAACTTGTTGCTTGAAACTACAATAATACTGAACTTTCATTTCATAAATAGTATAGCATCTCTAATAATAACTTACACCATACATGAAATAAGAGTTCAGTATTATTGTAGTTTCAAGCCACAAGTTATTATTAGAGATGCTATACTACCTATGAAATAAGAGTTCAGTGCTATTGTAGTTTCAAGCAACAAGTTATTATTAGAGTTGCTATACTTTCTACGAAATAAGAGTTCAGTAGTAGTGTAGATTCAAGCGACAAGTTATTACTAGAGATGCTATACCATATATGAAATAAAAGTTCAGTTTTATTGTAGTTTCAAGCCACAAGTTATTATTAGAGATGCTATACTACCTATGAAATAAGAGTTCAGTATTATTATAGTTTAAAGCGACAAGTTATTATTAGAGATGCTATACTATCTATGAAATAAGAGTTCAGTATTATTGTAGATTCAAGTGGCAAGTTATTATTAGAGATGTTACACCATACATGAAATAAGAGTTCAGTACTATTGTAGTTTCAAGCGACAAGTTATTATTAGAGTTGCTATACTGTCTACGAAATAAGAGTTCAGTAGTAGTGTAGATTCAAGCGACAAGCTATTACTAGAGATGCTATACCATATATGAAATAAAAGTTCAGTATTATTGTAGTTTCAAGCAACAAGTTATTAGAGATGCTATACAGTCTATGAAATAAGAGTTCAGTAGTATTGTAGATTCAAGTGACAAGTTATTATTAGAAATGCTAGTTGCTATATGAAATGAGTTCAGTATTATTGTATTTTCAAGCGACATGTTATTATTAGAGATGCTATACTATCTATGAAATAAGAGTTCAGTGTTTTTGTAGTTTCAAGTGAAAAGTTAGTATTAGAGATGCTATACTATCCATGAAATAAGAGTTTAGTATTATTGTCGTTTTAAGTGACAAGTTATTAATAGAGATTCTATACTATCTATGAAATAAGAGTTCAGTGTTTTTGTAGTTTCAAGTGAAAAGTTAGTATTAGAGATGCTATACTATCCATGAAATAAGAGTTCAGTATTATTGTAGTTTAAAGTGACAACTTATTATTAGGGATGCTATACTATCTATGAAATAAGAGTTCAGTAGTATTGTAGATTCAAGTGACAAGTTATTATTAGAGATGCTAGTTTATATATGAAATAAGAGTTCAGTATTGTTGTAGTTTCAAGCCACAAGTTATTATTAGAGATGCTATACTACCCATGAAATAAGAGTTTAGTATTATTGTCGTTTTAAGTGACAAGTTATTAATAGAGATGCTATACTATCTATGAAATAAGAGTTCAGTATTATTGTAGTTTCAAGCGACAAGTTATTATTAGAGATGCTATACTGTCTATGAAATAAGAGTTCAGTGTTACTGTATTTTCAAGCGACAAGTTGTTATTAGAGATGCAATACTATCTATGAAATAAGAGTTCAGTGTTATTGTAGTTTCAAGCGACAAGTTATTTGAGATGCTCTACTTTATATGAAATAAGAGTTCAGTATTGTTGTATTTTCAAGCGGCAAGTTATTATTAGAGATGCTATACTATCTATGAAATAAGAGTTTAATATTATTGTAGATTCAAGTGACAAGTTATTATTAGAGATGCTATACCATATATGAAGTAAGAGTTCAGTGTTATTGTTGTATCAAGTGAAAAGTTATTATTAGAAATCTATACTATCTATGAAATTAGAGTTGAGTGTTATTGTAGTTTCAAGCGGCAAGTTAATATTAGAGATGCTGTACTATCTATGAAATAAGAGGTCAGTATTATTGTCTTTTCTAGTGCCAAGGTATTTTTAGAGATCCTATACTATCTATGAATTAAGAGTTTAGTATTATTGTAGTTACAAGCGACAAGTTATTATTAGAGACGCAATACTATCTATGAAATAAGAGTTCAGTGTAATTGCAATTTCAAGCGACAAGTTAATATTAAAGATGCTATGCTATCTATGAAATAAGAGTTCAGGTTTATTGTAGTTTCAAACAACAAGTTATTAGAGATGCTTTACTTTATATGAAATAAGAGTTCAGTATTATTGTAGTTTCAAGCGACAAGTTATTACTAGAGATGCTATACTGTCTATGAAATAAGAGTTCTGTGTTATTGTAGTTTCAAGCGACTAGTTATTATTAGAGATGCTATACTATCTATGAAATAATAGTTCATTAGTATTGTATATTCAAGCGACAAGTTATTATTAGAGATGCTAGTTACTATATGAAATAAGAGTTCATTATTATTGTATTTTCAAGTGACAAGTTATTACTAAAGATGCTGTACTATCTATGAAATAAGATTTCAGTATTATTGTAGTTTCAAGTGACAAGTTATTATTAGAGATGCTATACTGTCTATGAAATAAGAGTTCTGTGTTATTTTAATTTCAAGCGACTAGTTATTATTAGAGATGCTATGCTATCTATGAAATAAGAGTTCAGTATTATTGTAGTTTAAAGTGGCAAGTTATTATTAGATATGTTATACTACTTTTGAAATAAGAGTTCAGTATTATTGTAGTTTCAATCGAACAGGTTACCATTAGAAAAGCTATACTATCTAAGAAATAAGAGTTCAGTATTATTGTAGTTTCAATTGACAAGTTACTATTAGAGATGCTATACTATCTATGAAATAGGAGTTCAGTATTATTGTAGTTTCAAGCAACAAGTTATTATTAGAGTTGCTATACTGTCTATGAAATAAGAGTTCAGTTGTATTGTAGATTCAAGCGACAAGTTATTATTACAGATGCTAGTTAATATATGAAATAAGAGTTCAATATTATTGTAGTTTCAAGCCACAGGTTATTATTAGATATGCTGTACTACCTATGAAATAAGAGTTCAGTATTATTGTAGTTTTAAGTGACAAGTTATAAATAGAGATGCTATACTATCTATGAAATAAGAGTTCAGTGTTATTGTAGTTTCAAGCGACAAGTTATTATTAGAGATGCTATACTATCTACGAAATAAGAGTTCAGTGTTATTGTGGTTTCAAGTGACAAGTTATTATTAGAGATGCTATACTATATATCAAATAAGAGTTCAGTGTTATTGTGGTTTCAAGTGACAAGCTATTATTAGAGGTGCTATACTATCAATGAAATAAGAATTTAGTGCTATTGTAGCTTCAAGTGAAAAGTTAGTATTAGAGATGCTATACTATCTATGAAATAAGAGTTCAGTATTGTAGTTTCAAGTGACAAGTTATAACTAGGAAGCTATACTATCTATGAAATAAGAGTTCAGTATTATTGTAGTTTCAAGCGACATGTTATTATTAGAGATGCTATACTATCTATGAAATAAGAGTTCAGTGTTATTGTAGTTTCAAGCGACAAGTTATTATTAGAGATGCTATACTATATATGAAATAAGAGTTCAGTGTTATTGTAGTTTCAAGCGACAAGTTATTATTAGAGATGCTATACTATATATGAAATAAGAGTTCAGTGTTATTGTAGTTTCAAGCGACAAGTTATTATTAGAGATGCTGTACTATCTATAAAATAAGAGTTCAGTGTTTTTGTAGTTTCAAGCGACAAGTTATTATTAGAGATGCTATACTATATATGAAATAAGAGTTCAGTGTTATTGTAGTTTCAAGCGACAAGTTATTATTAGAGATGCTATACTATCTATTAAATAAGAGTTCAGTGTTTTTGTAGTTTCAAGCGACAAGTTATTAGAGATGCTATACTTTATATAAAATGAACTGCGGTGGTGGTGGTGCTGCCGTAGCGTTGTCGCCTCACAGTAAGACATCCTGTTTGATTCTCAGCTAAAGCGTCTTCTGTGTAGAGACATGCATGAATGGGCGTACCTTCATTGAAGGTTGTGCGTCAGGGCTAGCAACTCGGCACGTAAAAATCTACTGCCAATCATTGGCAGACCGGAGTTCCACTGTGGCGAACCCTAACCGGGAAAAGTGTAAAGATGCAAATACTTTATATGAAATAAGAGTTAATTATTATTGCATTTTCAAGCGACAAGTTATTATTAGAGATGCTGTACTATCCATGAAATCATAGTTCAGTATTATTGTAGTTTCAAGCGACAAGTTATTATTAGAGATTCTATACTATCTATGAAATACGAGTTCAGCATTATTGTAGTTTAAAGAGACATGTTATTATTAGAGATGCTATACTATCTAAGAAATAAGAGTTCAGTATTATTGTAGGTTGAAGTGACAAGTTATTATTAGAGATGCTATACCATACATGAAATAAGAGTTCAGTATTATTGTAGTTTCAAGCCACAAGTTATTTTTAGAGATACAATACTACCTATGAAATAAGAGTTAGGTATTATTGTAGTTTTAAGTGAGAAGTTATTATTAGAGATGCTATACTATCTATGAAATAAGATTTCAGTATTATTGTAGTTTCAAGCGACAAGTTATTAGATATGCTATACCTGATATGAAATAAGAGTTCAGTATTATTATAGATTCAAGTGAAAGTGATTATTAGAGATGTTATACTATATATGAAATAAGAGTTCAGTAGTATTGTAGATTCAAGCGACAAGTTATTATTAGAGATGCTATACTATCTATGAAATAAGAGTTCAGTGTTACTGTAGTTTCGCACGACAAGTTATTATTAGAGATTCTATACTTTATATGAAATAAGAGTTCAATATTATTGTTGCTTCAAGCGACAAGTATTTATTACAGATGCTATACTATCTATGAAATAAGAGTTCAGTAGTGTTGTTGTTTCAAGCGGCAAGTTATTATTAGAGAAGGTGTACTATATATGAAATAAGAGTTCAGTATTGTAGTTTCAAGTGACAAAATATTATTAGAGATGCTATACTATCTATGAAATAAAAGTTCGGTGTTATTGTAGTTTACTGAGACAAGTTAAAATTAGAGATGCTATACTACCCACTAAAAAGCAGTTCAGTGTTATTGTAGTTTCTAGCAACAAGTTATTATTAGAGATGCTATAATATCTATTAAATAAGCGTTCAGTGTTTTTGTAGTTTCAAATGACAAGTTATTAGAGATGCTATAATTTATATGAAATAGTTCTGTATTATTGTATTTTCAAGTGACAAGTTATTACTAGAAAAGCTATACTATTTTTGAAATAAGAGTTCAGTATTATTGTAGTTTCAAGCGACAAGTTATTAGAGATGCTATACTGTCTATGAAATAAGAGTTCAGTAGTATTGTAGATTCAAGCGACAAGTTATTATTAGAGATGCTAGTTACTATATGAAATAAGAGTTCATTATTATTGTATTTTCAAGTGACAAGTTATTACTAGAGATGCTATACCATATATGAAATAATAGTTCAGTATTATTGTAGTTTCAAGCCACAAGTTATTATTAGAGATGCTGTACTATCTATTAAATAAAAGTTCAGTGTTTTTGAAGTTTCAATTGATAAGTTATTAGAGATGCTATACTTTATATGAAATAAGAGTTCAGTATTATTGTATTTTCAATCGACAAGTTACTATTAGAAAAGCTATACTATCTATGAAAAAAGAGTTCAGTACTATTGAAGTTTCAAGCGACAATTTATTATTAGAGTTGCTATACTTTCTACGAAATAAGAGTTCAGTAGTAGTGTAGATTCAAGCGACAAGTTATTACTAGAGATGCTATACCATATATGAAATAATAGTTCAGTATTATTGTAGTTTCAAGCCACAAGTTATTATTAGAGATGCTACACTACCTATGAAATAAGAGTTCAGTATTATTGTAGTTTTAAGTGACAAGTTATTATTAGAGATGCTATACTATCTATGAAATAAGAGTTCAGTATTATTATAGTTTCAAGCTACAACTTATTATTAGAGATGCTATACTATCTATGAAATAAGAGTTCAGTGTTGTTGTAGATTCAAGCGACAAGTTATTATTAGTGATGCTATACTATATATGAAATAAGAGTTCAGTATTATTGTATTTTCAAGTGACAAGTTATTACTACAGATGCTATACTGTCTATGAAATAAGAGTTCAGTATTATTGAAGTTTCAAGCGACATGTTATTATTAGAGATGCTATACTATCTATTAATTAAGAGTTCAGTGTTTTTGTAGTTTCAAGTGAAAAGTTAGTATTAGAGATGCTATACTATCCATGAAAGAAGAGTTCAGTATTATTGTAGTCTAAAGTGACAACTTATTATTAGGGATGCTATACTATCTATGAAATAAGAGTTCAGTAGTATTGTAGATTCAAGCGACAAGTTATTATTAGAGATGCTAGTTTATATATGAAATAAGAGTTCAGTATTGTTGTTTTAAGTGACAAGTTATTAATAGAGATGCTATACTATCTATGAAATAAGAGTTCAGTATTATTGTAGTTTCAAGCGACAAGTTATTATTAGAGATGCTATACTGTCTATGAAATAAGAGTTCAGTGTTACTGTATTTTCAAGCGACAAGTTGTTATTAGAGATGCAATACTATGTACGAAATAAGAGTTCAGTATTATTGTAGTTTAAAGTGACAACTTATTATTAGGTATGCTATATTATCTATGAATTAAAAGTTCAGTAGTATTGTAGATTCAAGCCACAAGTTATTATTAGAGATGCTATACTGTCTATGAAATAAGAGTTTAGTATTATTGTCGTTTTAAGTGACAAGTTATGAGTAGAGATGCTATACTATCTATGAAATAAGAGTTTACTATTATTGTAGTTTCAAGCGACAAGTTATTATTAGAGATGCTATACTGTCTATGAAATAAGAGTTCAGTGTTATTGTAGTTTCAAGTGACAAGTTATTATTAGAGATGCTATACTATCTATGAAATAAGATTTCAGTGTTTTTGTAGTTTCAAGCGACAAGTTATTTGAGATGCTCTACTTTATATGAAATAAGAGTTCAGTATTGTTGTATTTTCAAGCAGCAAGTTATTATTAGAGATGCTATACTATCTATGAAATAAGAGTTTAATATTATTGTAGATTCATGTGACAAGTTATTATTAGAGATGCTATACCATATATGAAGTAAGAGTTCAGTGTTATTGTTGTATCAAGTGAAAAGTTATTATTAGAAATCTATACTATCTATGAAATTAGAGTTGAGTATTATTGTAGTTTCAAGCGGCAAGTTAATATTAGAGATGCTGTACTATCTATGAAATAAGAGGTCAGTATTATTGTCCTTTCTAGTGAAAAGTTATTTTTAGAGATCTTATACTATCTATGAATTAAGAGTTTAATAATATTGTAGTTACAAGCGACAAGTTATTACTAGATAAGCAATATTATCTATGAAATAAGAGTTCAGTGTAATTGCAGTTTCAAGCAACAAGTTAATATTAAAGATGCTATGCTATCTACAAAATAAGAGTTCAGTGTTATTGTAGTTTCAAGCAACAAGTTATTAGAGATGCTTTACTTTATATGAAATAAGAGTTCAGTATTATTGTAGTTTCAAGTTACAAGTTATTACTAGAGATGCTATACTGTCTATGAAATAAGAGTTCTGTGTTATTGTAGTTTCAAGCGACTAGTTATTATTAGAGATGTTATACTATCTATGAAATAAGAGTTCAGTAGTACTGTAGATTCAAGCGACAAGTTATTATTAGAGATGCTAGTTACGATATGAAATAAGAGTTCATTATTATTGCATTTTCAAGTGACAAGTTATTACTAGAGATGCTATACTATCTATGAAATAAGAGTTCAGTATTATTGTAGTTTAAAGTGACAAGTTATTATTAGAGATGTTATACTACCTTTGAAATAAGAGTTCAGTATTATTGTAGTTTCAATTGACAAGTTATTATTAGAGATGCTATACTATCTATGAAATAGGAGTTCAGTATTATTGTAGTTTCAAGCGACAAGTTATTAACAGAGTTGCTATACTGTCTATGAAATAAGAGTTCAGTTGTATTGTAGATTCGAGTGACAAGTTATTATTAGAGATGCTAGTTAATATATGAAATAAGAGTTCAATATTATTGTAGTTTCAAGCCACAGGTTATTATTAGATATGCTGTACTACCTATGAAATAAGAGTTCAGTATTATTGTAGTTTTAAGTGACAAGTTATTAACTGAGATGCTATACTATCTATGAAATAAGAGTTCAGTGTTATTGTAGTTTCAAGCGACAAGTTATTATTAGAGATGCTATACTATCTATGAAATAAGAGTTCAGTGTTATTGTAGTTTCAAGCGACAAGTTATTATTAGAGATGCTATACTATCTATGAAATAAGAGTTCAGTGTTATTGTAGTTTCAAGTGAAAAGTTAGTATTAGAGATGCTATCAAAGACCCAAGAAGAACAGGAAAACTGTAGTCAATGCCACCAGTCACTCAGAGTTTTGGCTATCGAAAATTAATAATGCGTTCAAAGTCCATACATCTTAGTGTACTTAGTAGTAATCATCAGTGTCAAGACCAAACAGCAAAAAAACCAAAGTAAGGAAGTCGAAATTGCTTTAGTTTAATAGACCACAACAAATATAAAACGAGCGCTTTCGCCTGGTGTATCCCAGGCTTTATCAAGTTACAAATGTGGTGTGGCCATCCCCTTTATTTATATCATGGGATAGGCCAGTCAATTAATTAATTTAACCATTTCAAGTATTATTTGACAATAAAAGAAACATTTTAAGATGTTTTAAAAAGTATACACCGTATTTAAAATATAAAATATATAAGATGCAAACAATTAAATGGTCTGTGCAAATTATATTTAGCTACAAAGCCATAAATAATAAATGTATATATATTTTACTTGAATATCATTATACTTAATCTTTTTCATAAAGATATGCAATTTATAAATCATGTTTACATGTTAAAAACTCTAAAACACATAGTATTAAACATAATCTAAATAGCTTGTCATTGGGACGTTATCTTGTCATAAATATGTAAAAATCATGTAAAAATCAATGACCCAACTAGTGGATTCCAAATTGTCTACTGAAAAGTTGGCCCTTCCTGTTGTATCTTGAAAAATGATAATGAAAAGTAAACACCCGTTGTAACAATAAATCACAGTACAGATTTGTTAAACTCTGGGTGCTACATTGTTTTTACCCAGAAGAGTGATGTCAAAGGTGCCAAGAAATAAACTACAATACTTGTGTCCCTATAATTGTTTGTTTCTGATTTTAAGTACACTTTTAAGGCTAACACCATCATTAAGGCCTGGGAATCTAGTAGCATCCAACTGCAATTGCCACAACAATTCACGATGTTCCAGGAAATTCTCCCAGTCTCCCCCTCTGGGGTCAGGGCTGACCCTCTCCAGAATAAAGAATTTGATCACCATATTACTACATTTTAAAGCATGCCTATAAAAGGCATTACTTTCCTTTTTCTTTTCAATGTCGTATGTGTGCTCATAAATTCTCTTTCTAATAGTCCTGGTTGTCTTTCCTACATAAAATGCGGAACATGCAGTACACAACCCCAAATATACTACTCCTAAAGAGTTGCAGTTAAAATGTTCCCGTGCCCTCAATGTACGGCCTCTGGATGGAATATATACATGACCTTCATTCAATAAGTAAGGGCATTGGTTGCATAGCCCACATTTATAGGAACCATTTTTTCTAAATGTATTGGTGCTGTTATTATTAATATGATTGTGTCCGACCTGCTCAAACATATCTTTTAAATTCTTGTCACGTTTTCTAATAAATTGAATTTTCTCAGGAAGCCAAGATTTAATATCATTTTGGGACATAAGTATTGGCCAAAACATGTTCATTGTATGCTCAATACATTCTGCATCCTCAGAATAAGTATAGACAAAACCTCTAGAAACCTCCTCGTGTACCTGTCTGTTATTGTTAGGTAATGGGAGCCCATGACCCAATAAAGGTGGATAATGCGAGTCTCTCTTTGTTTTGATCTCATCCACACATGACTTAATCAGCCAAGCCGGGTACCCTCTTTCCTCAAATAAAATAGATAGATGCTGAATTTCATTCAAAAATAAATTCGAAGTGCTGCACATCCTTGAGGTTCGAATCATCTGCCCTCTGACTATTCCCCTTTTGGTGTAATGTGGATGGAAACTATCGAAATGCAAGAATGCATTCGAAAAAGTTTCTTTTCTGAAGATCTGAGATGTGAAAGTGTTGTTATTCGTGTCTTTCACCAAAGTTACATCAAGATAATTCAGGGAATGTTCACTAAGCTTGTACGTGAAAGCTAAAAAATTGGTGGAAGAGTTTAAATAGTTGAAGAACTCCAGGAAACTGTCCTTAGAACCTTGCCATAATAAGCAAACATCATCCAGGTAACGCTTGTAAAAAATGATGTTATCCTTCCAAACTGATGCGTGGATGAATTTGGACTCCCATCTATGCAGTACGATGTTAGCGTAGGAGGAGGCACATGGAGCACCCATGGCGACCCCCTTACACTGCTTGAAAAATTCACCGTTGAAAAAGATGTAATTATTGTTCAGAATAATTTCCATGAATTCCACTATTAGATTGACCATGTTGCTGTTGAACTCAGATTCAGTGGCCAATGTCTCCGTAAACCATTCAATACCAATGTTATGAGGTATGCTAGGGAACAGTTCAGTGACATTGATGGTTACCATCAACAAATCAGGGTGGTATCTGTCCAAAGGTATGCTGGCTAAGAATTCCCAAGAGTCTTTACAAATATATGGTAGTGAAGAAGCAAAACTTTTTAAACAATGTTCCACGAATTTACTTAACGGCTCCGTGATGCCACCTGCACCAGAAACCACAGGACGAAATTTTAAGGGTACTAACCCTTTATGAACTTTCGGTATTCTGAATATGATCGGGATTCTAGGGTTAGAAACATAAAGATAGTTAAATAACTTCTCGTTAATGCAGCCTTGTAATAAATGATCTTTCATCATGTAATTAATCTTAGCATAAGCTACATTAACTTCATTCTTCGAAACTTGTTCATAGGTGTTGTAATCTTGTAAGATGTCATGGATATAATTCTCATAATCGAACTGTTGCATCAAAACCACTCCCCCACCTTTGTCTGCTTTCATTACTCGGGTTCTGTTATCTTTCAACATATTCACTACTTCTTCCAAATTCATACCAAAATTGACCATACTAGAATTGTAAGATGCACCACAATTTCTTCTGAGTTCTTTTTCCACTAATTCCTCGTAAATTTTCAAACTAGGATGAGTGGGTGGGTTAAAGGTACTACTTCTATGTAGACTATTGTCGGTTACATTCTGCCCTTTAAAATAAATAGCCAAATTTAAATTCCTAATGAATAGCTTCAGTTCCACTAATAATTTGGATAAATTAGATGGTTTCGCAGGAACAAATTGGAAACCTTTGATGAATAAATCAAAAAATTCCGGGGTGATATCTAATCCAGTGAAATTGTAAAGGGTCAAGTTGTTACTAGATACCACCTTACAGTTACTGCCAACCTCTACATTTTCTCCATAAAAGGAATGGTCGCCCATAGAAATATTCAGTGTCCTCTCCCCCAAATTGTTCAATACCGTAGTGTTCATATCTGTCTGTCTTGTGGTGTAATTATAGTCAGATCTCAGCGGACTCGGGGCACCTGTTTGGTAATTCACATCATTAAATATTTCATCAGAAATCATAATTATCTGCGTCCTCTCCCCCAGCTCTGTTGATAATGTGCCTGATTCCTCCCCATCGGTCTGCCCTGGGGAAACTGAAAAAAATGAGGGGAGCTATTACCACCCTTTTGGGCCAACCGCTCACTCCTCCTAGGAGGGTCCACATCGGGGGTATTGGTATTATTGTCATACCTACCGATGTTGTCTACATTAACATTGTTTGTTGTGTTTGAGTTGTGACCCATTGGTGAAGGATATGCCCTGCCATCCCTATATTCCTGCAAGTCCCTTTCCAACTTCCTAGTTTTTCTTTCTAAAACTTTTAAGCAGTGCTGGTCTACTTCTAGGAAAACATCATCATATTTCTTTTTGTAACCTAGGAAATTCTTATGCTTAACAATAGTGTCATTCAATTCAGTAAGTTCATTTAAAATGTTATTAGCTTTATTTTGGTAATCATTTATCATAAGCTCCAACATTTCAAGACCTGTGCGATTAAATAGCTCAACTAATTGAGAATGTAAGTCTGAGCCAAGTTTGGCTCCATTGGGAAATTTGTATACCCGCAAACCTTTCGGTACTCTTTGTACCTTAAGACACTCAGTTAAATAGTTAATCTCCAACTGTGCATTTTTGTATGTATAAAGTTTTTTGTTGAACTCATCAAAATCTGAGTCCAATTTATTTGAACTTGTAATTACAGTACCTTGCTTAAAGCTTGGTTGGAACTCGGTCCAAGCCTTAAAACTGAATGCTCTTCCATTGGTGTTAGAAGCAGCAGTAGTTTTGTTACGTTCCCTCTCCTTGTTAGAATTCTCCGTAGCTGTTGTTATAGCTGCAAATCCTTGGTTACTTCCAGCGCCGTTCGGCTCCTGAATGTTGTCTGTACCCCTGTTGAGTAACGCTTCATGTTGCTGGTTTCCCGGAATCGAAATGTTCCGGACATCATTGCCATTGCTCAAAGCGTTGCTAATTTGCGTAAGTAGCTGTAAAACGTGGTTGAATTCTTTCCGTGTTACTGGGGCCTCTTCAGGCTCGTCACGCAACAACGCTGGTGTTTGCATACAGTCCACAGTATCCGGAACTTCCGCCATGGACAAACGAAGTAAGCGGAACTACCAAAAAACTAGCAAAGACCCAAGAAGAACAGGAAAACTGTAGTCAATGCCACCAGTCACTCGGAGTTTTGGCTATCGAAAATGAATAATGCGTTCAAAGTCCATACATCTTAGTGTACTTAGTAGTAATCATCAGTGTCAAGACCAAACAGCAAAAAAACCAAAGTAAGGAAGTCGAAATTGCTTTAGTTTAATAGACCACAACAAATATAAAACGAGCTTTCTGGTGTATCCCAGGCTTTATCAAGTTACAAATGTGGTGTGGCCGTCCCCTTTATTTATATCATGGGATAGGCCAGTCAATTAATTAATTTAACCATTTCAAGTATTATTTGACAATAAAAGAAACATTTCAAGATGTTTTAAAAAGTATACACCGTATTTAAAATATAAAATATATAAGATGCAAACAATTAAATGGTCTGTGCAAATTATATTTAGCTACAAAGCCATAAATAATAAATGTATATATATTTTACTTGAATATCATTATACTTGATCTTTTTAATAAAGATATGCAATTTATAAATCATGTTTACATATTAAAAACTCTAAAACACATAGTATTAAACATAATCTAAGTAGCTTGTCATTGGGACATTATCTTGTCATAAATATGTAAAAATCATGTAAAAATCAATGACCCAACCAGTGGATTCCAAATTGTCTATTGAAAAGTTGACCCTTCCTGTTGTGTCTTGAAAAATGATAATGAAAAGTAAACATCCGTTGTAACAATAAATCAGAGTACAGATTTGTTAAACCCTGGGTGCTACATTGTTTTTACCCAGAAGAGTAATGTCAAAGGTGCCAAGAAGTAAACTACAATACCTGTGTCCCTATAATTGTTTGTTTCTGATTTTAAGTACAGTTAATAGAGATAGAGATAGTTAATAGAGATGCTATACTATCTAAGAAATAAGAGTTCAGTATTATTGTAGTTTCAAGCGACAAGTTATTATTAGAAAAGCTATACTTTCTGTGAAATAAGAGTTCTGTATTATTGTAGTTTCAAGCGACAAGTTATTATTAGAGATGCTATACTATCTATAAAATAAGAGTTTAGTATTATTGTAGTTTCAAGCCACAAGTTATTTTTAGAGATGCTATGCTACCTATGAAATAAGAATTCAGTACTATTGTTGTTTTAATGGCAAGTTATTATTAGAGATGCTATACTATCTACGAAATAAGATTTCAGTAGTATTGTAGTTTCAAGCGACAAGTTATTAGATATGCTATACCTGATATGAAATAAGAGTTCAATATTATTACAGATTCAAGTGAAAGTGATTATTAAAGATGCTATACTATATATGAAATAAGAGTTCAGTATTATTGTAATTTCAAGCCACAAGTTTTTATTAGAGATGCTATACTGTCTATGAAATAAGAGTTCAGTACTATTGTTGTTTTAATGGCAAGTTATTATTAGAGATGCTATACTATCTATGAAACAAGAGTTCAGTGTTACTGTAGTTTCAAGTGTCAAGTTATTATTGGAGATGCTACACTATCTATGAAATAAGAGTTTAGTGCTATTGTAGTTTCAAGCGAAATTTAAGTATTAGAGATGCTATACTGACTATAATATAAGAGTTCAGTATTGTATTTTCAGGCGATGATATTTTTACATATGCTATACTGACTATGAAATAAGAGTTCAGTATTATTGTATTTTCAGGCGACGATATTTTTACAGATGCTATACTGTCTACGAAGTAAGAGTTCAGTTTTATTGTAGTTTCCAGCGTCAAGTTATTAAAGATGCTATACTTTATATAACATAAGAGTTCAGTATTAATGTAGTTTCAAGTGACAAGTTACTATTCGAAAAGCTATACTATCTATGAAATAAGAGTTCAATATTATTGTAGTTTCAATTGACAAGTTATTATTAGAGATGCTATACTATCTATGAAATAGGAGTTCAGTATTATTGTAGTTTCAAGCGACAAGTTATTATTTGAGTTGCTATACTGTCTATGAAATAAGAGTTCAGTTGTATTGTAGATTCAAGCGACAAGTTATTATAAGAGATGCTAGTTAATATATGAAATATGAGTTCAGTATAATTGTAGTTTCAAGCCACAGGTTATTATTAGATATGCTGTACTACCTATGAAATAAGAGTTCAGTATTATTGTAGTTTTAAGTGATAAGTTATTAACAGAGATGCTATACTATCTATGAAATAACAGTTCAGTATTATTGTAGTTTCAAGCGACAAGTTATTGTTAGAGATGCTATACTGTCTATGAAATAAGAGTTCAGTGTTATTGTGGTTTCAAGTGACAAGCTATTATTAGAGGTGCTATGCTATCAATGAAATAAGAATTTAGTGCTATTGTAGTTTCAAGTGAAAAGTTAGTATTAGAGATTCTATACTATATATCAAATAAGAGTTCAGTGTTATTGTAGTTTCAAATGACAAGTTATAATTAGGGAAGCTATACTATCTATGAAATAAGAGTTCAATATTATTGTAGTTTCAAGCGACAAGTTATTATTACAGATGCTATACTATCTATGAAATAAGAGTTCAATATTATTGTAGTTTCAAGCGACAAGTTATTATTAGAGATGCTATACTATCTATAAAATAAGAGTTCAATATTATTGTAGTTTCAAGCGACAAGTTATTAGTAGAGATGCTATACTATCTATTAAATAAGAGTTCAGTGTTTTTGTAGTTTCAAGCGACAAGTTATTAGAGATGCTATACTTTATATGAAATGAACTGCGGTGGTGGTGCTGCCGTAGCGTTGTCACCTCACAGTAAGACGTTGTCCTGTTCGATTCTCAGCTAAAGTGTCTTCTGTGTGGAGACATGCATGAATGGGCGTACCTTTGTTGAAGGTTGTGCATCAGGGCTAGCAACCCGGCACATAAAAATCTACTGCCAATCATTAGCGGACTGGAGTTCCACTGTGACGAACCCTAACCGGGAAAAGCGTAAAGATGCAAATACTTTATATGAAATAAGAGTTCATTATTATTGTGTTTTCAAGTGACAAGTTATTATTAGAGATGCTGTACTATCTATGAAATCATAGTTCAGTATTCTTGTAGTATCAAGCGACAAGTTATTATTAGAGATGCTATACTATCTAAGAAATAAGAGTTCAGTATTATTGTAGTTTCAAGCAACAGGTTATTATTAGAGATGCTATACTACCTATGAAATAAGAGTTCAGTATTATTGTAGTTTCAAGCCACAAGTTATTTTTAGAGATGCTACACTACCTATGAAATAAGAGTTGGGTATTATTGTAGTTTTAAGTGAGAAGTTATTATTAGAGATGCTACACTATCTATGAAATAAGATTTCAGTATTATTGTAGTTTCAAGCGACAAGTCATTAGATATGCTATACCTGATATGAAATTAAAGTTCAACATTATTATAGATTCAAGTGAAAGTGATTATTAGAGATGCTATAGTATATATGAAATAAGAGTTCAGTATTATTGTAGTTTCAAGCGACAAGTTTTTATTAGAGATGCTATACTACCTATGAAATAAGAATTCAGTATTATTGTTGTTTTAATGACAAGTTATTATTAGAGATGCTATACTATCTATGAAACTAGAGTTCAGTATTATTGTAGTTTCAAGCGACAAGTTATTATTAGAGATGCTATACTATCTATGAAATAAGAGTTTAGTGCTATTGTAGTTTCAAGTGAAAATTAAGTATTAGAGATGCAATACTGACTAAAATATAAGAGTTCAGTATTATTTTATTTTCAGGCGATGATATTTTTACATATGCTATACTGACTATGAAATAAGAGTTCAGTATTATTGTATTTTCAGGCGACGATATTTTTACAGATGTTATACTATCTATGAAATAAGAGTTCAGTGTTATTGTAGTTTCAAGCAACAAGTTATTAAAGATGCTATACTTTATATAAAATAAGAGTTCAGTATTAATGTAGTTTCAAGTGACAAGTTATTATTAGAGATGCTATACTGTCTATGAAATAAGAGTTCTGTGTTATTGTAGATTCAAGTGACTAGTTATTATTAGAGATGCTATACTATCTATGAAATAAGAGTTCAGTAGTATTGTAGATTCAAGCGACAAATTATTATTAGAGATGCTAGTTATTATATGAAATAAGAATTCATTATTATTGTATTTTCAAGTGACAAGTTATTACTAAAGATGCTATACTATCTATGAAATAAGATTTCAGTATTATTGTAGTTTAAAGTGACAAGTTATTATTAGAGATGTTATACTACCTTTGAAATAAGAGTTCAGTATTATTGTAGTTTCAATCGACAAGTTACTATTAGAAAAGCTATACTATCTATGAAATAAGAGTTCAGTATTATTGTAGTTTCAAGTGAAAAGTTATTATTAGAGATGCTATACTATCTATGAAATAGGAGTTCAGTATTATTGTAGTTTCAAGTGACAAGTTATTATTAGAGATGCTATACTATCTATGAAATAGGAGTTCAGTATTATTGTAGTTTCAAGCGACAAGTTATTATTAGAGTTGCTATACTGTCTATGAAATAAGAGTTCAGTTGTATAGCATATTCAAGCGACAAGTTATTATTAGAGATGCTAGTTAATATATGAAATAAGAGTTCAATATTATTGTAGTTTCAAGCCACAGGTTATTATTAGAGATGCTATACTATCTATTAAATAAGAGTTCGATATTATTGTAGTTTCATGCGACAAGTTATTATTAGAGAAGCTATACTATCAATTAAATAAGAGTTCAGTGTTTTTGTAGTTTCTAGCGACAAGTTATTAGAGATGCTATACTTGATATAAAATGAACTGCGGTGGTGGTGGTGCTGCCATAGCATTGTCACCTCACAGTAAGATGTCCTGTTCATTTCTCAGCTATAGCATCTTCTGTGTGGAGACATGTGTGAATGGGCGTATCTTCGTTGAAGGTTGTGCGGCAGGGCTAGCAATTCGGCACGTAAAAATCTACTGTCAATCATTAGCAGACCGGAGTTCCGCTGTGGCGAACCCTAACCGGGAAAAGCGTAAAGATGCAAATACTTTATATGAAATAAGAGTTCATTATTGTTGTATTTTCAAGCAACAAGTTATTATTAGAGATGCTGTACTATCTATGAAATCATAGTTCAGTATTATTGTTGTTTCAAGCGACAAGTTATTAATAGAGATGCTATACTATCTAAGAAATAAGAGTTCATTATTATTGTAGTTTCAAGTGACAAGTTATTATTAGAGATTCTATACTATCTATGAAATAAGGGTTCAGCGTTATTGTAGTTTAAACTGACATGTTATTATTAGAGATGCTATACTATCTAAGAAATAAGAGTTCAGTATTATTGTAGATTGAAGTGACAAGTTATTATTAGAGATGCTATACCATACATGAAATAAGAGTTCAGTATTATTGTAGTGTCAAGCCACAAGTTATTTTTAGAGATACAATACTACCTATGAAATAAGTGTTAGGTATTATTGTAGTTTTAAGTGAGAAGTTATTATTAGAGATGCTATACTATCTATGAAATAAGATTTCAGTATTATTGTAGTTTCAAGCGACAAGTTATTATATATGTTATACCTGATATGAAATAAGAGTTCAGTATTATTATAGATTCAAGTGAAAGTGATTATTAGAGATGCTATACTATATATGAAATAAGACTTCAGTAGTATTGTAGATTTAAGCGACAAGTTATTATTAGAGATGCGATACTGTCTATGAAATAAGAGTTCAGTATTATTGTAGTTTCAAGCGACAAGTTATTATTAGAGATTCTATACTTTATATGAAATAAGAGTTTGGTGTTATTGTAGTTTCAAGTGACAAGTTTTTATTAGAGATGCTATAATATCTATGAAATAAGAGTTCAATATTATTGTTGCTTCAAGCGACAAGTATTTATTATAGATGCTATACTATCTATGAAATAAGAGTTTAATAGTGTTGTTGTTTCAAACGACAAGTTATTATTAGAGATGCTATACTATTTATGAAATAAAAGTTCAGTGTTATTGCAGTTTCCAGCGACAAAGTATTATTACAGATGCTATACTATCTATAAGATAATAGTTCAGTATTATTGTAGTTTCCAGCAACAAGTTAATATTAGAGATGCTATACTATCCACAAAATAAGAGTTCAGTGTTATTGTAGTTTCAAGCAACAAGTTATTATTAGAGATGCTATACTATCTATGAAATAAGAGTTCAGTATTATTGTAGTTTCAAGTGACAAGTTATTATTAGAGATGCTATACTATCTATGAAATAAGAGTTCAGTGTTATTGTAGTTTCAAGTGACAAGTTATTATTAGAGATGCTATACTATATATGAAATAAGAGTTCAGTATTATTGTAGTTTCAAGCGACAAGTTATTATTAGAGATGCTATACTATCTATGAAATAAGAGTTCAGTATTATTGTATTTTCAGGTGACAATATTTTTACAGATGCTATACTATCTATGAAATAAGAGTTCAGTATTATTGTAGTTTCAAGCGACAAGTTATTATTAGAGATGCTATACTATCTATGAAATAAGAGTTCAGTATTATTGTAGTTTCAAGTGACAAGTTATTATTAGAGATGCTATACTATCTATGAAATAAGAGTTCAGTGTTATTGTAGTTTCAAGCGACAAGTTATTATTAGAGATGCTATACTATCTATGAAATAAGACTTCAGTATTATTGTAGTTTCAAATGACAAGTTATTATTAGAGATGCTGTACTATCTATGAAATAAGTGTTAAGTATTATTGTAGTTTCAAGTGACAAGTTAATATTAGAGATGCTATACTATCTTTGAAATAAGAGGTCAGTATTATTGTAGTTTCAAGTGACAAGTTATTATTAGAGATGCTATACTATCTATGAAATAAGAGTTCAGTATTATTGTAGTTTCAAGCGACAAGTTATCATTACAGATGCTATACTTTATATGAAATAAGAGTTCAGTATTATTGTAGTTTCAAGCGACAAGTTATTATTAGAGATGCTATACTATCTATGAAATAAGAGTTCAGTATTATTGTAGTTTCAAGTGACAAGTTATTATTAGAGATGCTATACTATCTATGAAATAAGAGTTCAGTATTATTATAGATTCAAGTGAAAGTGATTATTAGAGATGCTATACTATCTATGAAACAAGAGTTCAGTATTATTGTATTTTCAGGCGACGATATTTTTACAGATGCTATACCATCTATGAAATAAGAGTTCAGTGTTATTGTAGTTTTAAGCGACAAGTTAATATTAGAGATGATATACTATCTACGAAATAAGAGTTCAGTTTTACTGTAGATTCCAGCGTCAAGTTATTAAAAATGCTATACTTTATATAAAATAAGAGTTCAGTATTAATGTAGTTTCAAGTGACAAATTATTATTACAGATGCTATACTTTATATGAACTAAAAGTTCAGTATTATTGTAGTTTCAATCGACAAGTTATTATTAAAGATGCTATACTATATATGAAATAAGAGTTCAGTATTATTGTAGTTTCAAGCCACAAGTTTTTATTAGAGATGCTATACTATCTATGAAATAAGAGTTCAGTATTATTGTATTTTCAGGTGACAAGTTATTATTAGAGATGCTATACTACCTATGAAATAAGAGTTTAGTGCTATTGTAGTTTCAAGTGAAAATTAAGTATTAGAGATGCAATACTGACTAAAATATAAGAGTTCAGTATTATTATATTTTCAGCCGATGATATTTTTACAGATGCTATACTGACTATGAAATAAGATTTCAGTATTATTGTATTTTCAGGCGACAATATTTTTACAGATGCTATACTATCTATGAAATAAGAGTTCAGTGTTATTGTAGTTTCAAGCGACAAGTTAATACCGGAGATGCTGTACTATCTACGAAGTAAGAGTTCAGTTTTATTGTAGTTTCCAACATCAAGTTATTAAAGATGCTATACTTTATATAAAATAAGAGTTCAGTATTAATGCAGTTTCAAGTGACAAGTTATTATTAGAGATGCTATACTATCTATGAAATAAGAGTTCAGTATTAATGTAGTTTCAAGTGACAAATTATTATTACAGATGGTATACTTTATATGAAATAAGAGTTAGGTATTATTGTAGTTTTAAGTGAGAAGTTATTATTAGAGATGCTATGCTATCTATGAAATAAGATTTCAGTATTATTGTAGTTTCAAGCGACAAGTTATTAGATATGCTATACCTGATATGAAATAAGAGTTCAGTATTATTATAGATACTATATATGAAATGAGTTCAGTATTATTGTAGTTTCAAGCCACAAGTTTTTATTAGAGATGCTATACTATTAAACAAGAGTTCAGTATTATTGTAGTTTCAGGTGACAAGGTATTTTTAGAGATGCTATACTATCTATGAAATAAGAGTTCAGTATTATTGTAGGTTCAAGCGACAAGTTATTATAAGAGAAGCTATACTATATATGAAATAAGAGTTCAGTATTATTGTAGTTTCAAGTGACAAAACATTATTAGAGATGCTATACTATCCATGAAATAAGAGATCAGTGTTTTTGTAGTTTCAAGCACAAGTTAATATTAGAGATGCTAATCTACCTACGAAAAAAGAGTTCAGTGTTATTGTAGTTTCTAGCGACAAGTTATTATTAGAGATTCTATACTATGTATTAAATAAAAGTTCAGTGTTTTTGTAGTTTCAAGTGACAAGTTATTATTAGAGATGCTATACTATCTATGACATAAGAGTTCAGTATTTTTGTAGTTTAAAGCGACAAATTATTATTAAAGATGCTATACTATCTATGAAATAACAGTTCACTATTATTGTAGTTCCACGTGACAAGTTATTAATAGAGATGCTATACTATCAATGAAATAAGAGTTCAGTCTTATTGTAGTTTCAAGCGACAAGTTATTATTAGAGATGCTATACTATCTATGACATAAGAGTTCAGTATTTTTGTAGTTTAAAGCGACAAATTATTATTAAAGATGCTATACTATCTATGAAATAACAGTTCAGTATTATTGTAGTTTCACGCGACAAGTTATTATTAGAGATGCTATACTATCAATGAAATAAGAGTTCAGTATTATTGTAGTTTCAAGCCACAAGTTATTATTAGAGATGCTATACTACCTATGAAATAAGAGTTCAGTGTTTTTGCCATTTCAAGTGACAAGTTATTATTAGAGAGGCTATACTCTCTATGAAATAAAAGTTTAGTGCTATTCTAATTTCAAGCGAAAAGTATTAGAGATGCTATAGTATCTATTGAATAAGCTTTCAGTATTATTGTATTTTCAGGTGACAAGGTATTTTTAGACATGCTATACTATCTATGAAATAAGAGTTCAGTATTATTGTAGTTTCAAGCGACAAGTTATTACAAGAGATGCTATACTATATATGCAATAAGAGTTCAGTATTATTGTAGTTTCAAGTGTCAAGTTATTATTAGAGATGCAATACTATCTATGCAATAAGAGTTCAGTATTATTGTAGTTTCAAGTGACAAGTTATTATTAAAGATGCAATATTATCAATGAAATAAGAGTTCAGTATTATTGTAGTTTCAAGCGACAAGTTATTATTAGAGATGCTATACTTTATATGAAATGAACTGCTGTGGTGGTGCTGCGGTAGCATTGTCGCCTCACAGTAAGATATTGTCCTGTTCGATTGTCAGCTAAAGCATCTTCTGTGTGGAGACATGAGTGTATGGGCGTACCTTCATTGAAGGTTGTGCGTCATGGCTAGCAACTCGGCACATAAAAATCTACTCCCATTCATTAGCAGACCGGAGTTCCGCCGTGGGGATCCCTAACTGGGAAAAGCCTAAAAATGCCAATACTTTATATGAAGTAAGAGTTCAGTATTGTATTTTCAAGTGACAAGTTATTATTTTAGATGCTGTACTATCTATGAAATCAGAGTTCAGTGTTATTGTAGTTTCAAGTGACAAGTTCTTATTAGAGATTCTATACTATCTATGAAAAAAGAGTTCAGTGTTATTGTAGTTTAAAACGACAAGTTATTATTAGAGATGCTATACTATCTAAGAAATAAGAGTTCAGTATTATTGTAGTTTCAAGAGACAAGTTATTATTAGAAAAGCTATACTTTCTGTGAAATAAGAGTTCTGTATTATTGTAGTTTCAAGCGACAAGTTATTAATAGAGATGCTATACTATATGAAATAAGAGTTTAGTATTCTTGTAGATTCAAGTGACAAGTTATTATTAGAGATGCTACACCATACATGAAATAAGAGTTCAGTATTGTTGTAGTTTCAATCCACAAGTTATTTTTAGAGATGCTATACTACCTATGAAATAACAGTTCAGTATTATTGTAGTTTTAAGTGACAAGTTATTATTAGTGATGCTATACTATCTATGAAATACGAGTTCAGTATTGTAGTTTCAAGCAACAATTTATTATTAGAGATGCTATACTGTCTATGAAATAAGAGTTCAGTATTAATGTAGTTTCAAGTGACAAGTTATTATTAGAGATGCTATACTATCTATGAAATAAGAGTTCAGTGTTATTGTAGTTTCAAGCGACAAGTTAATATTAGAGATGCTATACTATCTATGAAATAAGAGTTCAGTGTTATTGTAATTTCAAGCGACAAGGTAATATTAGAGATGATATACTATCTACAAAATAAGATTTCAGTGTTATTGTTGTTTCAAGTGACAAGTTATTATTAGAGATGCTATACTAGCTGTGAAATAAGACTTCAGTATTATTGCAGTTTCAAGCGACAAGTTATTATTAGAGAAGTTATACTATCTTTGAAATAAGAGTTCAGTATTATTGTAGTTTCAAGTGACAAGTTATTACTAGAGATTCTATACTATCTATGAAATAAGAGGTCAGTATTATTGTAGTTTCAAGTGACAAGTTATTACTAGAGATTCTATACTATCTATGAAATAAGAGTTCAGTATTATTGTAGTTTCAAGTGACAAGTTATTATTAGAGATGCTATACTATCTATGAAATAAGAGTTCAGTATTATTGTAGTTTCAAGTGACAAGTTATTATTAGAAATGCTATTCTATCTATGAAGTTAGAGTTCAGTATTATTGTAGTTTCAAGACACATTATTATTAGAGATGCTATACTATCTATGAAATAAGGGTTCAGTATTATTGTAGTTTCAAGTGACAAGTTATAATTAGAGATTCTATACTATCTCAAAATAAGAGTTCAGTATTATTGTAGTTTCAAGCGACAAGTTATTATTAGAGATGCTATACTATCTATGAAATAAATGTTCACTATTTTTGTAGTTTGAAGTGAAAAGATATTATTAGCGATGTTATACTATCTATGAAATAAGAGTTCAGTATTATTGTAGTTTAAAGCGACAAGTTATTATTAAAGATGCTATACTATCTATGAAATAAGAGTTCAGTATTATTTTAAATTCAAGTGACAAGTTATTATTAGAGATGCTATACTATATATAAAATAAGAGTTCAGTATTATTGTAGTTTCAAGCCACAAGATATTATTAGAGATGCTATACTACCTATGAAATAAGCGTTCACTATTATTGTATTTTCAGGTGACAAGATATTTTTAGAGATGCTATACTATCTATGAAACAAGAGTTCAGTATTATTGTAGTCTCAAGCGACAAGTTATTACAAGAGATGCTATACTATATATGAAATAAGAGTTCAGTATTATTGTAGTTTCCAGCGATAAGATATTACAGATGCTATACTATCTCTGAAATAAGAGTTCAGTATTATCGTATTTTCAGGTGAAAAGATATTATTACAGATGCTATACTATCTATAAGATAATAGTTCAGTATTATTGTAGTTTCCAGTGACAAATTATTTTTAGAGGTCCTGTACTATCTATGAAATAAGAGTTCAGTATTATTAGAATTTCAAACGACAAGTTATCATTACAGATGCTATACTTTATATGAAATAAGATTTCAGTGTTATTGTACTTTCAAGCATCAAGTTATTAGCAATGGTATACTTTATATGAAATAAGAGTTCAGTATTATTGTAGTTTCAAGAGGCAATTTATTATTAGAGATGCCATACTATCTATGAAATAAGAGTTCAGTATTAATGTAGTTTCAAGTGACAAGTTATTATTACAGATGCTATACTTTATATGAAATAAGAAATCAGTGTTATTGTAGTTTCAAGTGACAAGTTTTTATTAGCGATGCTATAATATCTATGAAATATGAGTTCAGTATTATTGTAGTTTCAAGCGATAATTATTATTACAGATGCTATACTTCATATGAAATAAGAGTTCAGTATTATTGTTGTTTGAAGTGACAAGTTGTTATTAGAGATGCTATACTGTCTATGAAATAAGAGTTCAGTATTGTTGTAGGTTTAAGCGACAAGTTATTATTAGAGAAGCTATACTATATATGAAATAAGAGTTCAGTATTATTGTAGTTTCAAGCGACAAAACATTATTAGAGATGCTATACTATCTATGAAATAAGAGTTCAGTGTTATTGTAGTTTCAAGTGACAAGTTAATATTAGAGATGCTAATCTACCTACGAAAAAAGAGTTCAGTGTTATTGTAGTTTCTAGCGACAAGTTATTATTAGAGATTCTATGCTATCTATGAAATAAAGAGTTCAGTATTATTATAGATACATGCAAAAGTGATTATTAGAGATGCTATACTATATATGAAATAAGAGTTCAGTATTATTGTAGTTTCAAGTGACAGTTATTATTAGAGATGCTATACTATCTATGAAATCAGAGTTCAGAATTTTTGTAGTTTCAAGCGACAAGAAATGAATAGAGATTATATATTATCTATGAAATAAGAGTTCAGTATTGTTGTAGTTTGGAGTGAAAAGATATTAGCGATGCTATGCTATCTATGAAATAAGAGTTCTGTATTGTAGTTTAAAGTGACAAGTTATTATTAAAGATGCTATACTATCTATGAAATAACAGTTCAGTATTATTGTAGTTTCAAGCGACAAGTTATTAGAAAAGCTATACTATCTATGAAATAAGAGTTCAGTCTTATTGTTGTTTCAAGCGACAAGTTATTATTAGAGATGCTATACTGTCTATGAAATAAGAGTTCAGTGTTTGTCATTTCAATTGACAAGTTATTATTAGAGAGGCTATACCCTCTATGAAATAAAAGTTTAGTGCTATTCTAATTTCAAGCGAAAAGTATTAGAGATGCTATTCTATCTATGAAATAAGCGTTCAGTATTATTGTATTTTCAGGTGACAAGATATTTTTAGAGATGCTATACTATCTATGAAATAAGAGTTCAGTATTATTGTAGTTACATGCAACAAGATATTATTAGAGATGCTACACTACCTATGAAATAAGAGTTCAGTATTATTGTAGTTTAAAGTGACAAGTTATTATTAGAGATGCAATACTATCTGTGCAATAAGAGTTCAGTATTATTGTAGTTTCAATTGACAAGTTATTATTAGAGATACTATACTTTATATGAAATAAGAGTTCAGTATTATTGTAGTTTCAAGCGACAAGTTATTATTAGAGATGCTATACTTTATATGAAATGAACTGCTGTGTTTGTGCTGCGGTAGCATTGTCGCCTCACAGTAAGACGTTGTCCTGTTCGATTGTCAGCTAAAACATGTTCTGTGTGGAGACATGAGTGTATGGGTGTACCTTCATTGAAGGTTGTGCATCACGGCTAGCAACTCGGCACATAAAAATCTACTGCCAATCATTAGCGAACCGGAGTTCCGCCATGGCGATCCCTGACCGGGAAAAGCCTAAAGATGCAAATACTTTATTTGAAATAAGAGTTCAGTATTGTATTTTCAAGTGACAAGTTATTATTATAGATGCTGTACGGTCTATGAAATTAGAGTTCAGTATTATTGTAGTTTCAAGCGACAAGTTATTATGAGAGATGCTATACTATCTAAGAAATAAGAGTTCATTATTATTGTAGTTTCAAGTGACAAGTTCTTATTAGAGATTCTATACTATCTATGAAAAAAGAGTTCAGTGTTATTGTAGTTTAAAACGACAAGTTATTATTAGAGATGCTATACTATCTAAGAAATAAGAGTTCAGTATTATTGTAGTTTCAAGCGACAAGTTATTAATAGAGATGCTATACTATATATGAAATAAGAGTTTAGTATTCTTGTAGATTCAAGTGACAAGTTATTATTAGAGATGCTACACCATACATGAAATAAGAGTTCAGTATTATTGTAGATTCAATCCACAAGTTATTTTTAGAGATGCTATACTACCTATGAAATAACAGTTCAGTATTATTGTAGTTTTAAGTGACAAGTTATTATTAGTGATGCTATACTATCTATGAAATAAGAGTTCAGTATTGTAGTTTCAAGCAACAATTTATTATTAGAGATGCTATACTGTCTATGAAATAAGAGTTCAGTATTAATGTAGTTTCAAGTGACAAGTTATTATTAGAGATGCTATACTATCTATGAAATAAGAGTTCAGTATTATTGTAGTTTCAAGCGACAAGTTATTAATAGAGATGCTATACTATCTATGAAATAAGTGTTCAGTATTAATGTAGTTTCAAGTGACATGTTATTATTAGAGATGCTATACTATCTACAAAATAAGATTTCAGTGTTATTGTTGTGTCATGCGAAAAGTTATTATTAGAGATGCTATACTATCTATAAAATAAGACTTCAGTATTATTGCAGTTTCAAGTGACAAGTTATTATTAGAGAAGTTATACTATCTTTGAAATAAGGGTTCAGTATTATTGTAGTTTCAAGTGACAAGTTATTATTAGAGATGCTATACTACCTATGAAATATGAATTCAGAATTATTATAGTCTCAAGTGACACATTATTATTAGAGATTCTATACTATCTATGAAATAAGAGTTCAATATTATTGTAGTTTCAAGTGACAAGTTATTATTAGAGAAGTTATACTATCTATGAAATAAGAGTTCAGTATTATTGTAGTTTCAAGGAACAAGTTTTTATTAGAAATGCTATTCTATATATGAAATAAGACTTCAGTATTTTTGTAAAGTCAAGCGACACATTATTATTAGAGATGCTATACTATCTATGAAACAAGAGTTCAGTATTATTGTAGTTTCAAG
Organism: Protopterus annectens; assembly: GCF_019279795.1. Classification (NCBI taxonomy): domain Eukaryota; kingdom Metazoa; phylum Chordata; order Ceratodontiformes; family Protopteridae; genus Protopterus; species Protopterus annectens. The sequence goes on along the minus strand of NC_056748.1, from coordinate 139,755,200 downwards.
TGACAAGTTATAATTAGAGATTCTATACTATCTCAAAATAAGGGTTCAGTATTATTGTAGTTTCAAGCGACAAGTTATTATTAGAGATGCTATACTATCTATGAAATAAATGTTCACTATTTTTGTAGTTTAAAGTGACAAGTTATTATTAGAGATGCTATAATATCTATGAAATCAGAGTACAGTATTATTGTAGTTTAAAGCGACAAGTTAGTATTAGAGATGCTATACTGTCTATGAAATAATAGTTCAGTATTATTGTAAATTCAAGCGACAAGTTATTATTAGAGATGCTATACTATATATAAAATAAGAGTTTAGTATTTTTATAGTTTCAAGCCACAAGATATTATTAGAGATGCTATACTACCTATGAAATAAGAGTTCAGTGTTATTATAGTTTCAAGTGACAAGTGAATATAAGAGATGCTATACTATCTATGAAATAAGAGTTCAGTGTTATTGTAGTTGCAAGTGACAAGTTATTAATAGGAGGCTATACTATTTATGAAATAAAAGTTTAGTGCTATTGTAGTTTCAAGCGAAAAGTAAGTATTAGAGATGCTATACTATCTATGAAAGAAGCATTCTGTATTATTGTATTTTCAGGTGAAAAGATATTTTTACAGATGCTATACTATCTATGAAATAAGAGTTCAGTATTATTGTCGTTTCAAGTGACAAATTATTTTTATAGGTTCTGTACTATCTATGAAGTAAGAGTTCAGTATTATTATAGTTAAAAGTGACAAGTTATTATTAGAGATGCTATACTATCTACGAAATAATACTTCAGTGTTACTGTAGTTTCAAGCATCAAGTTATTAGAAATGGTATACTTTATATGAAATAAGAGTTCAGTATTATTGTAGTTTCAAGCGGCAAATTATTATTAGAGATGCCATACTATCTATGAAATAAGAGTTCAGTATTAATGGAGTTTCAAGTGACAAGTTATTATTACAGATGCTATACTTTATATGAAATAAGAAATCAGTGTTATTGTAGTTTCAAGTGACAAGTTTTTATTAGCGATGCTATAATATCTATGAAATATGAGTTCAGTATTATTGTAGTTTCAAGCGATAATTATTATTACAGATGCTATACTTCATATGAAATAAGAGTTCAGTATTATTGTTGTTTGAAGCGACAAGTTATTATTAGAGATGCTGTACTGTCTATGAAATAAGAGTTCAGTGTTATTGTAGTTTAAAGTGACAAGTTATTATTAGAAAAGCTATACTGTCTATGAAATAAGAGTTCAGTATTATTATAGATTCAAGTGAAAGTGATTATTAGATATGCTATACTATCTATGAAACAAGAGTTCAGTATTATTGTAGTTACAAGCGACAAGTTATTATTAGAGATGCTGTACTATCTATAAAATAAGAGTTCAGTGTTATTGTAGTTTCAAGCGACAAGTTAATATTAGAGATGATACACTAACTACGAAATAAGAGTTCAGTTTTACTGTAGATTCCAGCGTCAAGTTATTAAAGATGCTATACTTTATATAAAATAAGAGTTCAGTATTAATGTAGTTTCAAGTGACAAATTATTATTATAGATGCTATACTTTATATGAACTAAAAGTTCAGTATTATTGTAGTTTCAATCGACAAGTTATTATTAAAGATGCCATACTATATATGAAATAGGAGTTCAGTATTATTATAGGTTCAAGCGGCAAGTTATTTTTAGAGAAGCTGTACTATATATGAAATAAGAGTTTAGTATTATTGTAGTTTCAAGTGACAAAATATTATTAGAGATGCTATACTATCTATGAAATAAGAGCTTAGTGCTATTGTAGTTTCAAGCAAAAAGTAAGTATTAGAGATGCTATACTGACTATGAAATAAGAGTTCAGTATTATTGTAGTTACAAGCGACAAGTTAATATTAGAGGTGCTGTACTATCTATGGAATTAGAGTCCAGTATTATTGTAGTTTCAAGTGACAAATTATTATTACAGATGCTATACTTTATATGAAATAAAAGTTCAGTATTATTGTAGTTTCAAGCGACAAGTTATTATTAGAGATTTTACACTATCTATGAAAAAAGAGTTCAGAATTATTGTAGTTTCATGTGACAAGTTATTATTAGAGATGTGGTACTATCTATGAATTAAGAGTTAAGTGTTATTGTAGTTACAAGCAGCAAGTTATTATGAGAGATGCTACACAATCTATGAAATAAGAGTTCAGTGTTATTGTACTTTCAAACGACAAGTTATTATTAGAGATACTTTACTATCTATGAAATAAGAGTTCATTATTATTGTAGTTTCCAGCGACAAGATATTATTACAGTTGCTATACTTCATATGAAATAAGAGTTCAGTATTGTTATTTCAAGCGACAAGTTATTATTAGAGATGCTATACTGTCTATGAAATAAGAGTTCAGTATTATTGTAGTTTCAAGCGGCAAATAATTATTAGAGATGCCATACTATATATGAAATATGAGTTCAGTATTATCATAGTTTCAAGCGACAAGATATTATTAGAGATAATATACTATCTATGAAATAAGAGTTCATTATTATTGTAGTTTGAAGCAACAAGTTTTTATTAGAGATGCTATACTATCTGTGAAATAAGAGTTCAGTATTGTTGTAGGTTCAAGCGACAAGTTATTATTTGAGAAGCTATACTATATATGAAATAAGAGTTCAGTATTATTGTAGTTTCAAGCGACAAAACTTTATTAGAGATGCTATTCTATCTATGAAATAAGAGTTCAGTGTTATTGTAGTTTCAAGCGACAAGTTAATATTAGAGATGCTAATCTACCTACGAAAAAAGAGTTCAGTTTCAAGCGACAAGTTATTATGAGAGATTCTATACTATGTATTAAATAAAAGTTCAGTGTTTTGTAGTTTCAAGTGACAAGTTATTATTAGAGATTCTATACTATCTATGAAATAAGAGTTCAGTATTATTGTAGTTTCAAGTGACAGTTATTATTAGAGATGCTATACTATCTATGAAATAAGAGTTCTGAATTTTTGTAGTTTCAAGTGACAAGAAATGAATGGAGATTATATATTATCTATGAAATAAGAGTTCAGTATTGTTGTAGTTTGAAGTGAAAAGATATTATTAGCGATGTTATACTGTCTATGAAATAAGAGTTCAGTGTTATTGTAGTTTCAAGCGACAAGTTATTATTAGAAAAGCTATACTATGTATGAAATAAGAGTTCAGTCTTATTGTAGTTTCAAGCGACAAGTTATTATTAGAGATGCTTTACTGTCTATGAAATAACAGTTCAGTATTATTGTAGTTTCAAGCGACAAGTTATTATTAGAAAAGCTATACTATGTATGAAATAAGAGTTCAGTCTTATTGTAGTTTCAAGCGACAAGTTATTATTAGAGATGCTTTACTGTCTATGAAATAAGAGTTCAGTATTATTTTAAATTCAAGTGACAAGTTATTATTAGAGATGCTATACTATCTATGAAACAGGAGTTCAGTATTATTGTAGTCTCAAGCAACAAGATATTATTAGAGATGCTACACTATCTATGAAATAAGAGTTCTGTGTTATTGTAGTTTCAAGTTACAAGTTATTATTACAGATGCTATACTATCTATGAAATAAGAGTAAAGTGTTATTGTAGTTCCAAGCTACAAGTTATTATTAGAGATGCAATACTATCTATGAAATAAGCGTTTTGTATTATTGTAGTATCAAGCGACAAGTTATTATTACAGATGCTATACTTTATATGAAATAAGAATTCAGTATTATTGTGGTTTCAAGTGACAATTTTTTATTAGAGATGCTATACTATCTATGAAATTAGAGTTGTATTATTTTAGTTTCAAGCGACAAGTTATTATTAGAGATGCTACACTATCTATGAAATAAGAGTTCTGTATTATTGTAGTTACAATGGACAAGTTATTATTAGAGAAGCTATACTATCTATGAAAGAAGAGTTCAGTATAATTGTAGTATCAAGTGACAAGTTATTATTAGAGAGGGTTTATTACATATGAAATAAGAGTTCAGTATTGTTGTAGTTTCAAGCGACAAGTTATTATTAGAGATGCTGTACTATGTATAAAAAAAGAGTTTAGTACTATTGTAGTTTTTAGTTTCAAATGACAAGTTATTATTAGAGATTCTATTCTATCTATAAAATAAGAGTTTAGTATTGTAGTTTCAAGGGACAAGTTGTTATTAGAGATGCTATACTATCTATGAAATCAGAGTTCAGTATTATTGTAGGTTCAAGTGACAAGTTATTATTAGAGATGGTATACTTTATATGAAATAAGAGTTCAGTATTCATAGGTTCATAGGTAGGTACTCTGCTATTGGCTCTAGGGCCTATATAAACCTAGCCAAAATTGTACCCTGGCTTTAACCACCCAAGAAAATTATTTTTCTGTGCCCCTGTCGAGCAGAGCCACAGAAGTGATCCCTGGGGTGAATTTCCTATTTCCCATCTAATCATCATATAGTTTGAAGCGGCAAGATATTATTAGAGATGTTATACTATCTATGAAATAAGAGTTCAGTATTATTGTGATGCTATACTATCTATGAAACAAGAGTTCAGTATTATTGTAGTTTCAAATGACAAGTTATTATTAGAGATGCTATACTATCTATGAATTAAGAGTTCAGTGTTATTGTAGTTTCAATCGATAAGTTATTATTTGAGATGCTATAAAATCTATGAAATAAGATTTTAGTATTATTGTAGTTTCAAGCGACAAGTTATTATTAGAGATGCTATACTATCTATGAAATAAGAGTTTAGTATTATTGTAGTTTCAAACGCCAAAATTTTATTATAGATGCTATACTATCTTTGAAACATGAGTTCATTATTATTGTAGTTTCAAGCGACAAGTTATTATTAGAGATGCTATACTATCTATGAAATAAGAGTTCAGTGTTACTGTAGTTTCAAGTGACAAGTCTTTATTAGAGATGCTATAGTATCTATGAAATAAAAGTTCAGTGTTATTGTAGTTTCAAGTGACAAGTTATTACTAGAGATGCTGTACTATCTATGAAATAAAAGTTCAGTGTTATTGTAGTTTTAAGCGACAAGTTATTATTGGAGATGCTATACTATAGCCGCGGTGGTACAGCTGTAGCATTGTTACCTCACAGCAAGAGATTCTCCCATTCGATTCTCGGCTGGGCTTGGGAGTGCCTTCTGTGTGGAGTCTGCTTGTCCTCCCCATGGTTGGGTAGCGTTTGAAAGACATGCGTGTGTAAATGGGCATGCCTTCGTTGAAGGTTGGGCATCAAGCTGGCATCTCGGTGTTTCATAAAAATCTACTGCCAATCATTAGCAGACTGGAGTTCTGCTGTGGCAACCCCTTACCGGGAAAAAGCCGAAAGGAAAACAACAACATACCATCTATGAAATAAGAGTCCACTATTATTGTAGTTTCCACCAACAAGGTAGTATTACAGATGCTTTACTATCTATAAATTAAGAGTTCAGTATTATTGTAGTTTCAAGCGAAAAGTTCTTATTAGAGATGCCATACTATCTATGAAATAAGAGTTCAGTGTTTTTGTAGTTTCAAGTTCCGAGTTATTATTAGAGATGCTCTACTGTCTATGAAATCAGAATTCAGTATTATTGTAGTTACAAGGGACAAGTTATTACAGATGCTATACTTGATATGAAATAAGAGTTCAGTATTATTGTAGTTTTAAGTGACAAGTTATTATTACAGATGCTATACTTTATATGAAATAAGAGTTCAGTACTATTGTAGTTTCAAGTGACAAGTTATTATTAGAGATGCTATACTATATATGAAATAAGAATTCATTATTATTGTAGTTTCAAGAGGCAAGTTATTATTTGAGATGCTATACTATCTATGAAATAAGAGTTCAGTATTATTGTAGTTTCAAGAGGCAAGTTATTATTTGAGATGCTATACTATACATGAAATAAGAGATCATTATTACTGTAGTTTCAAGCGACAAGATATTAATAGAGATACTATACTATCTATGAATTCAGAGTTCAGTATTATTGTAGTTTCAAACGACAAGTTATTATTAGAGATTCTATACTTTCTATGAAATAAGAGTTTAGTGTTATTGTAGTTTCAAGCAATAAGTTATTATTACAGATGCTATACTTTATATGAAATAAGAGTCCAGTATTATTATAGGTTCAAGTGAGAAGTTATTATTAGAGATGCTATACTATGTATGAAATAAGAGTTCAGTATTATTGTAGTTTCAAGCGACAAGTTATTATTACAGATGCTATGAATTAAGAGTTCAGTGTTATTGTAGTTTCAAGCGACAAGTTATTATTACAGATGCTATACTATCTATGAAATAAGAGTTCTGTATTATTGTAGTTTCAAATGACATGTTATTATTAGAGAAGCTATACTATCTATGAAATAAGAGTTCAACTGTTCAGTGTTATTGTAGTTTAAAGCGACAAGTTATTATTAGAGAAGCTATACTATCTATGAAATAAGAGATCAGTATTATTGTAGTTTCACGCGACAAGTTATTATTACAGATGCTATACTTTATAAAATAAGAGTTTAGTATTATTATAGTTTCAATTGCCAAGTTATTATTAGAGATGCTATACTATCTATGAAATAAGAGTTCAGTATTACTCTAGTTCCCAACGACAAGATACTTTTACAGATACTATACTATCTATGAAATAAGAGTTCAGTATTATTGTAGTTTCAAGTGACAACTTATTATTAGAGACGCTGTACTATCTATGAAATAAGAGTTCAGTATTATTGTAGTTTCAAGTGACAAGTTATTACTAGAGATTCTATACTATATATAAAATAAGAGTTCAGTCTTATTGTAGTTTCAAGCAACAAGTTATTATTAGAGATGCTATGCTACCTATGAAATAAGAGGTCGGTATTATTGAAGTTTCAAGCGACAAGTTTTTATTAGAGGTGCTATACTATATATGAACTGAGTTCAGTATTATTGTAGTTTCATGCGACAAGTTATTATTATAGATGAATACTATATATGAAATAAGAGTTCAGTATTATTGTAGTTTCAAGCGACAAGTTAGTATTAGAGATGCTATACAATATATGAAATAGGAGTTCAATATTATCTTAGTTTCAAGTGACAAGTTATTATTAGAAATGCTATACTATCTATGAAATAAGAATGCAAGATTATTGTAGTTTCAAGCGAGACGTTATTGAGAAAGGGGTTAGGGTTGAATTTATTGCTGGGATGCAAGATTTTTTTAAGAGGTGTCTAGATTTTTTGGGGTTGTGTTTACTATTCTTTTGATAGGTATGTAGTATATCTTCTTTTTATTTATTGATTTATTTGACATCTGTTAACCAAGATAGTCCATCTGAGCAGAAGCCCTTTTTCTGAGGAGGCTTGGTGAGAAATGCTCCACAGTAAAAGTAACCAAGAACATTTTCAAAATTGAAGATGAATACAGTGAAAAATTTACAATAAACCAGTTAAGCAAATGTAGATAAAGCTACATAGTACAATATAGTAAGAGGCATTATAACATTGAAGAAAAAACATAGCAAAGAAATATGCAACAAAACATTGATTGAATTTTCATATCACATTGGGTTATCTTCAGAGGGTAATTGTACAATACAGAGTATTATGGTGGTAGAGAAGCGATGGATAGAGGATAGTGACAGAGAAAGGGGTGGGTTCATGTTGGTGGATTACAGAGGCAACTCCATGTGCTATTAATGTACTTTTTGAGAGTTTTCTTGAATTTCTGGATATAGGAAATGTTTCTAAGGTTCATGTGGAACTTGTTCCATGCAAGAGCTAGGAAGTAGCTATTGTCATTCTGTCTAATAGATTTTTTAGCTTTGTGAATTTGTAAGATACATTGGTCAGAGCTTCTGAGGGATTGAGGAGGCTTATAGAGGGAGACAAGTGAGGAAATGCTATGGAAGTGGACAGTTTGTTCAGAATGGTATAGTTTTCTTCATTAGTTTGGTTTTTAGTATGATTGCAAAACTTTTTTAACTTTTCAAGATATTTAGGTGTTTTATATTTCTACCAATTCTTTTCATGCTTTTTCTCTATCTTGGTTTAGCTTCCTACTCTTTTTGGACAGCTAAACTGCATTATTTGTTTTTAGTTTCTCCCTTATAGGAGGTGCAAAGCTATTCAGGATATTCAAGAAAGGTGTAAAAATTCATTTACAGCATCATTTAAGGTTAAGATTTTTAAGAAGATCTGTTTAATAGGTGATAGGGTTATTAATGAACATTTCTGGGTTAAACTTGTAAAAGGTCCATGTTGTTTTATAAACATGCTGTTTAAGTGAATGTGTGAGATTTCTGGTTTAATTTCTCCAAGTCTCTTGGGTTTCTTATACTATGAGAGGAATGGGCCTTATTCTAAAGTCAAAGTATGATTAAAGTTCATAAAACTGGTATTGTTTCAATCTTTGACGTCAGTCAAAAGTGCTCTTTGCAGCACCACAATGTGCACAGAACTGACTCCTTCTGCAATTCTTATGGAGTTAGGTATATTGGTAACATATCTAAATATTACTGTGAATTTTTTTATGACACCCATTGCTCATCCTACTATTGGAACTGGTTGGGTATCCTTCCTTCACATTGCCCTCATTTCTGCCTGCAAATCTGGGTATTTTATGCTTCTGTGTCTCTCTGTACATTAGGCACTGTAGTCACTGGGTGTAGCAAATTCAATGATCAATGTTATTTTTCTCTTCTTTTCAAGGACTATTCTATCTAGTTTTCTGGCATATAGTTTTGAACTGGTGCTAATGGATGGTCCCATGTGATACAAACTTCATCATTTTCTAGAATATTCTGTAGCTGATGTTTTCTCATACTTCCCAGCTAATTCATTACAGTAATGTTCACACAGTCCTCAGTGCAACAGTCTTGCCACATTGTTATACCCTTCAGTATACAGACTCTCTCTCATTAGTGTATCACACCCAACAACAAGATAAGTGACTGTTTCACAGAACCTTCATTTGTCTATTTCTCTCACATGTTCAATGGACTTTGTAAACCAATGTGCACATAGTCCACTATCATGGGCTGGTAATATTAACTTTTCATCTTTTGGTTTAAATTCACATCTCCTTAATTATTCCTGAATCAGATCCTGATCAACACGAGGTTGTTCCAGGAGTTTTTCCAACTATATTTATGCCTTTTCCACATTTCTTACCTTCTCATCTTATCCATCTTATATTATGTCTTTTGTTTTTTGACACCTTCAGTTTCTGTCTGATTTTTGTCTACTTCTGGTTTGGTTTCCTTTCCCACTTGACACCAATATGTTTTTGCTAAACTAAGCAGGGAAGTCATCTTAGATTTGTTCTCTTTATGTTTCAAAATGTTCACTATGTTTGGATTAGATGAGGTCAGCAGATATGTATGCAGTCTTACAATTGCAGATCTGTACATGTAATCTTTTTCAAGGAGGCCCATACCTCCTTCAGAATGAGGAATATATAATTTTGGTAAACGCTGATTTTTATATATCATTTGATAAGCATTCTTGTTTTCTTGTCTAGCTGATCCATTACCTTTTGGGGCCAATCACCCCAAAACTGTAAATTGGAACAGGAAGAACAAATTGGTTTACAGTTTGGGCTTTGTTCCTAGATGTCATGACTGTTTTCAGTATTAATATTAGTCTTCTAAAATATTCGTTACTAATCTTTGTTTGCATTTGTGCATGTATTATTGCCAATCCTTCATCAATTCCCGAATATTTATAGACGCCCTCCTGCTGAAGTTACTTTACATCACATCCCTGCCAGACTGATATTTTCTTGGTGTTGCAGTTTTCCTGCTTTAAATGTTGCTTTTGCACATTTATCAAGACCAAATTACATTCTTTTATCATCTGAAAAGTTTTGAATACTTGCAGTTGTGCTTTCAGCTCTGCATTTGATGAACTACCCAGCTTTAAATCATCCACGAAAAGAAGATGACAAGTCTTTAGACTTTGTTGTTGTCTGGGAATCAAACTGTAAACATCACCTAATCTGTTAAGTAGACAGTTTACTGGATTAAGAACAAGACAAAAGAGCAACGATGACAGAGTCACCCTGGAATACCACCTTTTGAATATTTATGCCTTAGCTGCAGAGTGTTTTGCCACTGTTTCATGGTTACTGAAATATAACTGATTAATGTAGGGTTTATTTTGCACATCTGTTAGCACTCTTTTATCCATGAACGTGGGATGCTGTCAAATGCTTTTCTGTAATCTATTCATGACATACTTGGAGGTGGTATAGTCATCATGAGTTATTTTGACTGTGTTCAAAATGTTTGAGATTTTAAATTACCACAGTACTTACAACATGGTTTTGAAAAGTGAAATTAATGTAGTTTATGCAAAGATAGAATGGTGGCTGTTTGATCCACTGAGTCAGGGGAAATTAATAAAGATGAGTTATTATCTCACTGTTGATACCCCTATCATCCCCTCATTTTTTCTGATCCTCAAGATCCACAGAAACAAATATGATCCACCATTCAGACCTATTGTGGAAGCAAAGGGATCCAAAAACTGAGTCTTTAGCTGCATTTATTGTACATCATTGTAAGATGTTTTTGAAACACAAAGCACTTATATTACATGATTCCTGGCATTACTTGGATGTCCTGAGAACTTTGAATTCCATCCAAGTATTTATTTTTGTAACAAATGATATTACCAATTTGTTTTTAGTCATGCCTTATGATATAGGCTTGGAGTTTTTTGTAGTGCTTTAGTGGGAATGGAAGGGTTAACCAATAGTAGAGTTAACACCCTGATATAATTAAGGCATGGAGGAACTGAAGGATTAACCAATAGTAGCATTAACACCCTGATATAATTAAGGCATGGAGGAACTGAAGGATTAACCAATAGTAGTATTAACACCCTGATAGCCGCGGTGGTGCAGTGGTAGCATTGTCGCCTCACAGCAAGAGGTTCTCCCGTTCGATTCTCGGCTGGAGTGCCTTCTGTGTGGAGTCTGCATGTCCTCCCTGCAGTCAAGTGGCGTTCTAAAGACATGTGTGAATGTGCGTGCCTTCGTTGAAGATTGGGTCTTGAGCTGGCACCTCGACACAGTGAAAATCTACTGCCAATCATTAGCATACCGGAGTTCCGCTGTGGCGACCCCTAACTGGGAAAATCCAAAGGAACAACAACAAGTGTTAACACCCTGATACAATTAAGGGCTGTAGTAATGGAAGGATTAACCAAGCGTATAGTTAAGACCCTTATACAATTAAGGGGTGTAGTACTTAAAGATATTTTTTTTATTTTTTGAGGGTGAATTTTATCAGCAGACTTCAGGCATGGTGATTGGGTTAAGATGTGTCCCAATATATGCCAATTTATTGTTAGCCAAATGGGAAAAACTTTATGCATGTTCTTCTGAATTTATGATGAAAGTGGTTACATATTTGAGATTGTTTGTTTGTGTCTTTCGGCTTTTCCCAGTTAGGGGTCGCCACAGCGAAACTCCGGTCCGCTAATGATTGGTAGTTGATTTTTATGTACCGAGTTACCAGCTCTGATGCACAACCTTCAAAGAAGGTACGCCCATTCATGCATGTCTCTACACAGAAGATGCTCTAACTGAGAATCGAACCGGACAGCGTCTTACTGTGAGGCGACAACGCTACCGCAGCACCACCACCGCGGATTCTTGGATGATATATCCTTATCCTTTGGAGGATAAATGCCAAATAAATATCCGAATTTATTGATTATTTATTTAGTACAATGAGTTTCAAATTCACATATAATGCAGAGGTTGATGGAATAGAATTTTTGGATATTTTTGTTTACAAAGACCCAGGACAGGGGGGGGCTTTATGTTGCAGCATCTTTCCAAAAAGACTTACTCGAATGGTTTATTACATTTTGAGAGTTGCCACCCATTTTACCAGAAACAAAGTGTGGTAAAGGGACAAATGGTAAGATTGTCATAGTTGATTAGTGATGACTTAAAATTTTTTAAGATTTTTTTAAAGAGATGACCACCTTAATTGGTATGTTTAAAGGGGTCCCATTTAGATGATCAAAGTCTTAGAACTTCGAATTTCATATGGCCGACACCATATGATCAAAGTTTTAAGACTCTGAACATCTTAAAAAAAATACAAAAAAAAAAATCCTGGATGTTTCCACAGGGAGGTAAGTCTCCCTGCACCACCCACGTGGGGGCTGCACCCACCATACCCCCCTGCTACTTAATTATACCAACTCAGAGATTGCACTACAGTGAAGAAAACGGAAGATTTTCCATTCCACGTTGTATGGAGACCTCTGTTTAGAACATTCAAAATCTTAACACTTCAATCATATGATGTCGGCCATGTGAAATAGGTAGCTACCTGTACAACATGCCAAGCTTTCTATGTAGGTAAGACCAGTAGAAAGCTTAAGGTAAGAATAGCTGCACATATCAGGAACATTAAAAATAAGAAAACTAGTGAAGCCTTGTATGCACATTCAGAGTGTGAAAATTTTAAAAGGTTTATATTTTTTATAATTGACACAGTTGAAATAGACAAAAGGGGTGGTGATTTTAAAAATGTATTGGAGTACAGAGAAACAGTATGGCAGCTGAGACTTAATGCCAAGCAGTTTCCTGGGATTAATGATTCCTGTTCTATTTTGAGTATTTTAAAGCTTAGGGCACACAAAATTTAATACAGATGTTTAGCCAGCTTGTTTTTTTATGTTTTGATGAGTATTGCATATATTTATAGGTTTATTATAGTAGTTTGGAATTTTTAATAGACATTTTATGAATTTTGGTAGTCTTGGTGTGTATCACATTGATGTTTATATAGTAGTGATGATGTATTGAATATTTATTATGTATTATTTGTTCCGTTTGTCTTTAAATGCTGGTGGTTACTCTTAATTACATCTGGATCATGTGATTTTTAATCGGTATAAAATGCATTTGTCTCATTGAGATTTTACTCTGATGAAGGCTGAGTAATATTATGAGCGAAAGTGCTTAGTCTCAAGTTTTATTTATTTTTTATTTTGTTTTAACATTTGTTTACCGGGAAAGTCCGACTTGGAATGAAGCCAATTTTCAGTGGAGACCCTGGGAGAAACAGTCCAGACGTATGTCTTTATAACGTGGGAGGAAACCAGAGTACCTGACGAAAACCCAGACGAATGCAGGGAGGACATGCAGACTCCACACAGAAGGCACTCCATCCAAGAATTGAACCAGAGAACCTCTTGCTGTGAGGCAACAATGTTTCTGCTGCACCACTGCGGCATCCATATTATTTATCGTGTTTATAATAAACTTCAGTATCCCCATGAGCATGGTTAGCAGTGGTGATTTTTTTATTTTACTTCAAGTAGTTTGTATTTTACATACTTAGATTCTTCCCCCTTTTTACAGTTCTCCATTATGACTTTATTTAATGACAAATGATCCTTTGCTCCTTATAACTTTCTTTTGTTACCCTTTCACTCTGTTGCCATGATTTAGTTTTCTTCTAAATGAGTATAAACTTTCAGCATCAATTTACACATCATTGGAAGACAAGTTAATTGTTCTATAGTTTTTAGGAAAGCTAGCAGGTTCCCTTTGAAGAAGGAGTATTGTTTTTTCCTGTTGTTAACCAGGTTGGTGTCTGTTCAGGGTGTGCATATAAATAGTTCTTACTCAGGTCTAAATCTTTGATTTGTATGGTAGTATAGACTGGGAGATAATTAATGAGAAAGTCAAACATTGTACGTGAGGTGGTGAGGATCCAGGCTAATATGGAATTTGATGTCTTGCTATAATGTGTGGGGCTATTAATTGGTTTTGTGAAACCAGATATATTCATGCTAGATGTAGGGGAATTAGAGTTTATGTCCAACCAATTGACATTCACATCACCTAATAGTATTATTTCTGGTGGAATTGCTATGGTTATCCAATGTAGGATATCTTCCAGTATAGCTGTATTGTCACTAGGAGGGATGTAGGGAAGAGTAGTAAATACTTGTTTATAGTTCTTTAATTTCAGGAAAGTTATAAGAAGCTCTGCTGAATTGAATTTTGGTATTTGTTTGTTGTAGGGGGAAATGTGTTAGATGTTGGGAAATATTAAATCAATACCATCACCTTTCCTCTTTACACAGTCATTACAGATAATATTATACCCAGGAGGTGCAATTGTGGAGCTGTTTATGCTGGGTTTAATCCAAGTTTCAGTTACAGTTAGAATATCACACTTGTGTTAGGTAATCCAGGCATGTAGTTCAGTAATTTTGTTTCCTATACTTCTAACATTTATAGCAACAAAAGTTAGATTACTGGGGTTTGGGTCTGAATGTTGTAGGGTTAGAGGAGTGTGTGGAAGAGAATTGTTGTGATGCTCATTGAGATAGGCAGAGCCAAGATTAGGGTAAATGTGTTCTACAAGGATTTTAGTATATTGGACTATAACTGATACTTGTTTAGAGAGAGTACTTTTCCACCTAATTTTATTTTTATTTGAGTTTAAATTATTTAAGTCAGTCTGTATTTGGAGTAAAGGTGAGAATCCTTAAATAGGCTTGGTGTGATGTGTGGAGAGTGTAAGAAGGAAGTATAAATAGGTGATTGGGACAGAGTTGGGATATGTTAAGTGCTATTATAGAGACATGGTAGGATGAGAGATGGTTCAGTAGCAGGAACAGAATAGAGGATAAGCTAAGGAGTAACACGATTAAGTAAAGGGATCAGTATGTTATAATTAGCAGGGACTGTGGAAGGAAAATAACTAGCAGAATAGAAGGATATTTAGTGGTGGTGGAGTCTGACAGCTGAGAGATGGTAGCTAGGAAATGTATATTTCCTATGTCGGGAGAGTTAGGTTGTTCTTGTATCACCCTGAAATGTAAGGAATAGAGGGATTTAAAAAGCAAAAGATTAGAAACGTACATAAAACGTGAATAAAGGAGGGTTTATTTGGGAAAAGTCGAAGATGCAATGCAGAATAGACAGGTGCTGTTAGGGTGGGGGGGTGTAACCATGAATAAGGACTTAGTAAGTGGCCCTTAAAGAACAAGGACAACTCTGTTGGGGAGGTGTTAAAAGCAAATTTACAGCACAGACAGGCATGTATTTGACTAGATGATGTTAATACAGAGAAACGTTTTTCAAGTTAAAATTTTTTACATTGTACAAAGACAGTGAAAATGTTTGGGAGTTGGCCCTTGTGGCAACATTGTGAGAAATGTGCTCCAGAAGCTGGAGGCTTTGGCAAGACCGGGAGGAGAATTGACAGTTTATGTTAGAGTTAAGAAATGACTCTGCATTGGACATGTTGCCAGGCGTAAATCAGAAATTCAGAAGATTCTACAGGCAGAAATAGACTTCTGGTCCTGGACACTGAAAGAAGCAGAAGTGGATGTAGCACGTTCAGCATCAAAAATGTTGACCTTAAAGTTGATACAGGAAAAAGTACAACATTTCATTTATTTATTCATTTATTTACATTTGTTGACCGGGAGTGTCTGACTGGATGTTGGTCCATTTTCAGCAGAGGCCCGGGGAGAAAAGCTCCACAGTTAAAATATACAGATAGTTACATTGGATTTACATAGCGATTAACAATTTGATTAACATAGCAATTAATTACAAATATACAGATGAAGAACATAGTACATCAGTACTTTTATAACAGAAATAAAGGGCAAAATAGATTCTATTCTTGGACAAGATCCAATGGACATTCTAGAGGTCTTTAGAGTTTTCTATTCAGCCATTATAAGCAGAAAAACAGGAGACAGTGGCAGGTTTAGCCATGTCTCAATATGCCTTCTGGAAGGGTGTAGAGTCATGCCAAGACTAGGATGGAAAGATGCCAACACATTGGAGAAAGCTGTCACTAGAGAGGAGCTAGCTGTAGTCCTATGAAGTGCCACAAAATGGAAGACTAGATGACCTGTCAGGATAGTTGGAGGAGATTCTACTATGTCTGTTAAGTCTAGTGTTTGAAAGGAAACAGGTTCTGTGCTGTTTGCTATCATTTTGAAAGTGCATTCTTATAGCTCAATCTCTGTCCTGAATAAGGATTATAAAATATTCATGGCTGTTATGGCAAAAAGACAGGCAGGAGTTAATAGCTCTTTTGATACAGTGTAACCAGTGTGGATTCATTTTGGTTAGATAAACATGATTGCATGATTAAGGCCTTGACAATAGTGGAACAGACCTGTTATATGGATACCCCTTACCAGTTTTGATGCTGAAAAGACCTTTTATAGGATCAGGTGGAGATTTCTGAGGAAGGTCTTCGGTATGTATGGCTTTCCCTAATTAATTAATACTTTATATGAAGGTGCCATGGGTAGAGGCAAAGAACATGGTGTGTCATGTGAAGAATTTCCAATGAAGAGCGGCTCCAGACAGGGGTACCCATTATCACCTTTGTTGATTGTTTTGGATTTGAAGCCTCTGGTGGAGAATCTTAGGGCTGAGGATTTGAGATGGGGTGATTAAAGTTTCAAGTGTACATTATATGTGGATGACCTATATCCATCACATCCTGAGAGGGTTTTAAAAAGACTCTTTGAAATGCTGGAGATTTTTAGAAGGGTTTCACTTTATAAGGTAAATATAGCAAAGCTGTTTGCCCTAGCAGTGCATTATGTTCCTCCAAGAAAGGCTAGTCCAAATATTTCCTTTCTTGAGCCATGGAACTAGGGAAATGTTTAAATATTTGGCGGTCCATATTGTCCTGTAGCCAAAGCAGACAGTGTATCTCACATGTAGCCCTCTCCTGGAGAAATTAAGTCTCTTTTATGGAGGTGGGTTGTTTGAATTTGGACTTTAAGCCATTTCAGATAGGACTGCTCACACTGGTGCTGTATCCTTTTGTGGCTATCCTATTAGGACTGCTCACACTGGTGCTTTATCCTTTTATGGCTATCCTATTAGGACTGCTCGCACTGGTGCTGTATCCTTTTGTGGCTATCCTATTAGGACTGCCCCCACTGGTGCTGTATCCTTTTGTGGCTATCCTATTAGGACAGCTTGCACTGGTGATGTATCCTTTTATGGCTATCCTATTAGGACTGCTCACACTGGTGCTGTATCCTTTTGTGGCTATCCTATTAGGACTGCTCACACTGGTGCTGTATCCTTTTATGGCTATCCTATTAGGACTGCTCACACTGGTGCTGTATCCTTTTGTGGCTATCCTATTAGGACTGCTCGCACTGGTGCTGTATCCTTTTATGGCTATCCTATTAGGACTGCTTGCACTGGTGCTGTATCCTTTTGTGGCTATCCTATTAGGACTGCTCGCACTGGTGCTGCATCCTTTTATGGCTATCCTATTTCCTGTTTCCATTGGAGAGTGCAAGAGCTGGTCCAGCATGAAGAAAATGACTGAAGCCTCTACAATCTGGAGGACTGGCTGTCCTGGACATTGAAGCATACTGGGTGGCAGCAAACGTGAGACTTCTATTAAGAATTTCCTTCCACCAGGGGGATGTAGGATGGACCAAGATTATACGTTTTCTGGCAGAGAGGAAGAGGATGTTTAGAAATGGGCTGTAATGCAGTACAATAAAATCTGGCTGTCAGGACAGCTGATTGTGGGGATAGCAGATGCACTAGTCTTGGTTCTAAAGTGGAGAGATATGCAAGGATGGAGGGGGGGGGTTACAATTGATAATATTTAGCTCTGGAGAGGACTGGCCACTGAAGTTGAACTTTTCTGGAGATGTCATACTGTGATAAGGTAAGATATACAGAATATCTGAAGAGAGATTGTCGGATAATCATCAGAGAAGATGCTGAAGAAAAGTGGGGCTTGCTGGTACAATACTGATTAGTGTTTGAGGCACTATGTACTGTAAGGAGATTATTAGGAAAAATTCCAAAACCATTTGCCTCCTCTGGGTCTAGTGTTCTTAGACTGGAGAGGAGGGGCATCTTTGTCACTGGAGTGTATAAAGTCCTAAATGAATAATAAGAAGACAAAGCCGTGTCTGAAGGGAGACTGTGCAGGACTCCTGCCAGTCAATATTAGTCAAATAGCTCAGAGAAAGATTATGGAGAGTATTGCAGGATAGGGCAACTGCCCTGGAAAAGTTCCAGATCTATGACTGGAAGTGTCCCCCAAATATTTTTATATCCCATGGAAGTTGTCTTATGCACCCAGAAATGTCAACCAGCTGTTGTCGCTTTCAAAGAGAAAGGATTAGAAACAGGATTCCTATGTTTTGGGAATGCCCTGGTTTAGATTCATTTAAGCACCAACTGATTGATTTACTGAGGAGGACTGGTCAGGAAAGATAAAATTAAGACCCAGTTTCTCTTGGGAACAAGATGGGAGGCCCCCTTTGTAGAAGTGAGAGTATATTAATTGCAGCAGTCTTAAACTCACATGGAAGGTTCAGGATCCTCCAACAACAACAAACAAACTACAGGAAGTACTGCAGGAATTAGCTAGATAGAAAGATGATGCTTAAAAGGAGACCCTGGCTTGATGCATGAGTGGTAAAATTCCCTGCAGGATTAGGGTAGTTGTATGTTCAATCTGATTGGGAGGAATGTTAACCACTCTTATCCAGCAAAACATGTAATACTACTGAGCGAGTACCCAGCTGTAATTCTAACTTTTGATGACTATGTTGTAGCTTTTCTTTTTCTTTGATCTATCCTTGTGATTAATGTCTGTAGTTCTAGTTATAAGAAAGGATATGGTATGTTATGACCTATTTGTATGATGATTTTGCCTGCAATAAAGAAATGTGTGTTAAAAAAATCTTATTCTATTACAAAGTTAAGCTTTTACATTAACTTCTTTATACATAGGTTCATAGGTTCATACGTAAGTACTAGGCTATGCAACTATACAGTCCATTTAAAGTCTAGCCAGTTTCCCTTTTGATGCATGAATTAACCAATCCCATTTAGTGTTAGATTGGTCTTACCCATCCCATGGTCAATAATCTTATATTATCTGTGATCATACAGCGAATAATTTGTGGAGAACCATGCATGGGATAAATCATGTAGGAGTTACCTGTGTCCAGTAGCAGACCAGGGGCAGTCCCAGGGAAATTTTTTTCATTCCCATCCATAGATCTATGTTGCACTTGAATATGGACAGGGATGAACTTTGTTTTATGTGGATATGGAGTCTGTCCCACATCACTGGTATCCTCTGTGAGATATACTTGTCCCAACAAGCCATTCTGGTGATGTTGCAGAAGAGGTTTAGATCTCTAGACCAAGTATTTCTGATGCCATGTAACTTGCTGATGTGCAGTAAATCCATCAGTAATGGGTCAGAGGATGCCCTGTATGCTAGATACAGGTTACCTATTAGCAGTCTGTAGGATACCAAGAATAAAGACAGTGCTTTGAGTCATATACCATACCTTATTCTGTTTAGTACCAATGTAACACTTATGTAAATAGTAATATTCCAGTGTTTAAATTGTTTAGTATGATTTGTTCACAGTAATTGGCTGTCAGTGTTCAGGATCTGCTTTTATGTAGATAGAAAATTGGGTTTAATACATGTTTGCAACATTTTACTACTTTATGCATAGCCCGCTTTAGGCACCAGCAAACCCTGCGGTTGCTGGGGGTCCCCAACCACAGCAAGTTATTTTATCCAGATATTTTGTAACATGTCTGTCAAACCAACAAAAGCTAGTACAGCGATTTTGTATACTTAAGAAACCAGGTGGATAATAGCTCTTATTTATGTCTCTTTTAAAATTCAAAGAAATCTCTGGTTATAGTAACAGTGTTTTATCAAGTAACAGGCTTCACAATTCCATTAAATATTTTACCACTGATTTAGTGCCACAAACCCTTCTGGTGGACATTATCTCCACTAAAACTAACAACATAGCCAGCATTAGGTACCTGCAATACCCATGGCTGCAGGGGGCCCTTTAATCATCCTTGACTGTGTGGGGCCCCCGCAAAAGCTGCTGCTGGTTGGGGAAAAATAAGAATTAAAACATGTATTAATTTCATGATTACGGTCCTTAACCTGAGCATGGCTGCGATATGACCCTTTCAGGATAAAGCTGATAATGTACATGAGCAGGGTAAGCACTGGAGAGCTCAGTAGCCCAAGACCTTCCTCAGGGATAGTTTTCCTCTTTCATGGAGGTTTTATAAGTACTGGCAAAAGACCCGATACTATAATTCTCAACTTCTTTGCTTGTTTATTTGGCTAGGTGCATGCACTGTCCTGCATTCTATGTAGGGAAAACGGAGCGCAGACTCCGAGATAGAATGTATGAGCACCTTTATGCTATAAGGTGCAATAAGTTTGACAATGCATTAGCTAAACATATTCATTTGAATATGAATCACAACTTTAAATTCCTAGTCATAGACAGTGTTAAGCATGACATCAGAGGTGGCTCTGTTTCTTTTAAACTTGATGAGCTAGAATTAAAATGGCAAATAAGATTGGATGCTTGTAATGTTCCTGGCCTTAATGAGTCATGTTCTATAAGCAGCATCTTAAAACTTAAGAGTTTACAGAGATAATAAATAGATGATGCCTTTGTTATAAAAGCTATATATATATATATATATATATATATATATATATATATATATATATATACTGTTCTTGCACTTTGTGTATTTGATTAGTAGCATATAGGTTAATTTGTATGTTTTATATTTATACTTATAAGTTATTTTCATCACTTTTTATATGTACTGTTTATTTATTTAGTTTTTTGGTGATGCATTTTTAAATAACTAATTAGTTAATTGTCCCGCATTTTTTGCCCTAAGAGTCTATTTAACTGTTTTGTGATTGTAAAGTGATTATTTCTGAAGAAGTTTGCCTTCTGGCAGATGAAAAGCGCTTCAAAAGTTCTTGATTAAACCTAGTGTGTGGACTCTACAGTGGTTGGGACTTTGTTGTTTTTTTATCAAATTTTAACATCTTTAACTCTGCCACTTCCAGCTCTGACTCCTGCCTTTTTGTCAATGCCACTGTCTCCAACCCATACAACATAGCTGGTCTCACTACCCTCTTGTAGACCTTCCCTTTCACTCTTACTGGTACCCGTCTGTCACAAATCATCCCTGACACTCTTCTCCACCCATTCCACCCTGCATGTACTCTCTTCTTCACCTCTCTTTCACACTCACCATCACTCTGAACTGTTGATCCCAAGTAGTTAAACTTATCCACCTTTGCCACCTCTACTCCCTGCATCCTCACCATTCTTCTGTCCTCCCTCTCATTCACACACATATTCTGTCTTAGTCCTGCTGACCTTCATTCCTCTCCTCTCTAGAGCATATTGCCACCTCTCCAGGGTCTCCTCAACCTGGTCCCTACTCTCACTACAGATCACAATGTCATCTGCAAACATCATAGTCCATAGGGCCTCCTGTCTGATCTTGTCTGTCATCCTGTCCATTACCATTGCAAATAAGAAAGGGCTCAGAGCTGATTCTTGATGTAATCCCACCTCCACCTTAAACGGATCTATCACTCCCACTGCAGACTTCATCACTGTCACACTACCCTCGTACATATCCTGTACCACTCTTACATACTTCTCTGCCACTCCTGACTTCCTCATACAATACCACAACTCCTCTCTAGGCACCCTATCACATGCTTTCTCAAAGTCCACCAAGACACAATGCAACTCCTTCTAACCTTCTCTCAATTTCTCCATCAACACTCTCAGAGCAAACATTGCATCTGTAGTGCTCTTTCCCGGCATGAAACCATACTGCTGATCACTAAACATCACCTCTATTCTTAACCTAGCTTCCACTACTCTTTCCCATAACTTCAAGCTGTGACTGATAAGTTGTATCCCTCTGTAGTTACTACAACTCAGAACATCACCCTTATTCTTAAAAATAGGTACCAAAACAATTTTTCTCCACTCCTCAGGCATCCTCTGACTTTCCAAGATTTCATTAAACAATCTAGTTAAAAACTCCACTGCCATTTCTCCTAAGCACCTCCATGCTTCCACTGGTATGTCATCTGGGCCAACAGCCTTTCCATTCTTCATCCAGGGTGATACTTACACTGGAAGTGCCTAAGGGGCCCCAACTTGAAATTTGCTGGGGGCCTCCAAAATGCTAACACCGGCCCTGACGTTATGGCCTAGGTCATAGTTGAAAAGAGTACTTAAAACAGCCTACACACCTGGAAAACTAACCAGATAAATAAACGAATACATTATTTTATGAGGCACCACTAAAACTGTAGAGGTTAAGATTGCAAAAGCATGATATAGTAGTAAAGTATAAGTCAGGAAAAGTGATGCATTTACCAGATATACTGTGACATTTATATCTGCTGGTGCAATAAGATTTGCTTAACTGAAAAAGTGGGCATGAACTAGATAACCCCAGTGCTGCCTGCAACTGAAAAGAAACCTAAAAGAATTTCAGCAGTGAACTGAGCGTACTTTGAGATGTGGAAATGAAAGACTGGTCAGAACAGAAATCTGCTTGGAGGAAGGAATACATTTTTTTTAAAGGAGAAGTCAGTTATATACAAAAGTCGATATTTAAGGTATATAAGGTGATAGCGCCTAATAATTTATGGAAAGAAATGACAATAATTTATTGGTCATGTTTAGGAAATGAAACGTGTACAGAAAAAAACTTGTAATGCAATGTACTGTCCAGGTGTACCAGTGTAAATACAGCAAGATGTTTGAAACTTTTTATTATATAGTTTATATTATAGCAACTATCCAAGACAATAAATTATTCATTACTTAGTTGTATGAAGACCATGGAGTAAAGTAGAAACAGATTTATTTCTTCTTCATAACTTCAAGGGCTCTTCCTTATGTAAAATAGCTCGAGTCAATAACAGATGGATAAAAAATATATATATTCTGGATAAAAATACTTCTGTGATCAGGGGAATGCCCATTTTTCTTCAAGGAGTGGCACAGAGTATTTCAAAGATCCAGAGAGAAGTTACAAAATGGAGCTTGTGCTGAGGATGCAATGTTGTAAAAAAGAAATTGGTGACAAATATTCAGAACGAGAGTCTGACAGTTGTAGAGAAGAAACTGTTCACACATGTTCAGAATGAAAGTATCTCACAGTGACTAAAAGGAATATTGATATAGTATTTGTGAAGCCTCCACCAAATATTTAGAGATGTGTCCAGAGAGATGTCTAGTGAGGTGGCCTAAGTGGCATTTCCAGAAGCAGAAGAAGACTGTCCATCTGGGTTCAGAAACTGCTGATAGACTGCTCAATGGTGACTTAGCCGAAACAGGTTATAGTGCAGGTCAAAGGTTATCCCAAAAATGTCAAGAGAACAACAAAAAGCTAGATCGATGTTTAGCTCCAAGGACTGAATAATTCTGATTATGTTTAAATTAGGTTCTCTGAATGTGCTCCGGTTATGCTAATAAAGTGTCTTTTCTTTCACTTTGAAAGAATGAAGATGAATGTCTTTACATTTCATTTTCTGAAAATGAAATGTGTTCTTACAGAAATGTATGACATGAAAGAAAAGAAGGTGGCATTATTAAACATGTACATGTCAGTGCATTAAATATAGTTCAACTAGATTGCTGAAATGTAAGTTTTGGAAAAGAGGAATGTAATATATGTAAATCAGGTAGTGTGGTGCCCTGTAACTGTTGCACAAAGGCCCTCCTGAATAATAAATGTCACAGTGCATAGCTGGCAAAAGAGAATAAAGCTCTCCTTGCTCAGGGTCACTGTGCTGGGAAGTTTGACATGGCTGTGGAATAACATAAAATCCAAGACAGCAACTGTTTTATTTGGTAAAACCAAAACAAAAAAAAATCAGTTAAAACCAAAACAAAATATATTGTATTTTTTGTTTTGTTTTTAAGTGGTTTTACCAAATAAGACAGTTGCTACTGGCAAACTTCGGCCTTGGATTTGTTATGGCTGTGGAATAAGTAATATGGCTATTAACAAGAGAGTTGCTGCACTATAAGAACTATGGTCAGGGTTACACTAGCCACAACATATCATCTGCTCTACACCCTGAAGAACTACAAAATGAAAAAGAACCTCCAATCAATATTCACCAAGGATATCAATTTCAAATACACTTTAAGCACTCCAGTTACTGTATTTTAGACTACTACCTAACCTACAGGGTCTTATTACAAGAAATAAACTGAAACTAGAAAAGAATATAGCCCAGAAAGGTGCAAAACCTTGCATTATTCCAGAACTAAAGCAAGGAAGATCATTTTAATGTTGCTAGTATCACAGCTTTTTAAAGCATCAATGATCTTTGTATGCTACTGACAACTTCACAAAAGAAGATACAGATGATGTTTACATACTGTGGTTTATCTCATCAAATGAAATGCATTTCTTAAAACAAATTATATAGAAATGATGGGGCACGCACTCACAGCCTGAATGAATGCCCATAAGCAGACAGTATTATTGTTACAAAACAGGTATTATTAGTATATTACATTGAAAGTTTAATATCACTGACCATACAGCTGACTGTTAGTATGGTCCTATTATTGATGTAATAGCATTACAACAAAACTGTTAAGTTAGTATCAGGCCTGTTCAGAGGTACCGACTAGGGGTTATGTAGACAATGTGCCGTACATGCAAAACCACTGTTGCATTAGGGGCAGCAAATTGCTTTTTTTTTCTTTCTTGTTTCTTTGCTAGCTGGAACACTCATGTACTATTAGCTCATACTATAGACATGTTCATTTTGTATATTATATCAGAATTATCAGGCATCCTCAGTTTCTCCTTTATAGGTGTTCACATACTGAGAGTTCACATCTTATTCACTTTGGAGTCTTTGCTGTTGCCATAACAAAAAGACCTGAACATTTTTTTATAAACACCTTTATTGAATTATAACTTGTGACTTAGGCAAGCTTACATTTATATAAAAGAAAACAAACCATATTTACTTTCCATAGTTACAAATATTATGCATCACATATATTGTTTTCAACAATATAGTAAATTCAGTATTACAAACATTTGTCCATTCCACTAAACTTCATTCCAGTCCAAAACATTTTTCTGCTTGTATTGTTCCCAGAATTTCAATTTTTTCATGTAATTTGCTCCTATCCTTTTATAAAGATCCTGCTTCCAGTTCTTTTCTCTCTGTTACAATATTCACTACTTCAGATATGGTTGGTTTAAACTTTGATTTCCATTTTTTAGTAATTGCTTTGTTGGCAGTCACCAGAATTAAACTTACAAGGCCTTAAAGACCTGATCATTTTTAAACCAAAACCACTGTCTCACATACATTTCATGCAAAGACAGTTTAATGAGTTATGAGTTTTTTTTTTCTTTATCTAATTTTAGCTAGTGTTTGAGAACATCTCTGTTTTTTTTATGATTTTTTTCCAGTAAGGGTCATGCCTGATGACTTGAATTAATGAGAGCTTTATTTTTCTCTCCCAAATGTATGCTGGTTCGACAAAATCTGCTGTTTAAGTTTGTTTTGTTTTCTACATTTTAAATTATTCTCTTTGCTAATGGAAATAATATATATTCTGTTCTCATTTGCTGGAGTATGTATTAAAGACCTGTATCCTGCCTAAATAACGTATTGGTTCTTCTCAAATAACTCACGTAGTCCAAAAAACTGGATGTACTATAAAATTTATGTTGAGTCAAAAAAGATATTGCATAATCTCTGTGTTCTTGTGTTTTCTGTAACTGGACCAGCATGGCATTTCCTCCATTTTTTTAATTTCAACAGACAAAAAAGAAGATTGATTCCAAACCAAGCCAATATAAGAAGATTTAATAATAAAAATGGTGCAAGTTAGCGCTTTTGGGTGGATATCCTTCTTCAGACAACATACATTGATTCTAAAACATCTTATATACATTTTAGAACTCATTAGACAATTAAAAAAATCAACATTTACATTTCACCCGCCTTTTTTTCAAGGCTAGTTTTAAAGGAACAGTTATTAAGACCTGGTGCTGTATCTGCAGCCAAATTTAAAATCCATTTAAGCTCTGCATATTCAGTTGTGTTAACAACATCACCACCCTCCTACCTTCTTGTATTATTTGCATTACCAAAAATGAAAAACTGTGATCCGGAAAGCATTTGATATGTTGATATAAAGCATTTTTCTCATCTCTCAATCTGATGGAAGACATATGATTTAAAATTCTAGTTTTAAGTTTGCAGTTCATTTTCCCCACATAAAAACTTGAACATTGTTTACATTGTGCAAGATAGATTACATTTGCAGTATGGCAATCAGCATAAAAATCAAAGCTATATTTTCTATTAGTAGTTGGATGTATAAAATGACCTTCTCTATTCAGCAAAGTGCATGCCTTACAATGTCTACATGGAAATGTCCCTAACCTTGAATACTTTTTACTATTCTTCTGCCTTTTTTCGGGTTCATGACATAACAGCTCCTTTAGGTTATTGTTACGCCTATATACAAATTTAGGTTCTCTATCTATACTATCTCTCAAACCTTCATCACTTAAAAGAATCTTCCAATTA
Organism: Protopterus annectens; assembly: GCF_019279795.1. Taxonomy (NCBI): domain Eukaryota; kingdom Metazoa; phylum Chordata; order Ceratodontiformes; family Protopteridae; genus Protopterus; species Protopterus annectens. The sequence goes on along the minus strand of NC_056748.1, from coordinate 139,728,691 downwards.
TTTTTGATAATATTACTGATATCATAGATATTACTACTAAATTTTAATGTCACTTTAGGCTTACTATTATATCTATAAGGTGTTCTTATGGTCTTTCTTGAATTTTCTGAGAACCATGGTTTTGCTCTATCTTGTCTATTTAGGAGCACTTCATGTGTATCCCTGTCTATTTTATGTTCTTTATAACCCTTATCTACCAAATGTCGTGTCAAGATGTCCATTTCGATATCAAACACATCATTAGCTGTACATAGACGTGAAACTTTATAACACTGACCCTTCGCAGCATTGCGAAAGGTATACTGAGGATGCATACTATGAGCTTCCAAAAAGTTATTCTAGCAGCATTCTTTTCTATAAAGGGTAGTTTGCAAAATACCTTGCTCATTTTTAATAACATTCACATCTAAAAAGGATATTCTTTCACTACTAAAATTAAGAGAAAACCTTAGGAAATCAGTTGCAGTATCCATATACTTAACATATTCACAAAGGGAATTTTCATAATGTGCCCATAACATAAAAATATCATCCACAAATCTTACATAGAATATAACATATTTGTTTCATAAATGTATTGTGTCATGCAGACATTTCTGCTCCCAATAAGCTAACACCAGAGTTAGCACATGGTGTGCCCATAGCAATACCTTGTTTTTGCTTATAGTAACTGCCATTGCAAATAAAAACATTATTTTCTAAGATCGACCATAACGCTTCTAATATCAAACATTTAGTATTCTCATCATATACATTTTTATCTTGCATAATTTCCTCAATAGCTTTAATGCCAAAATCATTGGCAATAACTGTGAATAAATGATTTAAATCTAAGGTAGCTAATAATACATCATTAAGATTCAAATCATGACAAGTCTCATATAGTTCAGACAAAAAATGTGCAGAGTAAAGGTTTCAGCTTAGCTTCTACCCACATTGAAATACATTCAGTGACCCAGGCTCTCCTCGAGACAATGGGCCGCATTGGTGGTGGCAGTATATGCTTGTGGATTTTCAGTAATGCCTTGAATAAAGGTATTATTGGGTGTTCAATACGAAAAAATGTAAATAACTCTTTATCTAAATTTTTTTCATTCAATAAAGTTTTAAGTTTATCATTTACTCCCCTAATAATATATTGAATCTTAAGTGGTGAAATCATTTCATAAGTAGTTTGATCGTTTAATAAGGTCTTTAATGATCTAATGTATGCTTCTGCATCCATTACTACAATACCTCCCCCTTTACCCGCTGGTTTTATTACTATATTAGGGTCTTGTATTAAGGGAGGGTGACCTAATGGTTAAGGTGTTTGCCTTACAAACACAAGGTGCAGGGTTTGAGTCTCACAAGGGATAATTGGCTAGGCTTAAAATGGCCCACAAGGGCAGTTAGCCTAGTACTAATCTATAAACCTATGAGCTTGATTTAAATTATTAAAACAACAGTGCACATTCTCAAAAGACTGATATCTCATCCGCATGTTTTTAAAAAAGTTTTTACAGTTGAATTAATTGGGGTTACAAAGGTACTTGGCTGTTTGAATGTGTTTACTTCATACATATTATCTTTAAACATAATGTTTAAAGCAACATTCCTACCAAACAGATTTAAATCTAAAAGAACATCATTCAAAACAGATGCTCTACTTGGCACAAAAGAAAGACCTTTCCCCAGTACTTGCATTTGAACATTTGTTAGTTGCACAGTAGATATGTTAAAAATGTTATTAACATTATAAAAATTAAAACCGTGAAAACCAGGAACAGTCAGTTCGTTATTTTCCTTCGTTTTACCTCTCTTTAGGTTGAGCGTCCCCTCTTGTTTTCCTTTTTTCTCACTAGCACAGGAAACAAATGAAAAGTTGTCGCATTTTTAGTTATGGGAACTTTTGGTCTCGCTCCCAAACCCAGCGCCGGCTCACCCTTCTGCTGGCTGACGTCATGTATTGACGTCTGATGAACAGTTCGTATCAGCTGTTCCTCGGCTGTTGAAGACGTAGCTGCTGTAGGCGTAACAACCGAGGAGGTAGTATGATTAAGTGGACCAGTCACTATGTGATTATTTTCAGCAGTAGAGAAATTATTATTGATAACGTTAGTTAGATGATTTCCATCCCTTAAGCTAAATTCAGCTCTAGGAGTCTCTCTTGGCCACATAAAGATGTTACCTAATACAAAGTCACTATAGTCTGGATCTTTTTCATTTTGACTTGTTGCAATTTAGATTCAAAAGTAGCTATATTATTTAACATATCTGTGATCTTTTGTAAATGAAGTTCTGAAGTATATTTCTAGGGTGCTTTTACAGGAAAAATGTTAACTCAATGTGTCTGTGGCACTGCTAAACACTTGAGGGGGAAACTGTTAAGTAGACCCTAATGATTAATGGATGCAGTGTTTAGGCAGATATTCTGAAGTTAGAAGCAAATCAAGCAGTATTTATTGAAAAGAAAGAATTAGCTTATCAGGAAAGATGAAAAAGGGAGGTGAGTCACCTGAATGGCTACTGCTTGGCTACTAGTATTACTGCTGATCTCAGCACAGCTTCACACTGCTGGGATGCTGGGATGCTGGGATGCTGGGAAGCTGGGATGCTGCAATGCTGGGATGCTGCGATGCTGGGATGCTGCAATGCTGAGATGCTGCAATGCTGGGATGCTGGGATGCTGCAATGCTGGGATGCTGAGATGCTGCGATGCTAGGATGCTGGGATGCTGGGATGCATGCTCTCTTGCCTCTTCTCTTACCAGAAGCAAAGCAGTAGCACCAATCCCAAGATGAGAAGCAGGTCTCAGGTTCTTTGGTGATCCACAGTCTTGTCCCAGATGATACAAGTGTCTGTAGGCTTGTTGTAGCCTTCTCCTAGTAAATGCATTGAATAGCAACCAGACAGGAAGGTCAAGCACAGACATTCAATGCCCAGCCAGAAACAGTTAGGAATCAATGTACTCTGCTCCTTCTTTCACCGGGAGCACAATATAAGCACAAATTCCAAGCTCGCACCTATGAAGCAATTATTAATCTTTCCAGTGATAGCAGTCTACAGGGAATTATGACCCTGTACCCCTTCTCTCACCAGGAGAAAAACAGAAGCACTAACCCAAGACGACTACTGAGAGGCAAAATGTGGGCTATGCAATAATTGGGGGTCTTGGTGAAGATGTTGCAGATTTTAAAGGAAAGATGAAAAAATGTCTTAATATCCCAAGAGCAGCAGTGTGCATTACGAAGTTAGATATGAAAGAGAGGGCGACTTTAGCTTAGCTATGTAAGTATAGATCCACTAATTTTAAAATAACATGATAGATTGGAAGGGGTGGGCAATTTGTATTCTGGTTCTATGGAATACCGTGGGATGGTCAACAAATTTAAATATCAAAAACACAAGACTTCCACCAAAGCTTTAGAACTCACTTGTCCAGCACAAAACAGATCCAGAATAAAAAGCAAAACACCATGACTTGGAGATGGCTGTAGAATTTAGTATAAAAACCTTTATTCGACACAAGTGTTTTCATGGGTAACCCCACTTCTTCAGATGTCTAGTACATTTTAAAAACAGCTCTTAGTTTAAATATCGAGTACTTTATCATGCTGTGGAGTTGTTTACATGATAAATTGCTGACTTCTTGTTACAGGCTTGTATGTGTTTTGGAGAACACAAGTGGAAAATGCAAACATGTGCAGATATATTCTGTGTTTGTGATTGCAAACTGAAATGTTATGGAAATTTGAATTACAATCTAGATACTTTATAAATAGGCTTTTAGAAGTGTATACATATACATGAAGATTTCTAATTTAGTTAATGGCATGTACCTTGTAGGATGTTGCTTTAAACTGAAAGTGCTTATTCATACCAGAACAATGTATTGGTTGGTTTTAATCATGTGTTTCAAGAGGAGAGGTGTTTTGCTTTTTAATAAATTTAAATAGTTGAAGGTGAGTGATTTTACAAAATGATAATTTTGTGTTACTTACAATAGCCAATGAAAGAGGATATGTAACTAGAAATACAGCTGAGTTTAAAAACAAAACAGCACCTGAGTGGGAGGGTGGGCAAAATGCATTTTCTGTGTGACTCACATGAGACACAGCTGTGGTGTCTTTCCTAGTTTAAATATGCAGTTAAAATGAGAATACAAGTAAAATACAGTATAAATAAAATAAAGCATAATATACAAAAGAGAATAAAGCAATGAAACAATACAAAATGCAAGAAATCAAAAACAAGCTAACCTTTCCCTCACAGCAAGTTGTGTCAGAGTCTGAGTGAGCTTTTCCATTAAGGCCTTGAAATGTTTTATTTTACCACTTAAATAGAAGGTTTAGTTACTAGCTCCAGCCTCAGTTAATGGGTGATTATCTTTAATTGACCTGTTCTATTTTCTGTGTGACTCAAACGAAATATAGCTGTGGTCTCATATGTAATTAAAAGTTAAAAACAAGTAAAACACAGCGTAAAGAAAATAAATCACAATCTACAAAACAGAAGGCAGCACTAGATTGTGTGTGGAGGGTCTTTTATGTTTTAATGACTGTTTCTTCTTTCTTTCCTTTCTTAACCTGAAATTGTTGCTGAAAGAGTATAACAATCCACTACATTTTCATTTTCAAAAGCAGATTTAATAATGAAAAGAACAACATTATTTATGAAGTTCACATGCGTCCTATAAATACAGCAATATGTCACATTAATTAACAACAGGAGAAACTCTGTAATGAGTTTCTAAATACTGTGTTATTCCGGGATCTTTTTCTGATATCTTAAAATGTGTGCCTTCAAACACAGCTTTTGTAGGTGCATGTGTATTTTAACCTATTATTAACTTGAGGATTACTGCATGCAGGTTAGCTTCTTTATGAAAGGTGTAGGTAAAATAAAAACTAAATGTTCTATGTTGTTTTTGAAGTAAAATAAAAAGTATTTAAAATAGTGTGTAAAGAATGAGGGGGAATTTTTTTATGGAGATCTGTATTCAATGCAACTTACCTGCACACTTTATTGGCACACAGAAAGAGGGTGATTGTGATATAAGGACCAGACATTATATGATGGGATGACAGGGCATTCATTTACTTTGCTAACCTTTGATGTGAAAATATTCCATATTATATAATGTAAAACTCTTACACTGAAGTCATGCTCACTTATTTTCACTGACCATTTGCTGCAGTGGTGAGGGGAAGCTATGGGTCATGGACTAAAACACCTCTGCTATCTAAGCAATGCTCCTTAAAAATGGAGTGTGCTAACCATGGTAGAGATGTTATAGTTATTTTATACAAGATTATCAACCTTATCACACATCCTCTTCCCATTTAGAAGATTGAATAGGGTGTCTAAGGACTGTGTGTATTGACGAGATTCTAAGCAACTGTATATGGGTGAATTGCTGTCGATATGTAACACAAAGTAATTGTTTAATGGGACCATAGCAGTACTATTTTTCCAGCAGCATATGACCACACTAGTGCACAATGGAGAAAATAAACTTTGTATATATTCTCTAGTGACTTTAACAGCTTTTAATACACTGTTGTAATAAGCATTCTGCCTATATAAATACTCATAAAAGAGTCATCAGTATTTGTAAGAAGTCAAGACAATTTTATTAAACAACTTTTAACAGAACTATTTTATTCTTATCAGTCACAATATACCTACTTATGCATTATCATATATTGTGAAGGAATGTTATTCTATTTATCTGTTAGAATGTAGGCTGTTTTTAAGATGTATAAAGATTATGACACCTCTGCTGTGATAGCAAGTAAATCTTTCAAACACTATAAAAGACCACTACAAGCACACAAGCACACACATGTATACATATCAGCACATACACTCACTTGTAGATGCATCCGCAGGTTTCTCTGTTATGTTAGTTTGCAAATGCAAACATGTCTGATATCAGTCAATTTCAGCTATAATTGCCTTTTCATCTTCAGATGGTTTCTGTAAATACCACTGGGAAAAAGTCTGTTGTACTTTAATTTTCTTCTTATGATGTGCCTTCACTTGCCTTGTTTATCTAGTTATAAGACCACATGCTGGCATCGGCCCTTGTTTTTGTTGATGTATTTGATTCACAGATGGAACTGATTAATAACATATTCTTTTCTGCTCTGTAATTACAAAAGTACTGTACGGTTGGCAGAGTATCTTAACTGAATGTGTGCCATTCTTTTAAAAATCTACTGCAGCTTTATTTTACATCAGTATGAAATTACTTTTATATTACAGTGTGATGTCAGCAGCGCACTACTTGGTAAACAGCCCCACAATGTCACACTTGCAATAATGATTCAGGCACCACTTTGTTTTTCTGCAGCTGTGAAAGAAAATGAAACTGCATTTGATGTAAATGGAGCCAATTCAAGAACTTAAGCAAGATGAGTTCATTTACTCTTGAAGACTGCATGGAATAGCTATGTTGTTTTTCAGATAATATTTATAAAATACAGTCATGCACATTGCTGGTTATTTCTATTCTACCTTCTGTAATTCCTTTACATCTTAATTATCAAAACATACTATTTTGCAGGGAATAAACTAGAAACTCAGACAATGCAGTCATTGAAAAACATTAAAGTAGGTTATTCCGTTTTATTCTGGTGTCTTTGCAGCTCTGCTTTGAGGTTTTGTGATAACACAGCCTCATTGTGTATTTGATTTGTACAGTATAACCTCTAAAAACAGAACAAAAAGCCATTAAGAAAACAATTAAAATATATTCTGCGTAAAAACTGAATGGAAGTTTAGTGGAAAAATATAGTAATTCCTGTGTAGCAATTTTAGGGAGATCAGGTGGTCCCACTTGTGTAGCCAAAATTTTCAGATTTATGTATTACACTCCGATGTTTGCATCCCTGAAACCATAACTGCTCTTTGCTCTATTGTACATACCTGAAGTATGCAATGAATGGTGTGTCATATATTTTGAAATACTCATATTAGAACCCTTAACTGAACATCTTGAAACATGAGTATACATTGGTGTTGATATTCTTGCCTGCTGTCCTATCTTAATTGCATCTTTTTCTTTCATTGTATTTGAAGACTGAACATATAGTATTTATATAGTATTTTTTAGCATTTATATAGTATTTTGTAGTCAACCACAATATTGTCATGTTAAAATTTGTTTTGCACCCTGTAGCTTACATGACATATAGATGACTATACTGGTGTATATAGCTGGCTATACTGGTGCTTTCCCACTAGGTGACAAGCAGGTTGTACATGAGAGGAAGCTTTCTGTCATACAACACAACTTTCTTAGGACAAGCTAAGAACTCTGGTGCCAGAGGACGTGACCAAACTAAGGTAGCTGTGAGATGCTGATATTGGCTTGCCCTACTGAAGAGACAGAGCTAATTCGGACTGCTGTGGTGCCAGCATGTCTTGTGGAAGATATGCACTGTATGCAGTAAATGGAGCCAGTACATGTGCTAGGCCATGGGAATAGAGCCACAAATAGGCACCGCCATATTGGCAAACAATGATTCCACAAACCAAAATACCAGTAATCTGTCTTCTTCTTTATTGATCCATACAAAACTGGTAAATGGGACTTCCAAAGTAAGAATCACATCAGGAATAAAATGGTTTCAATGCCAAACACATTAATTTGCCACATGTCTGAACTATGTAAATACAATACCAAAAATGACATCATCTTTGAGCAACCAAAGTTTGTGAACTGCTTAAATTCAGTACAGATAATGACATCTTAAAATTCCCAGAAATATGTGTGAACTTGCAATGATATTATAACCAAACACATCTTCATTAGTAGCAACTTATTATATATTAAACAGTTTAAATACAATACAAGCAATGACTTCATCTCTAATTGCCCCAAATGTATATGACCTATTTAAAAACAATATCAGCAATGAAATCATAAGTATTTACTTGCAGAAGTTTGAACTTTCTAAATATAATACCAAAAATGATTCATGTTTAATCATCCAAAAGTGTGCATTAGCAGTTTAGATACTATATCAACAATGGGGTCTACTTCAGAAGACTGAAAAACCAAAAAACTGAATCGCAAAAGACTGAAAATTCAAAATATTGAATGATGGAATTTGCCCCTTCTCCACTGTTGTGCAATCTTGGAGTTGGTATATATAGTTAACAGGGGATGTGGGGGTGCAGCCCCCCACATGAGAGGTGCGGGGGGGGGCTTTTCCCTGCATTAATAATGTGTTCAGTATTTTGAATTTTCACGTGTTATGGTGAACAAAATTAATGTTCGTCAGTGTTGGGCTTACCATAAATTTGAACTACCTAGATATAATACCAACAATATCTTTGATCAACCAGAAAATTGATGGGTCTATTGTCACAGACATGTTCTGACGGGTCTACTGTCACTGATGTGTTCTGATGGGTCTACTGTCACAGACATGTTCTGATGGGTCTACTGTCACTGATATGTTCTGATGGGTCTACTGATACCGACATGTTCTGATGGGTCTACTGTCACTGACATGTTCTGATGGGTCTACTGTCACCGATATGTTCTGATGGGTCTACTGTCACCGACATGTTCTGATGGGTCTACTGTCACTGATTTGTTGTGATGGGTCTACTGTCACTGACATGTTCTGATGGGTCTACTGTCACAGACATGTTCTGATGGGTCTACTGTCACCGACATGTTCTGATTGGTCTACTGTCACCGACATGTTCTGATGAGTCTACTGTCACTGACATGTTCTGATGGGTCTACTTTCACTGACATGTTCTGATGGGTCTACTGTCACCGACATGTTCTGACGGGTCTACTGTCACCGACATGTTCTGATGGGTGTACTGTCACCAATATGTTCTGATGGGTCTACTGTCACTGATATGTTCTGATGGGTCTACTGTCACCGACATGTTCTAATGGGTCTACTGTCACTGACATGTTCTGATGGGTCTACTGTCACTGACATGTTCTGATGGGTCTACTGTCACTGACATGTTCTGATGGGTCTACTGTCACCAATATGTTCTGATGGGCCTACTGTCACTGATATGTTCTGATGGGTCTACTGTCACCGACATGTTCTGATGGGTCTACTGTCACTGATATGTTCTGATGGGTCTACTGACACCGACATGTTCTGATGGGTCTACTGTCACCGACATGTTCTGATGGGTCTACTGTCACTGATATGTTCTGATGGGTCTACTGTCACCGATATGTTCTGACGGATCTACTGTCACCGACATGTTCTGACGGGTCTACTGTCACCGACATGTTCTAATGGGTTTACTGTCACCGACATGTTCTGATGGATCTACTGTCACCGACATGTTCTGATGGGTCCACTGTCACCGACATGTTCTGATGGGTCTACTGTCACCGATATGTTCTGATGGGTCTACTGTCACCGACATGTTCTGATGGGTCTACTGTCACTGATATGTTCTGATGGGTCTACTGTCACCGACATGTTCTGATGGGTCTACTGTCACTGACATGTTCTGATGGGTCTACTGTCACCGATATGTTCTGATGGGTCTACTGTCACTGATATGTTCTGATGGGTCTACTGTCACCGACATGTTCTGATGGGTCTACTGTCACTGATATGTTCTGATGGGTCTACTGTCACCGACATGTTCTGATGGGTCTACTGTCACTGATATGTTCTGATGGGTCTACTGTCACCGACATGTTCTGATGGGTCTACTGTCATCGACATGTTCTGATGGCTCTACTGTCACTGACATGTTCTGATGGGTCTACTGTCACCGACATGTTCTGATGGGTCTACTGTCACCGACATGTTCTGATGGGTCTACTGTCACCGACATGTTCTGATGAGTCTACTGTCACTGACATGTTCTGATGGGTCTACTTTCACTGACATGTTCTGATGGGTCTACTGTCACCGACATGTTCTGACGGGTCTACTGTCACCGACATGTTCTGATGGGTGTACTGTCACCAATATGTTCTGATGGGTCTACTGTCACTGATATGTTCTGATGGGTCTACTGTCACCGACATGTTCTAATGGGTCTACTGTCACTGACATGTTCTGATGGGTCTACTGTCACTGACATGTTCTGATGGGTCTACTGTCACTGACATGTTCTGATGGGTCTACTGTCACCAATATGTTCTGATGGGCCTACTGTCACTGATATGTTCTGATGGGTCTACTGTCACCGACATGTTCTGATGGGTCTACTGTCACTGATATGTTCTGATGGGTCTACTGTCACCGACATGTTCTGATGGGTCTACTGTCACTGACATGTTCTGATGGGTCTACTGTCACCGATATGTTCTGATGGGTCTACTGTCACTGATATGTTCTGATGGGTCTACTGTCACCGACATGTTCTGATGGGTCTACTGTCACTGATATGTTCTGATGGGTCTACTGTCACCGACATGTTCTGATGGGTCTACTGTCACTGATATGTTCTGATGGGTCTACTGTCACCGACATGTTCTGATGGGTCTACTGTCATCGACATGTTCTGATGGCTCTACTGTCACTGACATGTTCTGATGGGTCTACTGTCACCGACATGTTCTGATGGGTCTACTGTCACCGACATGTTCTGATGGGTCTACTGTCACCGATATGTTCTGATGGGTCTACTGTCACCGACATATTCTGATGGGTCTACTGTCACCGACATGTTCTGATGGGTCTACTGTCACTGATATGTTCTGATGTGTCTACTGTCACCGACATGTTCTGATGGGTCTACTGTCACTGACATGTTCTCATGGATCTACTGTCACCGATATGTTATGATGGGTCTACTGTTACCGACATGTTCTGATGGGTATACTGTCACTGATATGTTCTGATGGGTCTACTCTCACCGGCATGTTCTGATGGGTCTACTGTCACCGATATGTTCTGATGGGTCTACTGTCCCTGACATGTTCTGATGGGTCTACTGTCACCGACATGTTCTGATGGGTCTACTGCCACCGACATGTTCTGATGGGTCTACTGTCACTGACTTGTTCTGATGGGTCTACTGTCACCGACATGTTCTGATGGGTGTACTGTCACCGATATGTTCTGATGGGTCTACTGTCACCGACATGTTCTGATGGGTCTACTGTCACCGATATGTTCTGATGGGTCTACTGTCACCGACATGTTCTGATGGGTCTACTGTCACTGACATGTTGTGATGGGTCTACTGTCACTGATATGTTCTGATGGGTCTACTGTCACCGACATGTTCTGATGGGTCTACTGTCACTGACATGTTCTGATGGGTCTACTGTCACTGATATGTTCTGATGGGTCTACTGTCACCGACATGTTCTGATGGGTCTACTGTCACTGATATGTTCTGATGGGTCTACTGTCACCGACATGTTCTGATGGGTCTACTGTCACCGATATGTTCTGATGGGTCTACTGTCACCGACATGTTCTGATGGGTCTACTGTCACTGATATGTTCTGATGGGTCTACTGTCACTGACATGTTCTGATGGGTCTGCTGTCACCGATATGTTCTGATGGGTCTACTGTCACCGGCATGTTCTGATGGGTCTACTGTCACTGATATGTTCTGATGGGTCTACTGTCACCGACATGTTCTGATGGGTCTACTGTCACTGACATGTTCTGATGGGTCTACTGTCACCAATATGTTCTGATGGGTTTACTGTCACTGATATGTTCTGATGGGTCTACTGTCAGCGACATGTTCTGATGGGTCTACTGTCACAAATATGTTCTGATGGGTCTACTGTCACCGATATGTTCTGACGGGTCTACTGTCACCGATATGTTCTGATGGGTCTACTGTCACTGATATGTTCTGATGGGTCTACTGTCACTGATATGTTCTAATGGGTCTACTGTCACTGACATGTTCTGATGGGTCTACTGTCACCGATATGTTCTGATGGGTCTATTGTCACCGATATGTTCTGATATATGCACTTTAAACATTCATGACATATTTTAATATAAAAGGCTGGATATCCACATGCAGATAAACGTGTGACCTACTCACTGATATATGTGTTTCTTTGTTTAATGTGATATATTTTGGATGTTTTCACTGATGAAAAAGAATAATTTTTAATAATAACTTGCAAAAAGAAAAATTACCACAAGGAAAACGGCCAAACAATGCTGTTTTTTGTAATGTAAATTGTACAGAATAATTCTCAGAATGCTTTTTGAAAACATAAAATGATTTCCCAAAAGTTTTATCTCTCTCTGTCTTATGTATGCAATTACATGATAGGGTAAGAAATTTCTTATCTGACTGAAATATATGCCAATGTGTATTCATTGGCCTCATAAGCAGCATGTGGTTGAAACCAAACAGTGTTACAAGTGAGTGCCATTGTTGGCTTGAGCCCTTTTTCTGGTTCACAGATTTATATTCATAGATACTTGCTAGGCTATTGATCTGTGAGGATCTTTAGAAGTATAGCCATACATTTCCATGAAGTTTTTAGCTCTTTTATTTTAAGAATGAATAAACCTGAGATGAGCAGAACCTTTGCATCTTTCCCCTATACATGAGAGACCAGGGATGAATTTGTAGTTATCCATCCATTCATCCAGATTACTAATGAAAAGTGTTAAGAGAAATACTTTGCTTTATGCAAAGACAAAGGAGATTCTAAATAAGTGGTGTTGTCTGTAATGTATATCTATCCATCCAACATGTTGTTGCAAAAGGGATGGAGTTATCTGTTGTGGCTGTTTATGCCCCCATTGGACTTGCAAATGTGCAGCATGTCTGACAAAATAAGGTATATGAGGCTCAGAACGAGAGGCAGAATTACTTTTTAGTAGCCAGTTTGATAATGAAAGAGGGACAATGCTTGCAGATGATACTTGTAGTTTTTAGTTTAGGACAATAAGAATCATTGTGAGCTTTCATGTTGTCTCAGATGTTTGATCAAGTACATACTGAAGGGATCAGTATATGCAATGATTAGCTTGATGTGTGCAGAATACAGTGGAAGGTCCACATGTCTGGACCTGAACACCATACCCTTAGTAATAATGTGTGCAATAAAAGAGGACTTTCCTAAAACAATGGATATGTGGTGATCAAAGGACAGTGCATTGTCTGCATAAGTTTCCAGGTCCCTAACTTCAGTTTTGAGGGGTGTGTTATCAATGTAATAGTTACAAGAGACTTTGGGACACAATGATACATGTCTTGGCATTTAGTTTTAGTCCATGGTTTTGACACCAGCTATTGGTTTGGGAGCGACCATCTTGGAGGATCTTGATGTCTTCTGAGGAGTTTATGATGGTACCAAGTTTATAGTCATCTCCAAACTTGGTGAGCCAAAAACTCCTAAAAGTAGCTTTGACCTCTATGAAATAAAGGCCAAAGAAGAGTGGCCCAAGGACGGACCCTTGAGGTGCACCACTAGTGACAGTTCTTTAGGGGACGTAAAGCTGCTCACCCTGATTTCCTGGATTCCATTTGTGAGCCAATTTGCAAGTTGATGAATTACACATAGGGATTCACATTTATCTGCAATAATTTACCTATGATATCCAAGAGTGGGGTGATGTTGAATGCCTTTTTGAGGTCAAGATATGTGGTTTGTACTGATTTACCCTCATTCACTGCTTCAGTAACCTTCTTGAAGAAGTAAACCAGGATAGGTAGGCAGGATGTGCCCTTGAAAAATCCAAAGTGGTTTGAGTAGAGCGCTTGCAGGTTACCTATAGCCTCATTAATTCCATAACGATCTTTTTCATGCACTTACAAATAAGGCTTGTCAGACTTTTGAGTCTATAATGTTTGGAACTCACTCCCAATCCAGTTAACTTCTATCACCTCCCATCTTCAATTTAAAAAACTCCTCAAAACCCATTACTTAAATAACTGGCTTTGCCCATGCTACTCCCAGGGTAATCCACACTCTGCACTGTTGCTAGGAATCTGTCATGATCCAGCTATTCCAATGATAGGTCCTTTACAGAGCTAGTAGACCTGTTTAACTAATGTAAAGTTCTGAACACAACAAGCAACCTTCTAGTAAAAAAAAAAAAAAACTCAAGTTTTTCTTCATGCATCATTCACTATTGCAACTACCTAGAAATTGTTAATGCTTGCTTATGTATGCCTATTTGTATTCTTGGATGTATTCATTCTTAGTGTTATGTGGAGCTTTTCTCCCAGGGCCTCTGCTGAAAATGGACTTGTGTCCACTTGGACTTCCCCAGTTAACAAATGTAAACTAAAATAAAATAAAATAAAATTGTTGATACCCTACCTTTATATATGATAATGACTGTTACCTATTAATCTGGCACAAAGCCTTTTCAGAGGCTAACATTGAATAGACTGTGTAGAGGGTTTGACTGGCCCTGTTTCAGGCTGGCAAGTAAGCATCCCACTATGTCATTTGGCTCCATAGAAGCCATGTTCTTGGCCTTGGATAGTACCTTGAGGGTTTACTAATGGGAGAATTGAGGGAGGGCATACAAGTGGATAGAAAATCTGGGAATGTAGAAGGATAACGTGGATAAAGTTATTGCTAAACGTAAACAGTAGTAGACGAACTATGTCCTGTGGGTCTGAGTAGGCGAGTGAGTATATGATATAATGTACTATTAGCGTTGCATCCTGCTGGCTACTCTTTCTAAGGCATTTTACATAGTTAAAGAAGGCTTTGTGTCTATCCTTTGCCTGGGTGACTATTTTTACCACATATCTGGCTTTAGCTAATTTAGTCATGGTCCAGAGTTCCCTGTTAAGTTTAACAAGAGATTTTTTGCATGTTCAGAGTTAATTATTTTTACATGCAACTAATTTTTTCTTTTGTTTTAGAACCTGTTTCTTATTTTTTTATTGTGGCATTGTAGATGCCTCAGAGGAAGACAAATGCATCTCTACAGCTATTCATATGTGCACAGAAGTTGAAGGTAAAGGATTCTGTATAAGCAGTGAGCTCATCAAGTTGGAAGGAAATGAATTTAGCCAGATCATCGCACAGTCTAAGAAGATTAGCCTTGATATAATCTCTGAATACCGAGGCACTGGAGTACACTTATGGCTTCAGTCTTAAGGAGAATAAAAATGACTTTTGGTCCAATTTAACCACAGAGGGCATTACAATAGATAGGAAGCAGTCCTGCCCAGTATTAGTGAGGACCATTTCTAGCATTTTATTATCCATGATTGGGGTGTGGACTAACTGGTTCAGAGTATTGATGATGTCCAAAAATCACTGGGCATATATGTTAAGAGGATGTACATATCTTCCAGTTAAAGGCAGGGTAGTTGATGTCCCCTAGGAGTATGGTGTTTGGCCTAATGCTTAGGGACTCCATACTAGTTAGGTAAGAGTTATGGGCTGAGGGGGACATAGAGGGGTTCTATAGTCAGCCATACTGTGATAACGTTAATGTTAGGTTGGACATGGAGAGTTTCAGATAGATATTTTTCTAACTAGTTTCAAGGTGAAGTGTTTTTTTTTACAGATATGGAGACAACATTGCCTTTAGTACCTTCATCTAGTGCAGTGGGCCAGAACATGTAAACACTGAAACTCTGCAACGGTTGGGTCTTCTCAATGTTCTTGAACTAGGACTTTCTGACAATGCATATGCCAATGTTTTCCTTAGTAAGAAGTGCTTTTAGGGGGTATATATTTTTGTTAAGGTTGCATCACTGGGCAGCAATGCCTTTTTGTTATCCCGAATCTGTTCATCGGTTCATAGGTAGGTACTAGGCTATCGTCCTAGGGCCTATATAAGCCTAGCCAAATGGCACCCTGGCTTTTGCCACCAAAGAAAATTATTTTCCTGTGCCCCTGACAAGCAGAGCCACGGAAGTGATCCCCGGGGTGAATTTCCTATCTCCCATTCAATCATCAAGATTTTTCTTGAAGAGTGCTAATGAGGAGCTTTGTTTGACATAGACAGGTAGTTTGTTCCAGAGTATGGAAAGTCTCTGGGACAGGAATCTATCCCTCCAGCATGTTCTGTTTATTGTGGTGACAAAGTTTAGGTCCCTAGAGCACGTAGCTCGGAGGGATTGGGATTTCTTTAAGTGGAGCATGTCCAACAGTTCTGGGTTTGACATAGCTATTTATGTTAGGCAGAGATCGCCTCTGAGTAGGCAATATGCGACAGAGTAAAGCTGGAGTTTTTTGAGATGGTCTGCATAGGACATCAGTTTGAGGCTAGTAATCCTCTTTGTGAGGTATTTCTGTGGCCTTTCCAGTTGTTGTAGATGTCTTGTGAGGTACATCCCAGAAGGGGCGTTGTACTCTATAATGGGTCTAATGAGTGATGAGTAGAGGGGAACAATTACCTCTTTTTTTCCTGGATGAGAAAACTATGTGATGAGGTGTGCCACATAGAAGGATTTCCTGACTGCTGTGGTGATGTGATTATCAAAGGAGAAACTACTGTCCACCTGTGTCCCAAGGTCTCTTATCACACTTTTGGTGTTAAGTAGACTACTACCTATGTGGTAGTTCATGGGTACAAAGTTTTTACCAAAAGGGATGACAATGCACTTTTTGGCATTGAGCTTGAGACCATGGCTTAGACACCAGGCATCTGTCTCAGTGAGGCCCTTTTGTAGGATGTCCACATCGTTAGGAGTTTTGATTATGACTCCTAGTTTGCAGTCATCTGCGAACTTTGTTAGACAAAGACCTTCTGTGTTAGCCTGTACTTCAGAGAAGTAGATACTAAACAGGAGAGGACCTAGGACTGAACCCTGTGGTACAACACTTGTCACTGGTCTGAAGTTGGCTTTAGAGTCTGCTACTTACACAGTGTGGGTTCTCTCAGTGAGCCAATTGGCAACCCATCTTGTGACATAGGGATTTATACCTAGTTTAGTGGGTTTATCTATAATTCCAAAGTGGGGAATGGTGTCGAAAGCCTTGGCGATATCTAGATAGGCTGTGTGGACCACATTACCCTCATCTATGGCTTTGGTGGCCGCTTCAAAGCAGTCTATCAGGTTTAGGAGACATGATCTGCCTTTTACAAACCAGAACTGGGTAGGGTCCAGAGTTTGGAGATTACCAATATCATTGTTTATAAGTTCCATTATGATACGTTCCATAGCCTTGTAGACCAGGCTCGTCAGGCTAATGGGGTGGTAGTTCCCGGGGTCCATGGTGGCTCCCCCTTTGTGGAGTGGGATAACCATTGTTGTGCACCATTCAGTGGGCAAAAAGCCTGAGGTGAGGCTATGATTGAACATGGTACTTAGGTGGGGTGTCAGTTTGTTATGTAGTTCATGTAGAACGCAGCCTGGGATGTTGTCAGGTCCAATGGATGCTGTGTTCTTGCCTTTGGAGAGTGTGTTTTTTTACCTGTGCAGCCATGATTACAGGATCTTTGCATTCTTCCGGTATAGAGATGGGCCCTTTAGGGGGTGAGAGAGGTGTAAAGTTAGCATTGAACCTATCTGCCAGGATATTGGCAATATCAGTTGGTTCTGTATATTTAGTGCCATTGTGCTGATCTGAGTGTTGCCATTGAGATTCTTGACATAACTATAGAATGCTTTGTGGTTGTCTTTAGAATCAGTGGCAATTTTGTTTTTGTAACTAGCTTTGGAGGATTTTGTGAGGGATCTCAGCTTCTTACTGAGGCTGACCACGGAGTTCCTCCAATCATGGGATTTTACTCTTTTTTGCAACAGTTTCTTTCTACTGTTGTAGAGTTTGTTTATGGCAGGGGACCACCAGATTGGCTTACTTTTCTTGGAGGATAGCATCTTGGTTCTGTTAGGGATTGCATGATCCATGCACTCGTGTAAGTGCTTATAAAGTGCATTTGTATAGGATTCAGCAGTGGTACCTCTATTGTCTGTCAGCATGGATGTCGTGAAATTTGCCACTTCTGTATTAAGAAGCATGAAGTTGGCTTTGGAGAATTTTTTTACGGTGATTTCCGTAATGGGGGGTGGGGGTGGGATGTGGATGTCTAGGGTGATTAGCTTGTGGTCAGATCTGACCAACATGGAATTGACCTCTGGTGTGGAACACTGGTTGCCTATGTTGGTAATGACCAGGTCTAAGATATTGCTGCCCCTTGTGGGGATGTGGATAAGTTGATTCAAAGTATTGGAATTTATGAATTCCAGAAAACGATGAGCACAAGAGTTGGTACATGAGTGATTTTCCCATTTAATGGTGGGGTAGTTGAAATCACTCATTATTAGGATGTTAGGTTGGGGTCTATATTAGAACATCGAAGTTTTAAAACTTTGAATGTTCTAATATTGACCCCTGTTCAGCGAACGCTGAAAATGCTGAACATGCAGAACAGCAAATGTTTTTTCCTAGGGGAAAAAAATTTACACATACACACAACACAAGCACACCAAACAAATAGCAATCCACACACATACATCTAAATTCCTACATCTAACCCTACACTAAACTGTACATACACCACTAGCTATCCACTTACCTTAACCCAAACCCTAACCCTAAGGTCCGTCACTATCGCATACTCACCTCATCTGTGCCCTAACCCTAACTCACCTACCCCGCCCTAACCCTCATGTCAACACAATTGCACACTTACCTGACCTGCGCCCTAACCCTAACTCACCTACCCCACCCTAAACCTCACGTCCACACAATCGCACACTTACCTGACCCGCATCCAAACCCTAACTCACCTAACCCACGCCTTAACCATCACGTCCACACAATCGCACACTTACCTGATCCCATAACTTTCCGCCACAGAAATGGCCAAATCAAATTCTTTCCCTAGGAAAGAATTCAGTGTTCTGCAGCTTCTCTATTTTCAGTGTTCACTGAATAGGGGTCGATATTAGAACATTTAAAATTTCAAAACTTCGATGTTCTGATATAGACCCATTAGGTTGTACCCTAATATTTTCCATTGTATCAAGAAATGAGGAGTGGGAATCCTGGGGCATGGTGGGGGATCTGTAGCAAGCTACAATTTGGATTGCGGTCTTGCCCAGAGTTAGTTGCACTTGCATAATCTCGGATGCATTATGCTGAGCAATTAGCCTGGAGGTGTGGATATCCTTAATAAATATGGACACGCCCCACATTTGGTGTTTCAGTCCAGGTTAGGTGGTTGAAAGGTGTGGTATGAATTATATCCTGGGAATGCAGGGGTGCTGTCTGGAGCCTTGAACCAGGTCTCTGTCACTGCACAGATGTCGATGTTCTCCATTTGAAGGAGTGCCTCGAGTGAGTGTATTTTGAGGTTTAGACTTCTAGCATTAAATAGCATTACCCTCAGATTTTACTTGCTTGCACCTGTTACGGTAGTGAATTTGTCATTTGAACCTTGCCTAAAAAGGCACTATAGGGGTGGCAAGAGCCTTAGCCAGTATCTGGAATCCTAAGGGCGACAGGTGCAGGGCATCTCTAGCTAAGCCTCGTGGTTTGTCGATTATGTCGTCCCAAGCAGGCAGATACTGGATCCCCTTAGAGTGACACCAGAAGCTTAGCCAATTTTTGAAGTTAATCATTTTGTCCTTCTACTGTGGTATCATTCTGGGTGATGGCAGGATGCTGCTCAGGGCTAGTGTCATACCTGCCTGGGCTACAAGATCAGACAGCTCCTCCATGTCTCTTTTCATGTAGTCCAGAGAGGTACGTCTCAGGTCATTCACACCAACATGGATAATGACAGAGTCATATTTGTACTTGTTGTGGAATGACATGAGTGCGTGCATTATGTGGTGGATCCTGACACCTGACATGCAGCTGACAGTAACTTTCTCCTTGTTTAGCCTGGTGAGGGGAACATCAGTGTACCTGACTATAGTGTCACCTATGACTAGAGTGTTGGGTACGTTGTTATGCCTTATGGGCTGCGGTTGAGTGGCACACTGAGTTTGTGGGCTATGTGTTATTTGGGTTGTGTTGGGGGGTGGAGGTTGCTTGCGTTTCTGCTTTGGAGGTCCCTGTTGCTTGGGTAGATTTCTAATGAGTGCCTCCACAAATGTAGGTGTGTGTTTTGTGTTTCTATGTGTGTGTTTTGGTGGTGTAGGTTTTGAGGGACTATGTGATGAGTGTGGTGTGGTGTATGTGTTTACCTTCTCCTCTTGACTGTCTAGTCCAGTCTTGGGTGAAGAGAGCTTTGTTTCCAGTTTGGCTATATAAGTGCATCTCTCACAGGTTGTAGTGTTGGGTGGTAGGAGGAGAAGGTTGTCTGTGTACATGAGGCAATTGCTGCATTGCCCCAAGATGTCCAGATTCATCAGGTAGACAGGAGAAAACACCGGGAGCTGACCCTTAGACATGTCTGGATAGGTGCTTATTTATTAAGTACTAAAAACTGTTTTCCTCTAGACAAGTGAGGAAAGTTGAGTGCTGTAGTAATTTGCAGATTATTTAGTGCTTACAACGAGTTCTGAACAAGTGCTGAGCAAGAAACAGATTTGAGTGCTGAAACTAGAAAACTGGCTAGTTCTAAGAAACAAAATTAAGCTAGAAGGCTTCCCTCCAACACAGAAAGGCTTGGGGGCTCAGAAGCTTACAAACAGTCCTGGATACAGCAAATCTGTATCTGGACTAGATGACTTACAGGAAAGGCAGGAAACAAGCTTAGAATTTTTTTTTTTTTTTTTTTGTAAAGTGGAAAGGGGAAAGGAGCAACAGAAACTAAGTGGGCTGGCCTTCTCAAATGTTCTCCCTGGAATAGGTAGAATGAGGTAATGACACTAGTCTAGGAGGAGTGTCCCATATCAAATTTACAGTAGGGGCAGGCAACTACAAAGCCACCAAGTATAAAAACAGGATACCAATAGGGAGGAGCAGTGGGAAACAAAAATCAGAACAAACAAACCCTACCAGGCAACCCCAATCAGCAAATGACCACAAACAATTCACTCTCACTGAAATGCTATACTGGCTTTGGCTACACTACGATGGCCTGGAACATGTGCTCAGACACACAGCCTCTACTAACAAACAACTATGCCCAAAACACAAGCCTGAATATGGACAATGCTACACTACCCACACTACTTAAGTAAAAAAAAACTGCAGAAATGTTTAAACAGATAAAGGATCAAGGAGACTCTAGCGAGTGCTTTTAACTGCCAGCAAGTTATATGATACACTCCTTAGCAGGAAATCAGAACAAACAAACCCAACCAGATGCTTAACAATTGTAGAAAATTTCTAGTTAATACCTCACACACATTGAAACTAGCTAGAAAAGTATATACAAACAATAAAGGTGCTATAAATAACTCAAAAAAATAAGCAAAAAACAGGCTACTTAATGTTATATGTCACAGATTAGTTGGCTCAGTGCGCTTCCTCCAATTATCTCAGTGTGAAATGGCAGAAACACTCACAAGTTAACTTCTTAAGTAACAAAGTTGAAACCTGAAACAACTTAAAAAAAAAGCTTGAAAGAACCAATGAGGTGCTTACTTCAAGCCGTAGTCCAGGCAACCCCAATCAGCCAATGACAATAAACAATCCACTCTCACTGAAATGCTATACTGACTTTGGCTACACTAAGATGGCCTGGAACATGTGGTCAGACACACAGCCTCTACTAACAAACAACTACGCCCAAAACACAAGCCTGAATATGGACAATGCTACACTACCCACACTACTTAGTTAGAAAAAAAAACTGCATAAATGTTTAAACAGATAAAGGATCAAGGAGACTCTAGCGAGTGCTTTTAACTGCCAGCAAGTTATATGATGCACTCCTTAGCAGGAAATCAGAACAAACAAACCCAACTAGATGCTAAACAATTGTAGAAAATTTCTAGTTAATACCTCACACACAGTGAAACTAGCTAGAAAATTATATGCAGACAGTAAAAGTGCTATAAATAACTCATAAAAATAAGCAAGAAAACAGGATACTTAATGTTATGTATCACAGATTAGTTGGTTCAGAGCCCTTCCTCCGATTATCTCAGTGTGAAATGGGCATATCTGCTTTTGATGACTGACATTCATTGAAAGGTATGGTGGGAGCAGACAAAGTTTTAGCCAGTAAACAAAAGCCTTAGGGGGGACAGCTGCAGGCCATCCCTGGCAAAGCCATTAGAACTGTCTACTATGTCCTCCCAGACCGATGTATATTGCACCATCTTTGAATGACACCAGAATCTAAGCCAATTGCTGAAGTCATAAATTTTGTGTTCATTCTTGGTGATAGTGAAATGCTGCTCTAGGCTAGGTTCATACCTTCCTCAGACACATATTCTAATATCGCCATCATATCTCTCTTCATATAGTCCATGGAGGTACAGCTCATGTCCTTCATACTCATGTGTACTATGATACTGTTATACTTGTACTACACAGGACTTGAGTGTCTGTGTGATGTGGTGATTCCTGGCACTTGATAGGGAACTGACTGTCAACATCTCCTTACACAGCCTGGTAAGTGGTGCACCATTGTGTCTCACAATGCAGACAATTATAACAAGGATGTGGCAGTGCATGGAGGGTTGCCTTGTAGGCTTTTGCACTGAGACACTGTGTCTCCTAGATGCATGTTTCAAGGTGGGTGCTGCTGCACTGTTTGTATGTGAGGTTGCTGAGGTTACTTGTTTCTTAGGTTAAATTGAGGAAGCCTTTGTGGTTTAGGTAGGTTACTTTTAAGAGCCTTAGCCTGTATAGGTCTCTGTGTTTGCTCTGATCTGTGTGTAACAGTTTTTGTCAGTAGTGTAGCTATTGCGGAGTGAAGGGGCAACTGCCCTTGGTGCAAAGTGTTGAGGATTCCGACTGACAGATCCCAATCACCCTTTATTGCATACCATCATTTAAAAACCAGTATTGCATTTTCAGTCTAACCTGAATGTTGCAGTGCTCCGTGTGTGGATTAAATTGTAGCAACTGCTTGCTACATTATAGCAAGCAATTTGCTACAGTTTACAAGAAAAAAAATTAGTGAAACTTGAGCATTGTAGCACTGCATGCAGGGTATAAACTGTAGAAACCTGCTTGCTACATGCTACAGTTTAAAAGACAAAAAATTATTTTATTTTGTATTTATTTATTTTACATTTGTTGACCTGGTTTGTCCGGCTGAGCTGATAGCCCTTTTTCAGCAGAGGGCCAGGGAGAAAAGCTCCACAAATTACAATAAAGTTTTAAATGAAAATAGTATAAACAAAACATTAAACGTTTTCAAGTTGGAACAGTAAAAGCATAAACTGTTTTTACACAGTTAGAGTTGACATTTAACTTGAGATATGTGCAAAAACAGTATTCAAAGTACAGCCAAGCTAGTCACAGTTAGTGAAGATCATACAGGTAATATATAAGTAGAAATATCTTTAAGATTCAGTGACAGGTACAATAACATTAAAGGAAAGCATCTCTCACACACTGTCTTATTTTGTTTACTTAATGGTTGTCAGTAAACATAAGATAATTGTTACGCTGTCTCAGGATACCTATTTCAAATAAGTTGACTACAGAAATAGAAGCATTTCTGAAAGCAGCATGCTTCCACTGAATGTTTAATTTACTTCTGTAAATTTATCCTTACTTCTTTGTGTACAGCTAACTTTTTACCGACAGTGAATGATTTTTTTCATCAAACAGTAACGCAGATATGTTTTTTGTATTATATCATTAGTGGCTGTTTCACTAGGTTTCTTTTGTGATAGTGTTACAAACTGAGTGAATGATGGTAGGCTGTGTATTGCAACTAGGTTAAATGAAGTAGAATCCCGTTTATTCTGAGCAGCACACAAGCTTAGAACAAAACTACATTTCTTTAGAGACAATCGGCATAGAATATTAAAACTTATAGTAATTAAATAAAGCACTGCTGTCATAACTCTTACACAGCTTGTAAATCTGTTAAAAACACAGAGCTCATAATGTTAACATAGCAGGTTCATAACAATAATATTAAAGAAGCAACAGTCACAGCCTGATATACAGCAAACAAATAACTATTGTCATCGCACCGAAGTCTGGTGAACATTCAGAATTCATATTTTGAACACAATAGACACAAACCACACCCATTAATAGCAGAATACACTATAACTCCAGCAGTGTTTTATTTATTTACTATAAGTTTTCATATTCTATTGTCTCTAACGAAATGTAGTTTTGTTCTAAGCTTGGATCTAAGTTATTTTAAAACATGTTTTTGTTACAAGTGCACTATGCAAATGGGGAGTAAGTGTTGCTATGTTTCATTGCTTCATTTTTTAATTGTTTAATTGCTTAATTGCCTTTTAACTAGATTGGTTAGCTGGTTCTTAAATAGTTGTGTGTAGGAATTGTTTTCAGGATCTGAGGAAGGCACACACCGAAAGCGCTTATCCTGTTCTTGTTTTTGTTGTATTAACGTTCCAGTTTTATGTCTGTGGTGTTATGTTATGTTCCTTTTTCGTTTTCTTCTAATTTGTGTACTGAAGCATTCTTTGGTGGTGCTACTGGGTTTTGGTACTGTTGTATACAGGTTTCACAGAACTGTTTTTTTTTTATGCATTTAGTCCTTCAGAGACACTCACACTGTACTATTGCCTTTACCACTTAAAGTTATTTCTTATAGCTAGTCCACGACATGGCTGCCTAGATCTGACAATTTACCTAATTAGAATAATATATTACATTTGCCTTGCATATGGTGAAGACACATCCAGGGACAAGCATTTTATGTGAAACCAGGAATGTATGTGGTACTGCCTTTGGTGCTGTTGTTGTTTACATTATATACAGCAACTATCAAAACTCTTATAACAGCATTTAGTCACATGAGGACTGTCTGTTTGTACTGCTTTGGTACTATTATTATGTACATTACAAATAGCAAATGTAAAGTGTTTTTTACTAGTGTGTCTTGGGAACGCAGGACTTTCTGCTCTCAGTTAACCACGGTGGTGCAGCGGTAGCATTGTTGCCTCACAGAAAGAGATTCTCCCGTTTGATTCTCGGCTGGAGTGTGGGGAGTGCCTTCTGTGTGGAGTCTGCATGTCATCCCTGCAGTTGGGTGTCGTTCAAAAAACATGAGTAAATGGGCGTGCCTTCGTTGAAGGTTGGACGTCAAGCTGGCACCTCGGCGTTTGTGAAAATCTACTGCCAATCATTAGCAGACCAGAGTTCCGTTGTGGGTGACCCCTAACCGGGAAAAGCCAAAAGACAACAACAACAACTGTTTTGGTGCTACTTTATTGACATTATATATAGCAACTGATAAGATATTTGTACTAGCATTTCAAATGGAACCAGGTTTGCTTGCTTGTACTGCTTTATATAGCAACTACTAAGGTATTGCTACTATTGAATCTTGTGTTTCCTTCCTTTTAGTACACCCTGCCACCCAGAAGGCAATCAGTCAGTGTCCTGATTTCCTAAAGTGTACCATCCTACAGTAGGATTAAACATATTTTTCCATTTGCCTTAGCTGTTGTATACCTGTGAGCTGCTCTCACTAGCCTCTTGCCCTACAACAGTTGTGCTATGCAGGCCTATCTCTCTCTACTGTCTGCCCTGTTTTCTTTCATACTCTCCCCCTGCATCTTAGTATCTACATCTTGATAGCTAGACATAACTATTGCTACCTTCTGTAAACTGCTCTCTGTCATACCCTTCATCGCAGTAGTTCCCAGTTTACCTGGGCATAAAAACATTAACTCCAGCTTTACCTTGCACATGCTGGGCCTTACTTATGCCTTAACTCAGTTTTCCACTAAGCTTTTTCTGTTTTATTTTACAAGAACAGAAAGTTTAAGCTCATTTAAGCTATTCTCTTACCTTCACATAAATATGTGGAGATAGTTTTTTTTTTCTGGATTCTAGCTAGCTTCTGTAGGGTTTTTTTTTCGGCTTTCCAAGGTCTGGTCCATCCCGCTCCATTCGCCCTCCACTTTGCTCCGTACTCACTCTGCTCCCCTACCCTACCCTCATTCCAACCCACCCCCATCTTTCCTTAGATTTATACTTCTAATAACCTTCTAATAACCACACCCATTAATTAACTCATCGAGGGACTACCTAAGTCAATTAGACCCCCTATCTCTCAACTCCTACTTATTCAATACACATGATGCCTTACCCCTCCAATACACACCATCATAAAACATTCATTCTTCCCACTCTCAGCTTCACTGCTTCTCTAGTCCTACTTACCCAAGTTACCTCAACACATACCACCTTATACTCCTCATCTCAAACATCCTGTACTCAAACTCTTCCATTACCTTATAGCGTAGAGAGCTACTCAAACATCTTAGCCTCTTAATTTGTAAACTGTACCCACAATATAGCCAGAACAAAACTACTCCCTACCAACTCAAAACTTAAATTAAGTCTTCCACACCATCCCAAACCCCTCTCATGGAACCACAATACTTATACTATTATTCACCTTCTCCTCTTTCTGACACAATGTGGGGACATCCACCCCAATCCTGGCCCAAAACCCACCTCAAACCCACAAATCCACCAGATAAAGCTAATAACAATAAACACGCATGGTATCTGTAATAAAGTTACTGAATGTCATGCCTAGCTAACTACTCACACCCCAAATATTGTTGCAGTAACTGAAACATGGTTAAAACCTCATATTGCTGATACTGAAATTCTTCCACCAGGCTATAACATTATTTGCTCTGATAGACTCCACAAGAAAGGTGGTGGTGTAGCATTAATCTATCAAAACACCCTTAACATTACAACCTATCCCAAACCTGTCTTTACCTTTGGAAATGTAGACCTTTTACTAACATCCCTTCACATTAACAGCAACAAACAATTAAGGATAGCAGTAATTTACATCCCCTCAGGCCACAATATTCCCCTTCTAGAGGAGTTTTTTCTTGGATAAACCAGAATGTCTCACAAGAAGCTATAATCTTAGGAGACACAAATATTAATTGGCAAAACCTAACTACCAACTCTCCAATCGATAGTATAAATCTACAAAGTTTCACACGCTTATCACTACTCCTACCCATGGTCTAGCCACAGGATCAGATTCTACCTTAGATTGGATACTAGTATCCCACCCTCATAACTACTCCAACTCAGGAACCCTACCCAACATACTAAGTGACCACCTCCCAGCATTTACACATATGACACACCCTCAAATGGTCAAACACACTCCTACAAAACATCCAGAAATCTCACCCACTTTGATCAAGATAAATTCATAAGCAGTTTGAAAGCTCAAAACTGGCTCCCACTAAAAACACTCCCCTTAGATGAAGCTGTTAGCTACTTCAACAAACTTTTTCTGGACACTCTCAATAGCTTAGCCCCTATGAGAACCAAGCGAACAAAAGTTAACCATGCCCCTTGGCTAACAAAATAGACCAAACAAAGCCTCCTACATAGAGATAAAGCTTGGAAAATATGACAAAAATATAAAACCAAACAAAATGAACTTATTTACAAGCAACTGCAAAATAAAGCCAAAAAAGCTAGTCATACAGGATAAGAAAAACTATTTTTCCTTGCAGCTATCTACCTCAAGCAACAATCCAAAAAGTTCTGGAAGTTGATCTCTGCTGTGCTTAATCCTGGCACATTACATAACCCATCTCCCACACCTGATAAGACCCCAACACTGATCTCCCAAGACTTTAACACCCATTTCATTACTACCATTCAAAAGTTAATCTAAGACTCATCAACAAACTTAAGCTCAAACTTCTAATATACAACTAGTTCCTCACATAATAACAGCACACCCACTACTCCAGACTTATTTACTAATACTCCCTCAACATCTTCATTTTTCCATCCACCCTATTTCCACCTCACTTATACTCAAACTTCTAAACAAATTCAAACCCTGCTTTCTTTCCACTGATAATTTGCCCCCAGAATATTTACAACTAGCATCAAAAACAATTGCATATCCAATCAGTATTCTAATAAATCGCTCTCTCCCTGAATGCTACGTCCCACATTTGTGGAAAAAATCTATTACTCCACTACACAAAGGTGGAAATTCCCATGGCCTCTCAAACTATCACCCTATCTTGATACTTTCTCCTTTATCAAAAATATTAGAAAAATGTGTTCAGACACATTTCCTCGAATATCTCTTGGATAATGATCTTCTTTCTTCCACCCAACATGGTTTCCGTCCAGGACACAGCACCATTACAGCCCTGCTCTCATTCACCGATACTGTTAACAAATCCCTAGATGCTGGAAACCCAACTTCAGTAATCTTACTGGATCTATCTAAAGCTTTCGACACAGTGTCTCATACTAAACCAATTATCAAAACTAGGATGGTTTCCCAAATTTCTTAACTGGTTTACATCCCACCTAAACAATAGGGACCAGTCAGTCAGATGGCATAATGCACACTCTGATTATCAGGAAAATATCACAGGAGTCCCACAAGGTTCCATTCTAGGGCCATTACTCTTTAATATCTTCATCAATGACTACACAAAGCTTCCCAACTAGGTAATCTTATCCAGTATGCCAACAATTAGTAACAGTAATTTCCACCGCCAATAATTTCTCTGATCTTCTCACAGCTAGTCAAATGCTTTCACTTCAGTAGAAACCTGGTTAAATAATTCTCAATTGCTGTTAAATCCCCCCCCCCCCCGCCAAAAAAAACAAAACTTCGCTTATTCTCAACAAAACCACCAAATATAGACTTCAAAATTTTTTCTAAGATAAGACAGAAACTGAAATAGTTAAAACAGCCAAACTACTGGGTATGACAATAGAGGACAAGCTCACCTTTGAGACACATATTCTCACCATAAAAAACACACTTTAAAATTAGGCAAACTATTATCAGCACAAACTCTACCTTGATAATCACACCAAAACAAAATTAGCCAGTACCCTACTCACTCCTTCACTTCTACATGGTAGTGCCATCTTAACTAACCTGCACTCATCCCTCAGCAATAAACTACAATCTCGTTATTATAAAATAGCTACATTTGTCTCAGGAAGGCCTAACCGCTCACATCAATGCCAAGCAATTACAGAACTGAACTGGCTTGATTTCTCCAGCTACCTCTCTTATACCCAATTAACTCTAGCTCACAAACTAATTTTCAAACCCCACTACTGCCCAGCACTCCACTCAATCCTACAAACTTATACTCCGAAGCAGACACTTAGATCACCTGATAAGCAGCTGTTAACAGTATCCATACCCAACAAAAGCGCCGGGCAATGATTGTACTCCCATTGCATTGTTAAACTTTGGAATTCCTTACCCTCCCATATAACGTAAATAGAATGTTTAAAAACCTTTAAATCAGCACTAAAAACATATTACCTAAAAAACCTCTCCTGACCCTGCACAAGAATCAGGCCACTTTAAGCTGTCCCTTCATAAATTAATCCTACACTTCAATGGACAATTAACATGTTTAATTACTACTGCAATTTACTGGTGATTTTTTTGTGTAAAGTACACCTTTGATACCACAGCTAAACTCTCCTTTTATAATGTAACATGACTTGTATATTGCAATGGCAAGACTTCATATTGTGCTCTTGTACTATACTATTTGTGACTGATCTCTGCATGCATATCTCATATCTTATATTTGTAACTAAGACTTGTGCTTAATTAGGTCAAGACTTAGCCCTAATGGACCTTTTGCATAATGTACTCTTGTTTTTGTATTTGTCATCTTTGCTTTCAAATGTACTCAGATATCAATTTTGTAAAAGTTTATTTCTCTGTACTGCTGTGGAGCTCTTCAACCCAGGCGTCCACTGAAAATGGGTCAGTGACCCAGTGGACTTTCCCGGTCAACAAATGTCAAAAAATAAATAATTGGTTAGGAAGTGCAAATCCATGGTCTCATGTGCTTTCTAATGTGGGCTACATGGGGAGCAGAGCTTGAGAGGTTTGCAGTTGATTACTTGAATTGCTATTTGTCTGGTAGTTGAGATAGTGCTGGTTTGGGCAGACGTATGTAGTTAGTAATCAATACTCCTTAGCACATTCTCTCACCAGAAGCAAAAGAGGAGCATTAATATCAAATAGGTTCATAGGTGGATTACGAGTCAAATGACCACACGGGCCTTTTTAAGTCTAACTATGCATCCCAAATCTCTGACAAGTTCTGGTACCAATGGTAAGTGTAAACAGGGGCTTGGTAGATGAAGCATTTACAAGTAGGGGCTTAGAAGATTAACCATTTACAGGCTGGGTATGTCCATTAGAGACATAGGTGCTAAACCAGGGATGAATTTCTTGTTTCCCCATCCAATTATCCAAGTTACATTTGAATTGAGTTAGGGGGAATCTCTGCTTCACGTGGACTGAGAGCCTGTTCCAGAGAAGGGATAGCCTCTTGTATACATAGCTGTCTCTCCATCAGATCCTATTTATATCACAGGCAAGGTTTAAGTTTTTAGAATATGTAATTCTGGTGCTGTTTGTTTTGCTGATATGCAGGAAGTCCATCAAGGTGAGGTCTGACAATGCATTGCATGCCAAGCATAGATCTCCCCTCAACAACCTGTAGAAGGCAGAATACAGGCATAGGGCCTTGAGGTGGTCTGCATATGGACATGTTACTTATGTCTTGGATTTTGTTTTTGGTGAGGAACCTCTGGGGACATTCCAATTACTAGATATGCCTCATTAGGTAAATACCAAGGTGGGCACTGCACTCAATTATAGGTCAGATCTTCTTCTTCTTTCGGCTGTTCCCTTTAGGGGTCACCACAGTAGATCATCTGTTTCCATTCCTTCCTGTCCTCTGCATCTTGCTCTGTCACACAAACCACCTGCATGTCCTCTCTCACCACATCCATAAACCTTATCTTAGGCCTTCCTCTTTTCCTGTTACCTGGCAGCTTCATCCTTAGCATCTTTTCCCAATATACTCTGCATCCCTCCTCAGCACATGTCCAAATCAACATAATCTTGCCTCTCTGGCTTTGTCTCCAAACCTTCCAACCTGGGCTGACCCTCTAATATACTTATTCCCAATCCTGCCCATCCTCGTCACACCCAGTGCAAATCTTAACATCTTTAACTCTGCCACATCCAGTTCTGACTCCTGCCTTTTTGTCAGTGTCAGAGACTCTAAAAACCCACAACTAGTCCCCTACCAAATTTCTCCCACTAGATGAAGCAGTCATCTACTTCAATAAAGACTTTCTGGATATTCAAGACAGTTTTGCCCCCATACGTAGCAAAAGAATAAAGCCTTACCATGCTCCATGGCTAATTAAACAAACTAAACAGTTACCTATAGGGATCAAGCCTGGAAGGAATGGCTTAGAAATAGAACCCCACAACTTGAACTGAAATATGAACAGCTCCATAACAATGCCAAAAAGCAAGTCAGCAATGATAACAAAGCTATTTCTCCACTAAACTCACTACCAAAAAAAAATGTTCTGGAACTCTGTTTCCTCTCTCCTAAATCCTGGTACTCAACATGACCCTACTCCATCTCCTGACAAAGACCTCAAGAAATTGCCCAAGCCTTCAACTTTAATTTTATTGAAGCTATCCAAAAATGTGTTAATGATTTCTCTCTACAAACTAACAAATGTATTAATGGCAACATAAACTACAATATACTCTCTAATCATCTATCAAATCACAACTCCGTTGACAACAATTGCAATTCAAACACTATCCCATCCACTCCTCTATTTACATTACAAATGGTATCCACCTCTCTAGTGCGCAAACTGCTATCTAAACTAAAACCATACTCCTCCTCTTCCGATGGCCTTCCAGCTGAATACCTAAACTTGCAGCAGATTCTATAGCTCTTCCCATTAGCATTCTTATTAACCGATCTATCTCAGAATCATATCTGTGAATTCGTGCAGAGCTGTAGATCAAAATTCAGCTGGCTGTGTGCAGAGTTGGAATCTATTCCCATTGGATATTCCAAACTGATAAGTACACTTTTTGCAACTCAATTTGCACTGTGTAGTATTTATATATTTGCTTTATTATTTATATATTTTTGGTATTGTTTCTGTCCTTTGTTGTTGTCAGTACTGTTTGTTTTTTCCTGCCCTCCCTCCCAATTGTTGTAGTCTTTAACTTGGTGGCTTTGGATTTTCCAGCCCCTGCTGTAAATCTGATTTTGGTCACTGCTCCCAGTTCAATCTCATTTGATCACTCAACATAGTGCAGTGAGATAATCTGGGTAGGACTACCCCCTTGCTTCTTTGACTTTGAACACTCCTCCCTGTCCTATCTCATCAGCTCAGTGTTCTAAGTAGAGGGAGAGCATTTGTGCAGGGCTACCCCCTTGGTTCCCTAATCTTGAACTATATTCTATTTCCTCCCTCTCCACTTAAAAAAATACACTTTATTCACCTGCTTTTACTATAATTATGTTCTTTATACTTTATTGCCTTATTTTTGCTATGTGCTCTTAAGTGTTCAAGTGCTTTTATTCTGATGGATTTATTACTGCTTGTTAGTAGCCTAATTAAATGTATCTGTTATTCTAAGCATTTTAAGCGTTGGTCTTAGCACTTGTGCTTCAGGCCAGTTACTTTACATTTAAGAAGGTACTTGTGGTCTACACTCTTGTGGACAAACCCTCTCTCCATAAGTCTGCCCAAGCATTCAGAACACTATGTCTGGACAATTCCCATCACATTCTCCTTCCAGCCTGGTCGACATGGGCATACTGAGACAGTGTAGCAACTGCCTCATGTTTACTGACAACCCTTTTCTCCTAGCACATACTTCTTCCACCTGCCAAAAACTCATATAAATATTGTGGGAAGAAATAGCCGGGGAATTGTTATGGCTAATCTTGTATAGGCCCTAGGGCCGATAGCCTAGTAGCAACCTATGAACCTATGAACCTGTGTACATCAGTGACCTGGAGTCCAAGCTCTCTCGCGCCACAGTCAGTAATCCTTACAAAGAGGAGATTGCTAGCACAAACACCACACCACTCACATCACATAGCCAAGCACAACACACACATAAGCAAAAGTCTTCAATAAAAACTTACCTAAACAGCAGAGACCTCCAAAACACACTCACAAACATTCCACATACAACACACCACTGTCTCACAAATGCAGCCCATAAGGCAAAACAATAAACCATCACAGCCCACAAGACATAACAATACACCAAACACACTAGTCATTTATGATTCAATTGTGAGACACACTGTTGTCCCCCTCACCAGGCTCAACAAGGAGAAGGTCATGCTGCTAAATGCTAGGAGCCTAAACCAGAAAATGGACTCACTGGAAGCACTCCTTGCACTAGAAGATGTTGATGTCTGTGTGGTCATGGAAACTTGGTTCAGGGCTGCAGAGAGCACCCCTGCCTTACCAGGCTACACCTCATTCCATAAATTCTGACTACAAAATGAGATTGGGAAGAATAAGGGTGGTGGAGTCTCTATCTTCATCAAGGACAGACACACCTCCAGACTGGTTTGCCAGCACAACGCACTGGAACTACTCCAGGTACAATTGACAGTTGGCAAGACACCCATGCAAGTTATAGCTAGCTATAGACCCCCCCTCCATGACCCAGGACACCCACTCCTCTTACCTGGATCTACTAGACTCCATCAAGGTACCCCTCTAACACCCTGATCCTTGGTGACATCAACTACCCCAGCATAGACTTGGTGAACTATTCTTGCACTAACGCACTGTCTCAAAGATTCCTCAACTTCATCAGTTCTAATGCACTAGACCAGCTTGTCTCATCCCCTACAAGGGGAGATAACATTCTGGACTTGGTTCTCACCAACATGGGTGACCGCTGTACCACTACCATAGTATGTCCTACCCTGGTTAGATCAGGTCATTGGACTATCTCATTAGAAGTTTCTATCTCACCCAACCCCCCCCCCAGCCAAAATCAAGCTAAAAAACTTCTCAAAAGCTGACTACAACATCCTAAGGGAGGGTATATGTTGCTTCATACCAACCCCCCCCCCCCAGAGAATGTAGACAACTATGCTGAACAGTACACCAGTGCAGTTTGCAAGCAGCTGTACAACTGTATGGACTCAGCCATACCCAACAGAACTAAAACCTGCTCCTCAAGGAAGTACAAACCTATCTGGTAGACATCCTCTATCAACAGACTTTACAACAAAAGGAAGACACTGTTGTCCAAGGGTAAAAGGACGCAAATTCCAAATTGGAAATAGTCTTTCCTTAGCCTCAACAAGCACATTAGATCACTAGTGAAAACCTCCAAGGCCAATTATAAACCAAAACTAGCCTCCATAACAAAGGGAAACCACTTATTATTTTGGATAAATGCCAATATTTCACTACATTTCAAAGCTCTCACCCAAATGACCTCCAAACATTCTGTAGTACCATCAACTCGCTGCTTCACACTGGTTCTCCTACCATCCCTAACCCTTTTCCCTATCACACTCCCTCTGAAACTGCAGACTTACTCAACAAACACTTCATAGACAGCATCTCTAAACTCCTACCCCTCTGGTAGCTCTATTCATCCCAATTCTTCTGTGTCACCCTCACCTCCCTCTAAACCTCTGTGCTCCTCTGTCTCTCAGCCTTTTATGTTGCAACCTATTTCTACTCAGTATATATCAAATCCCTGCTTCTTAAACTAAAACCCTGCTCTCCATCTACTGATAAACTCCCCC
Organism: Protopterus annectens; assembly: GCF_019279795.1. Classification (NCBI taxonomy): domain Eukaryota; kingdom Metazoa; phylum Chordata; order Ceratodontiformes; family Protopteridae; genus Protopterus; species Protopterus annectens. The sequence continues at coordinate 139,694,153 of NC_056748.1, read as the reverse complement.
CTCAATTTCTGAAAATTGCTGCTGACTCTATTGCGTATCCTGTATCTATCTTAATCAACCGCTCCATTCAGGAATCTACAGTACTGGAAATATGGAAATCCTTCTATACCACTCCTCTGCACAAAGGTGGCAACTCTGTTGAACCCTCTAACTATAGACCAATTGCTATTCTCTCACCACTCTCTAAAATCCTTGAAAAATGTATACATACTCAACTACTGTCATATCTCATTCACAAAAATCTCCTCACCCCCTCGCAACATGGTTTCCACCCTAAACATAGTACCTCGACTGCCTTATTATCCTTTACTCAAAAGGTTGCAGAAGCTAGGGACAACATCCTCCTCATCTCCTGTCTAATCCTTGGTCTCTCTAAAGCCTTTGACACTGTGTCTTATCCCATCCTTCTTAAAAAACTCTCAGACCTAAACCTCTCTCCTTCTACTCTTGGCTGGTTCCAATCCTACCTTACTGGCAGAAAATAAGCTGTTAGATGGCAGCAGGCTTTCTCACATTTCCTTGCTGTTCAAACAGGAGTACCCCAAGGCTCCATACTTGGACCGCTCCTTTTCAACATTTTTACCAACAACCTACATTCATCCTGCAGTCTCTCATCTGTAACACAATACGCAGACGACTCTAGTCTGTTATCTATCTCCAGTACTATCTCTGAACTACACACATTAACACAGAATTCCTTTATTTCTGTTGGAAAATGGCTCAGAAATAATCAACTAATCCTTAACCCGAAGAAAACTCAACTCCTTTTCTTCCTACCTCAAACATTCTCTTACCTTAAATCCAACTTTTTTCTTTCCTCTCTAGATGGCAGTACCATCTCCCTTGCCTCACACACCAAACTCCGTAATAATTCATGACCGACTAAAATTTGACTTGCACATACAACATGGCATAAAAAAAAAAAAAAAAAAAACACCAAAACTTGGACTACTTTATATGAACAAAAAAATCCTCACTACTGCCACTAAATGCAAACTTGCTCAGGCATTTCTCTTACCTAGTCTTCTATATGCTTCCCCCATCCTTACCAATATCCAAACTACCTCAATGCAGAAACTGGAACAAACATACAACAAAATTGCCAGATTTATTCTAACCCAACCACTCTCATCACATCACTGCCTCTCACTAAAAAAACTTCAGTGGCTGGAATTTCCGTACCTTCTCCTACAATTGCAACTCCACACTACTTATTCCATACTCAACAACCCGTCTGTCTGCCCTGCTGTCACCTCCCATGTTACTCTCTATTGCCCCCTTCTCTCAGTTTATAAACCCAAAAGGAATATTGGCAAACTACTTTATAAACATTCTGTCTCACTAAATTGGAACAAACTCCCTCTCCATATTAGATCCAACCTTTCCTTTCCCTGTTTTAAAAAGGAGCTTAAATCCCACCTACTAAACTTGAAATTATACCGTTGCCTTGACCACACATAGTCTTAGTCTGTCCTGCTGTATAACCTGTTGCATCTCCTAACTTTCTTTCTCTGTTAGTAACTTCTGATTAAACTAACCTCCTAAACCCTCAGCTCTACTACTATAGCCCTACTATAGCCCCCTCCCATTCTCCACACTATTTATTTTTTCTCCCACTTCCTGTCAATGTCTGTACATTTTCCTTCTTTTGAACAACAATTATCTTTTTGTTTTTATTCTTATATGTAGAAAATGTTGACCACTGCTATCAATGCAACCCTTGATGTTCATAATTTTGTCTTTTGTTTTTCTCTTTATAATTATTTTCGTATTTGCATTGTTATTTTTAATAGTTTTGTCCTGTATGTTTATCTTTGCTTATGTTTGCTGGGGCTCTTTCCCCTTGGGTCTCCACTGAAGATGGGTTGCTTACTATCAATGTTGTTGTTGTTGTGTCTTTCGGCTTTTCCCGGTTAGGGGTCGCCACAGCGGAACTCCGGTCCGCTAATGATTGGCAGTAGATTTTTACGTGCCAAGTTGCCGGCCCTGATGCACAGCCTTCAATGAAGGTACGCCCATTCACGCATGTCTCCACACAGAAGATGCTTTAGCTGAGAATCGAACAAGACAACGTCTTACTGTGAGGTGACAAAGCTACCGCAGCACCACCACTGCAGTACGGGTTGCTTACTATCAATAGAATGTAAATAGTTAATTACGTTTTCTTTTTTACAATTATTTTGTGTTGTGATTGTTATTTAATATTTGTATATTGTCACTTTATCTTTACTTATGTTTGCTGAGGCTTTTCCCCTCAGGTCTCCACTGAAAATGGGTTTGTTTGCAAACTCAGTTGGACTAACCCAGTTAACAAATGTGAAATAAATAAAAATAAAGTCTTCTTCAATTACATCAGGAACCTCTGTGGCAAAGCCCAGATTTGTTCCAAATTAGTACTTAACAGTATCACTTACACTGATCCTGTTGACCTAGCCAACCTGCTAGCAGATAGGTTCAGTGCAGACTTCACACCCCTGTCCCCCCAATGGACCTTTCAACATTCCTGATACTTGTCCTGCACTGCACATCTCCATAGATCAAGTGTTACAGGTCCTATCCAAGGCAAGGAACACAGCTTCCATGGGACCCGATAATATCCCAGGATGTATTCTGCACCATCTCCAGCAAGAACTGGTTTCACCATTGAGCACCCTTTTCAACCACAGCCTAAGTAGTGGCTTCATTCCAGCAGAGTGGAGAACCACCATTGTTATCCCCTTGCATGAAGGTGGTGCCACTACTGACCCGGGAAACTATTGCCCCATTAGCTTGACAAGTCTGATCTGTAAAGCCTTGGAAAGTATTATTATGTATCTCATAAACAAGGACATAGGCAATCTCCAAGTGCATGACCCACCCAGCTTGGATTCGTCAAGGGGAGATCTTGCCTGTTGAACCTGGCTGACATCTTTGAGACTGTCACCAAGACCCTGGATGAGGGAAAGTCAGTACATACAGCTTACCTTGACTTGGCCAAGGGCTTTGACACAATTCCCCACTCGGGTATCATCGTAAAGATAACAGAACTTGGTGTAAATCTCTATCTCATCAGGTGGATGGCCAACTGGCTCACTGACAGGACCCTCAAAGTAAAAACAGGCACCTTCTCCACTGATAGCAGACCTGTCACTAGTGACGTTCCCCAAGGATCTGTCCTGGGATCCCCACTGTTTGGCATCTATTTCTCAGAGGTACAGGCAAAGACAAAAGGCCTGTGGCTGTCCAAGTTTGCCGATGACTGTAAGTTGGGTGCTGTCATTGACTCCCCAAACAATGTTAACATACTGCAAGAGGGTCTCATAGCAACTAATTACTGGTGCCAAAGTCATAGCCTCAAGCTAAATTAAAAAAAAATGTATCATACCATTTGGCAGACACTTGACCCCTACTGATTACCACATCAAGGGCAACCCCTTAAGCACACAACCTGTGGTGAGAGACCTGGGCACTCAAGTTGATAACAACCTCACATTCGATTATCATGTAGTGGCAGTGGTCAGAAAAGCCTTTTACTTGCATAAGCAAGTGGATTGCATCCAGAAAAAAAGGAGGTTATTACCTCTCTATACTCCTCCCTCATTAGACCAGTATTGAGCATAATGCCCTGTTTGGGATGGACCTCTCCAAACATCTGCACTATCTGGAAAGGCCACTGAAATATCTCACAAAGAGAATCCATGGCCATCAATACCTGTCCTATGCAGACAGGCTCAAATTAGTATCACTCTACTCGGTATTGTACAGATTGGTCCGAGGTGACCTGTGTCTCGCCTACAAGGCAATCCCGGACCCTGCCCTACTAGAGATGCTCCATATCTGTAAGTCCAACTCCTCATGCACTACCTGCTCAAAAGGCCTAAACCTAATATGTGACATTAACAAAACCTGCTGGAGAGACAGGTTTGTCTCCCAGAGGCTGCCCCATCTCTGAAATAGACTTCTCATACACGTCAAAGAGAGTACCTTGATGACCCTCTTCAAGTGCAACATTGATGAGTGGATGGAAAACCACAAATTTGTCCCAGGGATTCCACCTGTGTCCCTCACTGACAGGCAACAGGTGATGACTGAGGTTTATTTTTGGGGATAAACTCTTGGCTAGGCATGTAAGGGCCCCAGGGCCATAAGCCTAGTAACCTCATATGATCCTATATCCCACAACTATGGAAAAAAAATAATTATTACTCCCCTTCACAAAGGTGGTAACACCAGTGATCTATCTAACTACCGGCCCATCTCTATACTTTCAACTCTATCTAAAATCCTAGAAAAGTGTATTCATTCTCAACTGCTAAAACATCTCACAGTGAATACCTTACTTGAACCCACCCAACATGTTTTTTAGCCAGTACACATCACAATAACAGCCTTACTGTCATTTACCAACACTGTGTACAAAGCTGTTGATGCTGGCCTACTAACATCAGTTATCCTGCTAGATCTATCAAAAGCTTTTGATACAGTGTCCCACTCTAAATTACTTCTACAACTTGAAACCATAAACTTCTCCTCACACACTCTATCCTGGTTCCATAAGTATCTACAAAACAGAAAATCTGTTAAGGTGGCAAAGCAAGCAATCCAGTTACCTTATCAAAAACACAGGCATTCCCCAAGGGTCTATTCTTGGGGTCTTGCTTTTTAATATATTTATCAACAATCTCCTTAAAGCATCCCTGCAAGGTACACTCATTCACTTCATGGATGATTCAACAATAATTAAATACTCTAATAATGTCTCAGAACTCCTAAACACAAAACACATTTACTTCCATTGAACCCTGGCTTAATGAGTCTCAGCTGCTACTTAATCCGAAAAAATCAAAACTTTTACTTTTCTCATCCAAACCTCTAATTGTAGACTTTAAATATTCTCTCAAAACAATACAGAAATTGAAATTGTAAAAACAGCTAAACTACCTGACATCACAATTGATGACACACTATCCTTTGAGAATCATATACTCAACACAATCAAAAAGACCCATTTTAAGCTTAGCAAGCTCTATAGGCATAAACTCTATTTGGATAAGTTTACCAAGTTGAAACTAGCTAATAGTCTACTTATACCCGCTCTCCTCTATGGTTGCCCCATTTTTCACTAACTTACACACATCTCTCCTGACCAAACTGCAGTCGTGCTACTATAAAATAGCCAAGTTTGTCTCCAACATGCCAACTCACACACATCATTGCCTGACCATTAAATCTATAAACTGGCTGGAGTTCCCTCATTACATACATTACCCCCAACTTACTGTCACCCACAAACTGCTAAATAATCCAAACTACTGCCCATCCCTTCAAACTATAATACAAACACACACCCCTGCTCGGCATCTTAGGTCCTCTAACAAACAACTCCTAACCATAACTTACTGTCACCCACAAACTACTAAATAATCCAAACTACTGCCCATCCCTTCAAACTGTAATACAAACACACACCCCTGCTCGGCATCTTAGGTCCTCTAACAAACAACTCTTAACCATAACTTACTGTCACCCACAAACTACTAAATAATCCAAACTACTGCCCATCCCTTCAAACTATAGTACAAATACACCCCCTACTCTGCATCTTAGGTCCTCTAACAAATAACTCCTAACCATAACTAAACCCAACAAAACAGCTGGACAATGTCTATTCCCATGCCATTGCCAAACTTTGGAATGCACTCCCTCTCTTTATTACCCAACTAGACTCTTTATAAACATTTAAATTTGCACTAAAAGAACACTATCTCAATAACCTTGCCTGTTCCTGTAGTCACATGATTAAACCGCCTTAAATATTTTATGGTTTGGGCACTATGCCAAGCAAATACATTACTATCTTAATATAGCACCAATTTTCTATATTTTTCTTTGTCTCTAATCTTTCTTTCTTTCATTCAGTATTGCTGTGATTGAATAAAGATAATTGCTTAAACAGTATTCTACTTATGAGACTATACAAACAGAATTTAGTCAAAATTTAACACTTTGGGTTGATTTTCCTTTATTGTAAATCTCTGCGGCAATGTGTTTGTCGTTATATATCTACTTCAGTTTGCAATATGTAAGATTATCTCGACTATCAAACTTAAGCTGATGCTATACATAAATTTATGTGACTGTATGGAACTTTTCTCCCTGGGCCTCCACTGATAATGGGTCATTTGGCCCAGTGGACTTTCCCGGTCAACAAATGTCAATAAATAAATATAGGTAGGATTTTTGTTTTGTCATCGGTAAATGTTAAACCAGATTTTCTTTGAAATACATCCATTCCTAACTGCAGACAGAGAATTATCATTGTCATTTGATGTCAGTAAAATGTCATCAGCAAACAGTTGAATTTTAGAATTTAAATTCTCATTTATGTTAATACCTTTTATAGCTATATTTGATCTGAGAAAATTAGCAAATGGTTCCATAATTAGGGTAAAAAGCATAGGTGAAAGAGGACATCATTGTTTGGTTCCTTTCAAAATTTGTATAGAATCAGAAGTAAAAGTACCTATTTTACCATATGCAAAACAATCCTTATAAAGAAGATTAATAAGATATGAAATTATTAGAGAAATTATCTTCTTCTAAAACCAGCAAGAGATACTTCCAGTTCACAAGTAAAAAGTATGATTAATATCAAGACTCATTAATGTTAAGTTCTCTTTTGTTATATTTGCATAGACAATTATTGTGATTATCTTTTAATATTATCATAAGTATTTCGCTGTGGTAGCGTTGTCGCCTCATAGCAAGACGTTGTCCCGTTTGATTCTCAGCTAGAGCATCTTCTGTGTGGAGGCATACGTGAATGGGGCATGTCTTCGTTGAAGGTTGTGCGTCAGGGCTGGTAACCTGGTACGTAAAAATCCACTACCAATCATTAGCGGACCGGAGTTCTGTTGTGGCGACACCTAACCAGGAAAAGCCGAAAGACACAAACACAAACAAATTATCATAAGTATTTCTGTTTATGATAAAGCCAGTTTGATCTTCGTCAATCATGGTGGGTAGAATATATTGTAATCTATTAGCATGAATTGACGGCTTTTACTGGAAAGGCTCACCCAGACTCTGCTACAGCTTGCTGTGAGGGAAAGGTTAGTTTGCTTTTTATTTCTTGTATTTTGTATTACTTTATTGCCTTTTTCTATTTTGTATACTGTGATTTGTTTTATTTACACTGTGTTTTACTTGCATTCTGCTTTTAACTGCATATTAAAAGTTGAAAAGAGACCACAGCTCTGTCTCTTGTGAGTCAGACAGAATTTTATCCCACTCTCCCACCCTGTTTCTGTTGTGTTCTTAAACACTGCTGCCTTTGTAGTTGTCTGTCCCTTATGTAAATTTGACCATATATCTCATTTCCTCTCTGCTTTTACTGGCTGGGGTGAGTAAGCACAAAATTATCATTTTGTGAAATCACTCCCCTTCAACTATTTAAATTTAGTGGCCGTCCTACTGTATTCCATAGTACCAGAATTCAAAAGTGCCCACCCCCTTTCAATCTATCTTTCTCTTTTAAAAATAGTGGCTCTCCACTAAAATTTACCCACTTTCATATCTAACTACTTAGTGCACACTGCAGTGTTTAGGATAAACATTTTTTTTCATCTTACCTTTAAGCATCTATTTCAAGACAACCAGT